>NC_138154.1:17222081-17324581 GCF_964199315.1 Orbicella franksi
AGAAGCTTGATGTGATAGAGAAAGTGAACGGTCCAACAAGTTGGATAAACCCCCTTGTTAGTGTCGAAAAGCCAAATGGTGATGTTCGCATATGTTTAGACATGAGACAAGCCAATCGAGCGATATTAAGAGAAAAACACCCTGTGCCTACCATTGAAGAGACACTGCAAGAAATTTCAGGGGCAAAAGTGTTCTCCAAGTTAGATTTGAACATGGCATTTCACCAAGTAGAACTTGCTCCAGAATCAAGAGACATTACCACTTTTGCAGGACCTAATGGTCTTTACCGCTACAAACGTCTGATATTTGGTGTCAATATGGCCACTGAGAAGTTCCAACACATCATCTGGCAGATACTCAAAGATTGCCCTGGCGCTCACAATATTCATGATGATATCCGTGTAGTTGGCGCTTCTGAAGAAGAACATGACGAAAGGTTGAATCAAGTCATGAAGAAATTAGAAGAGAGTGGCTTAACACTGAATTATGAAAAGTGCCAGATCGGCGTGAATAGCATGGAGTACCTTGGTAACGTGTTAACTGACGAGGGATTACAAGTATCTGGTGACAAAGTTGAAGCCATTGTACAAGCACCAAGACCAAAGGACCAGTCAGAGCTGCGAAGCTTCCTTGGTTTGGCACAATATTGTTCAAGGTTCATTCCAAGCTTCGCGATCATTGCCAGCCCACTGTGGGATCTAACCAAATCACATGCCAAATGGAAATGGGGCACTGCTGAAGAGAAGGCTTTCCAAGCAGTCAAAATGCAGCTGACGCAGGCACCAGTCATGGCATTCTTCAAACAAGGAGCGGAGACCCGTGTCACCACAGACGCCTCACCAGTAGGTATCGGAGCTGTCTTGGAACAAAAGCAAGCTGATGGCCTGTACAGACCTGTACACTATGCTAGCCGAAAACTTACTCCACCCGAGAGCAGATATTCTCAGTTTGAGAGGGAGGCACTGGCGGTGAAGTGGGGCTGTGAGAAGTTCTTCCTGTACATCCATGGAAATGAGTTCGAAATTTGCACTGACCATAAGCCGCTGGTCACTGTGTTTGGTCCACATTCAAAACCACCTTCAGCCAGAATTGAAAGATGGTTGTTATACATGCAGCAGTTCAAGTTTAGCATCAGACACATCCCTGGCAGAGAAAACGCCGCTGACGCATTGAGCAGATTGCCAGTAGATAGTACTCCTGATGCAGCCATCAAGCAGACAGAAGAATATGCACGCAGCATAGTTGCTGATGCCACACCTGCAGCATTAGCACCCCGCCAAGTTGAGAGAGAATCAGAGCGAGACCCTACCCTGCAACTGGTTCGCCATGCCATAACTTCTGGTGATTGGTCGAAACTCCAAGGAACAACCTACAAAGCTGTTAGAAATGAACTCTGGATAATGGGACAGCTGGTTATGAGAGGAAACAAAGTTGTCATTCCAGAAAAGTTGTGGAACCAGACCATTCAACTGGCTCATGAGGGTCACCAAGGGATGGTGCGAACGAAATCTCGATTAAGAGAGAAAGTATGGTGGCCAGACCTTGACAAACAAGTTGAAAAGTTAATCCGAGCCTGCTACCCATGCCAGCTGGTTGGACCCAGACCAAAGCCAGAACCAATAAGGTCAACACCACTGCCTCAAGGCCCATGGAGTGAAATTGCTGTGGACTTACTAGAGATTCCAAAGAAGGGACACTTGCTCGTTGTAGTTGGCTATTATTCTAAGTGGCCAGAAATAGCTTTTCTGACCAAGACAGATGCAGGAAATGTGATCAAATGCATGGAGAGCATGTTTCGCACTCATGGTTTGCCTGAAACCCTCAGAAGTGATAATGGTCCACCGTTTGCTTCACGAGAATTTGAAGGATTCCTCGAGTACTTATCGATTGATCACAAGAAGGGCATCCCGTATTGGCCTCAAAGTGATGGCGAAGTAGAGAGGCTCAACAAAACCCTCCTGAAGGCAATCCGAATAGCACAACTACAAGGCAAAGATTGGAAGAGAGAAGTACAAGACTTTCTTTTCCAGTATCGCAGCACTCCCCATACAGTCACTTCACTATCTCCAGCTGAGCTCCTTATGGGCAGAAAGTTAAGAGATAAGTTGCCACAGGTTAAACCTTCTCGTGATCAGGCTACTGAAGCACAGTGGCAAATTCTTCTCAGAGAAAGGTATGCTCGCAGGAAGCTAAGAGAGAAAGAGTATGCTGACTCAAAGAGACATGCCACAACAAGTGACATTGCAGAGGGCGACATGATCCTGCTACGTCAGAACCGCGAGAACAAGTTGTCACCAACATTTGAGCTCGAGCCGTATCGAGTAATAGAGAAGAATGGAAATGCAGTTATCATTGAGAATTCTTCTGGCCAAAGTAAAATGAGGAATACTGGTCACATGAAGAAGTTTGTAGACCCAGGTGCTTCAGGAACTGAGCCCCCGGCTCCGTCAAAAACAACTGACACACCCAAAGAAGGAGCTAGTTTCGAGCAAGATTCGATGGATGGGATTCGACCGGATTCCCAAAGACAAACTGTACCTTCTGCAGTTCCAGAAAAGCCAGATAGTCGTCCAGTCAGAAAAAGAGAGAGCCCTAAGTGGATGAAGGACTTTATTTGCCAAAAGTGACTGAACTCTAAAGACTGTTTATCGTGTATCAATTGTCGACATTTTATTCATTTGTTTTGAGACATTGAACTGAAAGAGCCAAGATTAGTTCATATGTTTTTTTTATTAGACTTTGTGGAGCTCTTTATTAAGTTAGGGAGGGATGTAGTGTATGTCCATATATGGTATTTCCTTATTTGGTAGTGACCATGTGCTTGAATAGAAGAGACCATCTAAAATGGCGGATTAAAACGTTGTGTTGTCAAATCCAGTCTCTGTTTGTTCCGCAAACACCACACCAATGTGTCAACGTTATGTTATAAAACAAATGGTAAACGCCACAGCTATATGCTATTGAGCTATGGATGTACTTGGGAGATTTGCTAAGAACTCAAGAACCTAGAGTCGCACTCGGCTATCGCCTCAAGCGGCTCTTACCTTCTTTGGTGCTTAGCAACCTCCTGCGTCCATCCATAACTTAACAGTGTACGCTATGGCGTTTACC
This sequence comes from Orbicella franksi, assembly GCF_964199315.1. NCBI lineage: Eukaryota > Metazoa > Cnidaria > Anthozoa > Scleractinia > Merulinidae > Orbicella > Orbicella franksi. The sequence goes on from NC_138154.1 coordinate 17,225,193, forward strand.
ATTTGCTAATTTGCAAAATAACAATGCAGGACATGTTAATTTCAAGGCATATTGCAATGTCGTCGATTAACACCAGCGAGTTTGTCCCCACGTAGTTTACAATTCGACTGCGTATGTATCATGTCTTACATTCGTCTTACTCCGCTTGGCCACAATATTGAACTTCTAAAATCTGCCTTCTCTGTTTTACTAATCTCCTTTTGCCTTTTCTCTGTCTTTACCGTGTTAGTTAGTACATATGAAGATCCCGCATAAATTACCTTTGTATATATGGTTTACCTGTGTCATCATGTAAGGACTGCTGACCACAGCACAGTCCAGTACGGCAGGATGTCCTTTCAAACAGTTCTCCACCTCACAAGGATTGATGTTGATTCTACAAAAAGATGTAGCTTCAATGCAAATTGAATTCACCTACATAGGGGCTGTAAACTATCGATGAAATGGAGCGTTCTCGCGGTGTTTTCGAAAAGAAATGGCCCGGGGGGGGAGCATTACTTCCGGTTGGTAATGAATCATCGAAGCACTTGTGAAAGTTTGGATGAACTCGAAAACTGAGCTTGCGGCCTGTGTTTCCAATACATTTATCGATCTTAATTACTTCTACTCGTTTTTCCATAACTCGACGATAGAAGCACGGAAAGTGTTTTCAATTTCGTAAATGATGTATGGGTTAACTGGAGTGAACCCACGCGTGATGTTGTTAAAACACGGTACAAACATGCAAATCACTGCACAAGGCGCTGGTATAAGTTTTTTCCCCTAAATTTTCAAATTCACGTTAAGTTCTAAAAACAGTGTTATACATGTACACCGCAGGGATGGCGCAGTGAAGAGAGCGCTCGCCTTCCACCAGTGTGACCTGGGTTCCATTCCGGCCCAGTGCCATACACGGGTTGAGTTTGTTGCTGGTTCTCGCCTTACTCGGAGGGTTCAGTTTTCTCCGGGCTCTCCAAAGAAAAAGGGAGAAAAAAAGTTGTTCATTTTTTGTTTTTTCTTCTTCTTTTTCTCCTTCTTTTTCCGAAGAAAAAAGGTTTTTCTCCGGGCTCTCTTTCCTCCCTCACAAAAACCAAGAACCCGCATGGCTTCCTCTGTAAACATTGTAATTTATTTATTTATTTATTTTATCTATTTATGTCTTAGGCTTCTTTAATTGTTACATAGATTCCTATCAACTCATACAACGGATGAACCGTCGTTTTGTGTGAAACAATAGAAAGACCTTCGGTGGTTTTTAGACTAAAGTACAGAAACGTTTTGCTGGTTTCCTACACGGTCCTGTTTTTATTTTTCTTTTAGGATAAGATGATTATTCCACGATTGTGTTATGAAATCGATTGAAAGCTGACAATCCCGAGAGAACAACAATCCTCATCAACGTGATTGTTACGTCACTAAGTGTATAAACAGCTTGTAAAGTATTTGGCGATGTGCCATAGAAAATCATGCAATAACGACTCGTTAGCAAGCATTGATATTTCCTTACGAGTTGTAGATAATCATGTCATCACTTCTACCGACGACACAAAAATAACCCTCAGCGTCCATACGACCCAGATCGCCTATTAAACAAGAGAAACATTGTAACTGTTATAAAACAATTGTCACCCGCTCCTCCCCATCCCAGCCATACTACGTTCTTGTTCTTTCTCGTTTACTTTGGCATACTGTTAGTTAGAAAAGTACGCTCACTTTGCTTTCTGAGAAGTTTGTTTTATTACGTTACAAACCCGATCTCATTTCATGGATAGAGCTAACGAGGACTAGCGAAAGAACAACTGACTATCCAAGACACAAAGAGACAAGAACCTCTGACACAGATACATATAATTGTAAAGGCAAACAGCTTGCCACACCTTCATAAAACGACAGACAGACAGATGTTGAGGATAAGAAGACATGAAAACACTGACACCATCCCTCCTTCCCTTAAACAAGTTTATTTTGTCGCGAAGTATCATGGGTAAAATAAACGCACGAGGTTCGTTTTTGTCCGCCATATTGTTTTGTTTGTTTGTGTCTTATGCGTACAACTTCGTCTTCTCCCTTCCGCGGCCGTTATCACATACAGAGAGATAGACAGGCAGACAGACAGACAGACAAACAGACAAACAGACAAGCAGACAGATAGACAGAGAGACGGACGGAAGGACGTCCGAATAGGTGAATAGCTACACGAGTAAACACCGAACAAGGAACATTAAGGTGAGTGCTGTAAGAGAGGGTCGTTTCCATTTAGCGCTCTGAAATAAAGCATTACGACAGTTTGTAAAAGAAGAAAAATAAAGTGGGAACATGTTGGTGTTCCTTTACCTGATTATATAATATGTGTTTCGGGGGAAACGTAGAGGTGGAAATTAAAGAGCACGTGTGGGCTACACACCTGTCACGTAGAAATCACCAGAATAAGATGCTGCAGTTTTTTCAGGTTCATCCTACAAGAAACAATGGTCACTGGATAGAAAGATCGTGAAATTGACGCCAATAACATACCAGCAATACCTCAAAACTTACACCGGCCTGATAATGACTCGAGTATTTGAAATCATTCATATCCCCTAAAAGAATTTCCTCCAAAAATATCGTCGATGCTCGTCATTCCACACTTTCCTCAAGATTTTCAACAGATACTGCTGCTTACGGACAACGCCAGAGATTTGGCTCAAATTTTATGGAATGCAGTTCTCATACCTAATTTAGACAGTTATCGTTGACAATTGCAGATTTTTGCTAAGCTTTGGCGGTATGTATATATATCAGGCTCGTTTGGTCAAGACTTGCTTTGTAATTTGGCGAGACGTAGTCTAAGGTGGTACCAAACAAGCTTGATATCCCCGCGATATCCCAAATTTGGCCATATCAGGTCACTGACTTGATATGGCAGGGTATCAATGCAGAAGAATCGGCCTCTGCCTGGCTAATTGCGAATTTGGGTAACGTTAACAAACTATACAGAAGTGTTACCTTTAAACCTTCCGGTTTAGGAATGGTTCAACTTTCCTCGGCGGAGAGCCTTTAAGACTATTCCAAAACGTCGGGACTACTCTTCATTTCCAATGAAACAATTTTGGCCGAGGTTCTAAAAAAAGTGGCGGCCGCAGAATAAAGAATGAATTCTGGAAAAACCTGGTTTGTTGTGGGATAGAGTCAACCTGAGAATACTCCGGTCATCTTGATCGCCTCAAGTTTTCATCAAATCGCATGCGATCGCGATCTTGCTGACCACCGGGTTGTCTCACTGGTCCACATGGTGTTACCTTATGACCGACCTAATCTATGCAAACTCGCCCCAAAGAAAGAAATATGGAACTCTTCCTGAATAAGTTGAGAGCACTTTCGAATCTCCAAAGGCCCTCAAATTACCTTACTTTACATGCAGGTTAGGTTTGAATCAATTTTCTATTTTTTTTTTTATTACGCCTTCTTACCACGTAACAAGTAAACATTCCAACTGGACGGCAAGGCTTCGAACGAATCACAACTCTTCCCAGTGTACCTGGAGGCACTTCTTTGCCATTGTCGTCAACAATCTAAAAACGTTTTAAGACAGGAAGAAAAATCGAAATTTTGTACGCAGCTTAGGCAGATGCGAAAATAAAACCTAACAAAATTGCAGGCTTGAGCAGGATTCGAACCCATGGCCTCTGCTATACCAGTACTGTGCTCTATCAACTGAGTTATCAGGCTAACTGGTAGCTGGTCATGTTGTAAGTTCGTAACTGATACCCGTCAGGTGGTGGAGATAAGCAAGCGAATATATGAATCTGAAATATGAAAAAGGCGTAACGAACATGAGGTGTGCTAGGAACGCAAACCAAGGGAACAGGTTGCGATATTCAGGAAAGTCTCTGAGTTTTTCTGCGATTTTGAGAGGGAAGATTCGGAGGCTTGTAAGTATCTCTAGCAGGAATTGTAAAGAATTTCGGTACTTCATCAACGGATTATTAAAAACTTCTTCTTGAATCACATAAAAGTAATCACTTCACAATATGCACGATACCTTGCTCCCTCGTAACGACTTATTCTCTTGGTAGGACTCAGCGAATTAACCAATTGGATGATTACAGGCCAAATCAGACTCCACTCACTTTAAACATAATTTTCTGTATTTTTACAAAGGTAATGGCTGTTTGAAAATGGCAGAAATATCAGTTGGGTCGTGTTTCAAGATCATTGATTCTTCTTGGTTACTTTGTAAACAAGGTATCGCTCTTTAGCGTTGTATACATACTCGATCTAGTTCTTATCAGTCCTTTACTTACAAGCATTTCTATTCCAGGGAGAGGTTTAGCAACAGAAGCAGGACGCGAGTCATCCCCAGGTTCTCTTGGCAATGTTAGGATATTCTGCGAAGAGAAATTATTTATTTCTAAGATTTTGCGCTTATACCTTTGAAATAAAATCAGTAATTTCAATGTGAAGGACACACTACATGTTTCACGGCAATCTTGTTTCATTTTTGATCAAAGTAGGTAATGCTAAAATATGACAAAGTGCCTTTGGTCAGACAAGAAATATTCCAATAACACCAGTATGGAAATGCTAAATAAATTTTTGAGGGGAAAGTAAACTGCGATTTTTTAAAACCACGACGACAGAATTTGAGACAGTCTGCTGTCTTCGGTTTTCATCACTGTAAAAGAGTCTGTTACGTTTTAACCTTTTGAAGTAATATTCCCATTAGCCCTTTGATTTGCCTGGGGTCAGTCTCTTGTATCTTGGTTAGTCCTTCCAAAACAACAACAGAAAAAATCATTTTCGTTGACCAAAAGCTGTTAAATGTAATTTATGAAATCACGATTAGCTGCTATTTAATTCCTGCTATCTTCTTATAGTTTGCTAAGTCATGCTGTATACTATTTATCTGTAACAACATACCATCTCTGTTTGTCCATAATAGTTCCAGATTTCCACTCCTGTTTCTTCTTTCCATCTACGTACCATACGTTCGTTCGTAGGTTCTCCGGCAACGAAACAACGCTTTAAGTTTGGAAAGCTGAAGCTTCGCAAATTCCTCTCGTGCAATGCCTCCATATAAATGGAAGGTCTAAATTGAGCATGAGTTATGGGATACTCCTGAAGAGTTTCCAGAGCGTCGTTGGCAGTCACCGTCTTGTAATGAGCAAACACTCCGGAGCCAACAGACCAAGCCGAGAAGAAGCTGTTAATCGGAAGCACCGACCATCCAGTAGGGGTAGCAGTCCAACTTAAATCGGTTTCTGCAAAACGGCATCTGAAAGAGAAGAAACATTTCCTGGAGGTTGGGCTTCAATCCAACCATTGAGCACTATGATCCACACTTATCATACCTCCTCTTTATAGCTGACAACATACAATTTCTGGAAGTGTCTGTAACTCTACTTCTTCAACCTTCTGGAAGTTCACATACATATTTGAACTATTTTCCATTCTCTCTAACTAAAAGCTCTTTCCACTTACTACTCGGAGAAAAGAAAACAGAGATTCCGTGTTATTTTACGAATGCTGTTAACAAACTGTTTACGTAATATTGAAGAATGCTGTTAACGATCTGCTTACGTAAGATACGTACTTTCGCATTCCAGAACTCCCCAGTCCAGTGCTGGCCTGTGAATGTGCCACCATGTTGGAGTTTCCGGTTGTGCCACTTGTGTAGTATATGTTAGTGGGTGCTGAACTTAGTGACTTCACAGACTGAATAAAAAAAAATGATGCATCAACAATATCGACAATGTTTCTCCATTTGAGGCGCCAACTTATCCACACTGGTCTCAACTAAAGGTGCGTCACTTAGAGATAGTACGGATCAGGGCAAATCAGAGGAACTGATGAATCCTTGCCCAGACTGGATTTATCCGTTCCTGTGATAAACCATGCATGATTCGAATGATCCTGATCCGTATCATTTCATGGGAACGCTCGTAACATATCACGTGCATCAGCCATACTACTCATACTGAACAATGTTTCCTTGGCTTCTAAAAGGGTTAAGCTAATATCATGTCCTTACTGCTGCTTAATCTAATCAAACTCACCTGAAAATCAGCACTTGCCGTTTGAAAGAGATCCTCAAATGACAGCCAGCCTTCCCTACAGAAGAACAGCACAATTTCACTAACGAACCAAGGCATACTGTAGTTAGAGAGCTTTAACATTTGGTTATATGTACCTTTGTTCTTGTTTCATTCTGTTGACCAAAATTCTGCTTCTTGTATTGCCCTCACCAGAGTTACAAATCTAAATAACGAAAAAAACCACCGAAAAAATATATATAAATTACATGTATTTTTGAAGATATTTCCTGTTTCACTGAGGTCATCACAACATGTGTCGACAAGCCACCCCACCAAACAAAACAACAGAAAACGTTTGTTTTTAGTAAAATGAAATTTCTACATAATCTGTAATTGAGAATCAACAATGTGACAACGAGCATTCCCACATCTTCCACAAGGGATAACCTGTCGCAAAGCGACAGATCACGACCCACAAGAAAATGCAGCAGTGGTACTCTCGACAGTGGTAAGAAAGTATAATTGCATCACGAACCTGATCGACCACATCTAGTAGTTTACTGTTAACCTGATCACAGGGGGCCACCACCACACACACTGGCTTTGATCCTAAAATTCTCCTGTGAAGCTCTTTTGGTCCAATATTGTTTGCCACTATCACGAATACGCCGCCTGAAAAAGAAAAAAAAACATCGCTTGATAAAAGTTTGATTTTGTTCACCGACTAGAGAAAAATTTCATTTCATTCCACGTGTTCTTTAAGTGCGAATGAAAAGTGTAGTTCATTTCCACCTCTGTGATTGGTCAAGCAACCTATTCCTCCCCAGATGAACCTTTCATAAAGTCTAACACTCAAAACGTCAGCTGCTGAAATGTGCAGTGACAGAACGTCGATTACATGACCCATCACAGCTCCCAGTCGTTGTCTCGTGTAACGTTTTGCAGTACCTGTTCTTAAACAAGCAGCCTGCATCAGCCAGTATTCGGGAATAGTGGGTAGTATCACCATCACGCGGTCTCCTGGTTTGATGCTGGCTGCAGTGCACAGCAAGTTAGCCGTCCTGAAAAGGATTGATAAATGAATGACACGCATGAAATTAAGGTGAATACTACGCTAGCTTAAGGGAAGATACAGCTAGCATCCATAGTCTGCTGTTTTCCACCCTGTTTCAACTGAATTTCGGTTATGCTTCGACTGTTAATTAACTCACCTTCTTGGTCGGTTTTGCTTAGATCGGAGAGTTTCCTTCACGGATATTGTGTGGCTCGCCATGAGGGTTGTAAGGCGGCGATCGAAAGGGAGCTCCGTGCTCCGTACCTGGGTCCGAAATCCTTAACATTAATTATAATACTTGCACCTCCATTCACACGTCTCTATTCTTACGAACGTGTCAAGAATTTCTTCTAACAAGCAAGCACAAAACCATACAAGAGCATGATGAATGTTGAATTAAACAACGATAATAAAACTCAACGTAATTAGCTAATAATGTTTAACATATCGTTGCAGCTATCACAGTTTGTGAGCCTGGCTAAGAACTTACAAATATTTTGAAAGGAAATGAGTGCCAGTAGTTAACTACCACCATAACGAAAAGTAGCAAACGTGAAAGCCGTTAAGAACATTAAACATCTTTCATCACTGGCTAGTACACTTTATAAAATCAAATCACAAAATAAGCCCTATTAAACGATTGTTACATGGTCGATAATGTGTAGGAATACCCTACCTTACTTTTTGGAGTTTAAAACAACATCTTGATAGCTCCACTTAACTTCACTACCAGCACCGTCAATCCACCACAGAGCGGGATGATTACTTTGCCTTTTGCCTTCCTAAAATCAGCAATATGGACAAGGAAAAACAGCTTAAGTCAAAAAGACGCTATATTTACCAGTTTCCGCTTCAAAACTGGTCGTCACTCGCAAACAAGAATCTACAGATTTATTTCAACACTAGTGTAAAGATCCATTTTCCAATTTCTTTAGAACCATTTTTCATCTTTCCATGACAGCTCTTTTCTCACAGGTTAAGAGGCCTCAAAATTAATTGGATACCACACTCATCAATAGGCTTCACAGAAATACCGACGTAGGGTTTTAGCATCTTTTTCCATGTAATGATTCAAAAACACTATTTCGATGAATTTGATATGCCATATGTATCTTTGTCTCGTCTTTTGATGCTGGTTGATTAAGGAATGTGGGAAGGTTCTTATCGTAATTACATTGCTTTCGTTTTCACCTTTTCTTTCTGGGCCCATTCATCAATGACGTCTGCAAAGTTGAAGTACTCAGGAACTTGAAAACTTTTTGTTCTCCTGATCACTGCCTCAGCCATCAGTGAAGTGGCTTTGCAAGCCTCTGTAAGACAACGATAACAATCTACGTAGCTCTAATATGTTATAAAAATTAATTGATAATTAGCAAGGCGAAGAGGGGCCTGTTACGACCTTTCAACTTTTCTCGTGGCTCTCGAAGATAAGGCAACTGCTTTTTTTTATCAAAATGTCAAAACTTTGTTTCATATGTTGTTATAGTTATGATAAAATTGCCGTGAATAGGACTTCGTGTCGTTCAATTCAGTATGTATTCATACTCGTGATCAAACAAACTTCGCGGTCGTCCGATTCTGTTATTAATCAGTCAATTCCAGCTGTGCCCATCTCCTAAGGCAATTAAAAAATCCCCCAGAGGGCAACCCCAAAACATGGAGTCCGGAAGTCGGAAAGCGGAATCCGGAATCCGAAATCCGAATTATTGATATTGAGAATGACGACAGAAATACTTCACTTCAGCAATGTCCAATAAATAAATAAGGGAAAAATTATTTTGTTGTTGTTTTTTTTTTTTCCCTTTGCTTTCAGCTTCAACCAGAAACTGTAATTGTAAAAAGAACATGACTAGTTTTAAACAACCTCTAGCTATTCATCTGGCCAAGTTGTTCAAAAGGCGGATCTCCTATACCTATTATAGGGTAAACCGCTACTCAATCAGGGTTAGTGAGTTTTCGGGTGGATTGAGTTACCCATCCTTCGTTGAACCTGGACTCGGCGGGTGCGCGGTTCTTGTATAGATCAAACTGCTTTGAGAAGACTGGTGAGTAGTACTATAGCAAAAACCCTATTCTCACAGTATTGACAGTATGTGGTCCGATCCTTTCGCAAACGAGAAGAAGACGGACATAAGTGTGCAACCATTTCAAGAAATTATTTAATATGACGGTGGATAAGAATAACTGGTGGTGATTTGCAACAGTATCAGTGTGCAAATAGTGCTGTTGTGGTATTAATCTCGTATGTTGGGAACGACAAACTTATTTAGACGAGCCAAGTTAACCTTTTCATATCGACAGTGAGACGCGCGACCGTCGAGGTACAGCTTGTCGCAACTGACGGAGACCCGGTGCTCTACAACATTGCTAACTTGTTCAGCATCTGCTACACATACCTCAGGCAAATTGCAGCCGACCACTTAAACAAAATGGCACTTACCAGCAAGCCTACTTAAGCTGCTCTCAGGGTGCTTAGAATCAAATTATGACGCACGTTAGTTAAGATTCTCAATAGAAATAACGGTGCACGAATTTCGACAGACGAAGAATCCATGTTTTAAAAGAGGTGTAGTTTGAGGTCCTTTTTATTGGCCTTTTTTTACAGGCAAAATCTATGCAACGTAATTTTCGCGTACTTGTAGAGTCTTGTTTTCTTTGATTTGTGGATTCAGGATTCCGGGATTCCGGTTTCAGTGTTTTAGCGTTGCTGTGTTGAAAGATTCATCACACGCAAACATTGCTTTGATGTCAATGCTGTGACTTTTGTGCTACTCACCAGTCTTCCCCGGGCAATGTGAGCTTAGCAAGAACCACGCTCTTTTCGGAGCCAGGTTGATTAAACAAGTTTGAGATTGAGTGTTTTAAAGACGGAAGTATGTGGTTTTGCATGCCAGGCTCTCAAACTTGTTTAACAAAATGGTGCGTCAAATGACGATTTTAACGGAATTTGGTAATTTGCATATTTCTTTGAAATAAAAGGATATTTTACCAAAAAAACTACCCAGTAGTTTTTGTCATGCCCTAGCCTACCTACCATAAAAGCATGAGCGAAATCCATATTTATGGACAGGGAATCTTAACAACAACAATAACACTTCTTTTTTCTTTTTTTCTTTTTTTTGTACATATATATTTCTTGGAGATTGCTGAAGTGAACTTTTTCTGTCGTCATTCTCAATTTCATTAATTCCGTACGTCGGATTCTGGATTCCGTTTCCGATTCCTGTTTCCGGTTCCTATTTCCGGTTCCTATTTCCGGTTCCTGGATTTCATATTTAGGTTTGCCTCCCGTGATTTGCCTCGTCCCACGGCCACAAATCGCTTTCGCAATTCAAAGAAACTTACAGAATCGCCCTAAGAACACCACAGCCCTCCAGTAAGACCAGATAAATTAACCATTGCATCAAGTCATCTCAGCGATCGTAGAGCAAGTTTAGGCGGAGACATTTCAAATAATATTGGGTTTTCGGTGATCTTCCCCTGATCTTCCCATGCGACCAACTTGGTGTGATCACGGTCACGCTCCAACGGCCGTTTGAAACATCACAATAACTTCTGCACTCTCGGAGTATGTTGAGGTAAGTAAAGTTTATTTTAGCACATTTCGGACTAAAGGGAATTTCCCAAACAAAGTCGATTCAACAACTACATTCCATGTTATGTTGCCCTTTCGTTGTGCAAACATCAAAGTTGCCATTGAATTAAAACAGTCACGCAATGACCTTGTGCAGCCTGTCGATATATATAAACAACATTCGGACATATCGAACACTATTTTGCAACTAGAACCCCAAAAATGAGAGTCAAAAACCAAGCTGAAGTTGTCTGCCAATTCACGGCCAATTCGCCATCTGCCAATTCGACCGGCTGAAACTGTCTGCCAATTCGAATTAAAATTCAGTAGTGGAAATTAGAACATAAAATCATTTAAATATCTTTACCAATTGGTCAAAAACATATTCTAGCTGCATTCAAAGCTATTAATTTGCGCCAAACGCTCACGTAAATTTGCAAAAAGATGCTGTAAATATCCTTTGTTCAGAAGTGAATAACTCGTTGCGTGACTTTTCAATTGACACCAACGTGGTATCAATTTAAAGCTTACCGTCTTACTAGCCCATCTCAACGGCTTTTACACCCATCTCAACGCAATTACTATCGAAAAATTTCGATCAAAATACTGCCCCAGGTTTGCATCAAAAAGACCTCTCAGGCAACTATGGAGGCTTGCCCAACTCAAGTCGATTTCCAGGTGAGCTGGATTTGCAGGTCGTCCAGGATGAAGTTTCGTGACATCACGGCGAAAGTTCATTAGGCTGATTTAGCAAGAGAACGGGAACGTCACTTGACGACGGCGCGCGCAGTACAAATACCCAAATATGGTCAGATGACGACTGCAGGGCGCGCGGAATAACCTGGATTCTGTTCTAATTTGACCATATTTGGGTATTTGTACTGTGCGCGCCGTCGTCAAGTGACGTTCCCGTTCTCTTGCTAAATCAGCCTATTAAGAAGTTGGTGAGCGTTGGGACTGCATGGCTGCTAGAAAACATTTCGGCAACGGCTATAGGCGCTTTTCCCGGGGTGGGATGAGACAGAACCAAAGGGTAATACAGGATAGGCCCTGTGTCGTTAAAAACCTTACGGGCAATTTTGCCAGTCGCGTCGAAAAAGCCGGGCCCTTCCTTCAGTCCTGCAGCCATGCGGGTTTCAATTGGAAGCCCAATCTCTGCTATCAACTGAGCCAACCGCTGGTAATCACGAGCGTGGTGGGCCCTGGATTTCTGTTGTAAATGAATTGCAAAGAAGGTGGTACCCCATTAGAAAGGCTAGTTATAGAATTAGAACAAGAGTTATACGTACCTTTCGTGACATTGTTCTGGCCTTGTGTGTTACCCGAATCCGGCAATCAAGTGGACAGTCCTTATTCTTTACATTCTTGTCGTTCGTGTGCTTGCTTGATTCGATTGCTCTTTAACATTGAATCCAACAACGGAAAGACAAACAGTTCGGTAGATTTCAGATTTTATTTTGATTGATGAAAGTATTTGTGTTTTAACAGAACGCTTAAAGAGGACACTTGAATGGACAATTTACCCAAGTATGTTTAAAGTTCCCGATAGAAATAAGAATAAACGTTGACGTTAAATTTAATTTAATTAATTCCTCTGTGGAAACAGAATAAACTTGAAAGCAAAAGAAGATAAACTTATTTAACGCTATCACAAGTGGTGAATTTTTAGTTTTCATCGATAGCGATTTTGGTAATGGGGAATGTCTGTATGATAACAGTCGTCGGTCAAATGGCAAGGTAAACAACTGATTAAGGGCCTGATTACATGGCGAATTTCAGCCCGGCTAACCAGGCTGAAATTTCAGCCCGGCTTCTGAAACAAATTCTCATGAAATCAAATTGGCGATTACATGGAGAAGGATTCACCCCGGGCTGAAAATCCTAGCCCGGTTTGAAAAACCGGGCTAGGATTTTCACCCCGGGCAAACGGTTTAAAAAGTCTGAAAAAATCCCATGTAATCGAAACGGAATTTCAGCCCGGGCTGAAAAGCAGGAAATAAGATGGCTGCCGCTACGAAATAGAAGCGATCTCAGTGGAATAAAGGCGATAAAATAGAGAATCTCTCTAATTTTAAAGCTTAGATGGAATATAAGAACATCGAGACAAGGTTAAACAGCACGAGGCTGTCAGGGAAGCCATGAACTCGGCAAGCTTGATGAGGACATATTTTCTTTCTATGCAAGTACGTCTTTCTGGCTAAGAGACAGGTTTCGTTTCAGTTCCATCATCATTGTAGGGTGTTACTATCCCAAAAGTTAAAAATTGAGCGCCAACAAAAGGTCAAACTAGGAGAGAAGCAATGCGCCTATTTTCACGATTCGTGTTCTCGGCGCCATTTTGATTTTCTGGAGACTTTTCGCACACAATTTCATATTTGGCGCCAAGGCTAATATTTCAGCCCGGGCTGAAATTCGTTATGTAATCACAACAAAATTTCAGCCCCCTAGCCGGGCTGAAATTTCAGCCCGGGCTGAAATTCGCCATGTAATCAGGCCCTTAGGGCGGCGGTGGCATCAAACGTTCGCTCCTGTCCGCTTAAAGCCGACGGTTGATGGTCGTTGATGACAATGTTCTTTTCAAAAGTTTCGTAATCTCCATCTCACGGTATTTCCACTAATACTGATTACAAACAGCAACCGTGGATACATGTACCGCTAATTAGAACGGTTGCCATTTTGTCTTGAAACGCAACAAGCCATGCGATCGAATTCTTAAATATGCTTGGAAAGATCGTGTGCTTTTCTTTTCAAAAATAAGTGGTTGAGATGGGTGTAGAAGCCGTTGAGATGGACTAATAAGACGGTAAGCTTTAAAATGGTACCAAATTGGTGTCAATTGAAAAGTTACGTGACGAGCTATTCACTTCCCGAAGAGCCAGCGCAAGTGTTTATGTTATTAAAGCACGATGTTCGGGTGAAATTTTTCGATAGTAATTGCGTTGAGATGGGTGTAAAAGCCGTTGAGATGGGCTAGTAAGACGGTAAGCTTTAAAATGATACTAAGTTGGTGTCAATTGAAAGGTCACGTGACGAGTTATTCACTTCCCGAAGAGCCAACACAAGCATGTATGTTATTAAAGCACGATGTTCGGGTGGAATTTCTCGATAGTAATTTGGTTGAGATGGGTGTAGAAGCCGTTGAGATGAACTAATAACACGGTAAGCTTTAAAATGATACCAAGTTGGTGTCAATTGAAAAGTCACGTGACGAGTTATTTACTTCCGGAAAAGCCAGTACAAGCGTGTATGTTGTTAAAGCAAGATGTTCAGGTGAAATCTTTCGATAGTAATTGCGTTGAGATGGGTGTAGAAGTCGTTGAGATGGGCTAGTAAGACGATAAGCTTTAAAATGATACCACGTTGGTGTCAATTGAAAAGTCACGCAACGAGTTACTCACTTCTGAACAAAGGATATTTACTGCGTCTTTTTACAAATTTACGTGAGCGTTTGGCGCAAATTAATAGCTTTGAATGCAGCTAGAAAATGTTTTTGAACAATTGGTAACGATATTTAAATGATTTTATGTTCTAATTTCCACTACTGAATTTTAATTCGAATTGGCAGACAGTTTCAGCCGGTCGAATTGGCAGATGGCGAATTGGCAGTGAATTGGCAGACAACTTCAGCAATGTCTGCGGTTTGGGGTGACCGAAGAAAATGAATGGCAACACAGCGCCACGAAAACATCCCCCAACAACGCATCGCTTTTCCTTGTAAAAATTCGCCGATTCTTCTTCATGCATGTACATTGATTTCAGGCTCATTGCACACTTGAGCATTCTTTAATTTGCTCCAAGGTTCTTATCCAAAATTATTTCTGCAGTCTGCATTTTGTACTCGGTCTACAGTCTGATGTCTACTGTCTGCATTTTGTGCTGACCGTCATACTGACCTACGTCACTTCTGTTTAATTTCAGCGTGCTAATGTTCATATTCAGGGAAACTTTGCTTTCATAAACTCACCTCGCTGTCTTCTTAGACTTGTGTTTTCTTTGCGGCCGTAGGGTAATCTTGTTAACTTGATCTAAGCTTTTCATTGCCTAGTTCCTAGGCCTCAATATTTCGCCGCGGCAAGCTGCTCAGCTGGTAAGCCGATCAGCTAGTCATTATCTACTCTTTGGAAAACTTGAAAATACGATACGGGAAGGGAATACTTAAATTATCATAAGTGAATACTATACTTAAGTGGGGAAACTCCTTATCTAGGTAGTGAGAATTCCTCAAGATCTAATCCCATACACAAGGCAACAAAGCTTAAGCAGACGTGTTAACACTTCTATTTTGACAATCTAGTCCAGCGATAGTGTTACCTTCTTGGGACACATCCAAGCTCCAGTGTTATACGTCACATGATCCTGTAGTTCCTTGATGCGGGGCGAAAAGTGTGGCCTGGACAAAAACCCGACAATTTGTTTCAAATTTTGACTGAGCCGGTTTCCTTTCGCGGAAGGGAATTCTCTGCACATTTCTGGGGGAGTGACTGCTAGAGAAAAGCAATTCGAACGCTACGCTTTTGTTTTAATGTGCTCATTTACCGTGTGGCATGAAATTTTAGGGGGACTTTTATTTTGCGGATTGGCGACTTTTTGAGGTTTACGGGAACAAATTTTCGCGGCTCGAATTGGCTTAAGTTTCCGCTGGGAACTAAATTTTGCGGTTTCCTTTTCAAGCAGCGAGACATTAACATGGAAGGAAATGTAATATTTTCAACTTTATTACTTTTTTAGGCAAAACAACAGTCTTCTCAGGCATTAAAAGCCGTGTTTGATTATACCAACGGGAGTGAATTTTTGCGATTTTTAATTTTGCTGGTTTTTTTTTTTTTTTTCTGCTGGAACTTATTTATGCGGATCAAGTAACATCGACCAACATCCGCAAAATCCGCAGAAATTGCACCACGCAAAATAAAAGTGCTACGCGGTAGATCCAAACCGACGTCATCGAGTCAGAAGCATCGCCGCTTTCAAACCACAGGCAAATACTGATTGCTCAAAATATTACATGTAAAGCCTTTGAAGGTTCCTATAATCCTATTACATTGAGGATGACGACGGATATTTTTGGAGTGTTGGACGCACCGAGAACATCATTATGAAAAGCAAAAAAACCTGCGTCTTCCTTTTTGTCATTTTTATTGTGTTTGATTTCAAGACTGAAGAAACACGTTTGATAAATGCATTAAAAAGATTTCAACCAGTTGGTTTCGTGAAATTAGTGCGTGTGAATATGTATTAAATTTTAACTACATTTCGTTTTTCTGATAACCAAACAAAGGATTTGCGTCTTCTTCTGCTATATGCAAAGCAATACCACTTTGCAAGCAAAACAATGCAAAAGAAACAAGATACTTCTGAATTCATATCCAAATTTGTTATCCAGCTTGAAATAGACAAATGACTTGACGTGACTATGTTGCCCTTTCCCCCAGCTATATACATTTGTACAAAGCTAGAGAGACATTGTTTGTAATATTTACTATCGCAAACATTATCGACTATTTTTCATTAGAATATTATCAGTTGTAAAAACCCTCTTTTTTTGCACTACTCTTGTAATTTGTTGCAATATTGTAATATGTTTGTATCAATAAAATAAACTATAAAAAAAATCAATCAATCAATCTCCCCTTTACCAGATCGCGAGATTCGAAAGATATGGAATTGTAGGAGCAGAAATCTAACTAATACATGTAAATTCTTTACTGAAACGCATTGAATGTCTCTAGAATGTTGACAGACTGTGTCGAGGACGGGATCATCGCGATGAGTGAAAATGCTAAAGCTTTAGCTTAAATTTATGTTTGGATGCAAAGGAATAGATCGAAGCATATATGAAATTAGCGAGTTCTACAGTTTTCGTTTGTGTTAAGTATTCTACAAGCTTTAGTAACGACGATATCTCTGCATTTAAGCGTGCGACCAAGGAGGCGAGACTGCTAAGAAATGACATACTAAGTTTAAAATCACGATGTCTCAATTAATCGTCCAGATTTACAAACTTCCACACACTGCATTACGAACGAAAGCAAGAGTTGTGAAAGTGAAGTACGATCTCCTTCACATCGTTTTACAGGTAAATCAGAGCAAAACATAACACTAACTTTCCTCACTGGTATCCACGCGAAAAAGGACGATACATCATCGCGTTGTTCGTGGCACAATGTACTCTGGTAAAATGTGGCGCAGTGCACTCTGGTTAAGTGCAATGCATTCTGGTAAAAAGCGATGAATTCGAGAATTCGTACCCCCTTCTATATACTCTTCTTCTACGCTCGCTCCGCAACACTCACAAAAAATTCAAATTGGATACCTACAATTGGACACCCACGTGATCGCGCCGATTACGTGACAAATAGGCGCACGGAGAACCAATCACGATCGAGAATTTTGTTATGGATACGATTAACTACTAAAGAAGGCGAAATGTGTAAATGTGGGTTCTAATGCCTTTGGTATACTTTCGTTTCTCACCTGAAACAACGACAAACGGAAAGACACGACAAATCGTTTTTGCAAGTAAATACAAATTAAGCCCGAAAAGTTCAATTTGCATTACAAGTCAACTGTTTGCTTAGATGTCGTTACTTTCAGGCACTAACCAATTGTTTCAATTCATGAACGTTTGCGAACTTGTCGCCAACCAAATTTGGATTCATATTCTCCGCTGTACTTGACCCCGCTCGGGATTACTGTTTGGATAGTAGTTGTAATGTCTTTAATTTTGCTCAAGAACTAATTTCGCGAAAAATGCGAATCTCCAAAATTGTTGGATCAGCCATTTGGACGTTGCTTTTTTCTCATTGTCTTGGCATGGACTACCTCTCTCGCGAAGTTCAAGGCTCCATCACCTGTGACCGTGTTCTGGTTGGTTACGTTATAGCATCCTTTGAAACTAGACGATTTCTTTCCTGTGGACACGAATGTTTGTGTTATCCTTCCTGTAAATCGTACAATTATCATCCCGCAACTAAGGAACTTGGCCTCTGCGAACTAAATAATAACGGAGGAGCACTTGAAGTGGACTTCAGTTATCGGTTTGGACGGGAGTCTATTCGCAAAATTGACAAGTCAAGAGGTTAGGGAATCATTTATTATTAACAAACCTCGTTATTTAATATATTTTTTGTGACCTTACTCTCTATTAAAAACTGTTAGCCGAATATAGGACAAACTTTAAACGTAATTTAATTAAATCTGGTCAGCAGGTTCAGCGAGTCATAGAAAATAAATGCAACTTTTAGTTTACACCAGTTCGCATTAAGGCATTGCGAAACTACGTAGCGGATCGATGGTAGAGTGTCTGACTCATCGCACTGCTGTTTCGGCAAAAAAAAAGAAAGAAATAGAACATAATGAGAATTAACGAGCGTATTGATCTTATTAAAGCAGAGGGAAGTGAGTTCGATAGCTCGAGAGGAAATTAACTGACTGATCATGACACAATATATGGTATTACTTTGCCCTCAACAGCATATAGCTTAGATAGCAAAGGTGATCGCAACTTTTTCAACTGGTTTCAACCTTTTGTTGCTTAGTAGCTTCTCAAATACTGAGCTACGTTTGGTATACATCTTAGCGGCTTGAAAATGCCTTCACGTCGCGAAAAACGTTTAATGTTTTGCAAGGTGGCAGAGGATTGTTATTGGGTTTAGTTTTCGCATTCTGCTCAGAGAGCGGACGTTTAAATTATACGCTATCCCAGCTTTATCCATGTTCCCGTCTCCGATTTCAATGGGTTGAAACTCTTAGACAAGCTTTGAAATTCTTAACCTTCTACTTTTTACGTGTAGGTTTATACAGATCTTTTCAACTTTCTTTTTGATTTTAAATTGCTTCGAGGATTGCTTAACCCCTAGTAGTAAGAATTTAAAAGCATTGGTCAGACCAATTTTGTGTTTTTATTCCTCAGTTGCCCAGAAGTAGTTTGGATTTAATGAGGAGCGGTGCCCAATCCTCGGGTTTTTACTTCATCTGGGATAGCGAGGACAATCCTGTCAGAGCATTTTGCGATTTGGCCTCCGAGTCCGGCTGGGCATGGACACTAGTTATGTCACAAAGCTTCCGCAACAGGAAAATACAGCAGTTAAGGTGGCCGAACACAGTTTTCGAGCGCGTTTTTGCTGATGCAATTCAGCGCGCGCACAATGATTGCAAAAAAACAAACATGCCGTCAATAGAGCGATCATTTTATTTACTCAACACCCGCAGTGTCTGTGCAATTTTTCTCTATAATTGAACGCAGTGTATTGATGGCTTTAGTCTTTCATCACAAAGATATGTTAGAAAAGGTAACGTTGCAAAGAACCCAGCAATTCTCAGCTTTTTCTTTGTTACCGAAAGAACCCAGTTAAATGCAGCGCATGCGTAGTAAGTAAAAAATTGCGATTGAATGAAAATTTGCACTCTCGGAAATACGCCTATTTCTCAAGAATCACTCATTAGAATTTCACGAAATTTGGCACGAAAATACTTTAGGAAATAAGTAAATGGGGTATTGAAAATAATTGAACTTTAACAAAGGAAATTCTAGATATTCCAGTGAACGTTCGAGAAGGGATAATTAAAGATCTCTCTGTTAAATTATTAGCAAAATGGTGTTAACTTGTGAGAATCGTTACAAGCTTGTTGCATTCAAATTATAAAGAAAATCGAATGACTAGATTTTCTACAAATAAACAAAACCGATTTTAAAGGCCTGTTTATTTTTATTCATGTTGCCATGGCAACGGCACATACGTCAGCTTAACCATCAAAAAACCAACGTTTGTGTTGTTAACTTGCTTGCTGCCGTTTTTGGTTACCGAGAGATCAAGGGTTTTAGAGAAAAAGGTGAATGAAACAGGTATCAAAAACTGTGTTCAGCCACCTTAATGAGAGTCCCATTATCTCGCGATGCACCATTAAACGCGAGCAACCCTATGGCAAGCTTACCGGCTTTCGTTGGAAAAGATGGAAGAGCTGAGGGCGGAGTCGAACCACTAGCGAGTAACTTGCGATTATCCCACGGACGCGTTCGATTATCGCGATTACGTCAGAGGCAATTTCTCTCAGGTCAATTTATTGAACGTTGATGGCCACGATGTCTGCAAAATGATCGACCACATAAAAGTGAAAGGACGGAACTGCTCGCATTGTACTGCAGCCTGGTGGCAAGATAGTGGTACAATGTTTCACCATGATTTGAGCCTGGGAAACTGTTTCTTTGAAACGTTCATCAATGTAAATACTGTTTTCAATGCTGACTATTTTGGATAATATGAAAACATCGACAGCTCGTTTTCCTGCTGCGTTGATGACTCAAGCAGTACAAATCATTGGTTTGGGGCCCGCATATGAAGCTATGTCCAGACGGGACCGGTTCCAAATGGATCCAGTCCAAAAATCGAACCGGATAGATCATTCGCTGACACGAGACCAGGGGCCCGTTTCTCGAAAGCCCGGATATTTTTCGGGCCCGTAAACCCATTTTGAGTTCATCTGTATCTTAAAACGGAGAAGTGTCTTACGGTATACGCCTGAAACTTCTTGTATGAAGGGAACCTCTGTTCATATTGAAAATATGCGAACAAAACATGGCTTTCCGAATGCCAAAACGTTTCGGGACCTTCGAGAAATGGGCCCCAGGTATCCGTGACGCCTATCTGGTACCAGTTTAAGTACCGGTGTCGGTCCCATTTTCGTACCCAGTGCTACTCGTTTAGACCCTTTGTTACCCTTCGCCGACCACGTGACTAAAGGGAACGGAGGCTCTGGGGACGAGAATGATCAGGTCAGAGCTTGGACCTGCAAAAAGCATATCCGGTTTTGGAACAGCTCCACGTGTACTCACTGGTATTTTGGAATATTTTACTTCAGGTGGAAACTTACACTGTGCGAATCACTGTATTTAGTATCCTCGATCTATGAACTTGGTTTACAGAAAATTAGCTCACTGAAGCTACTGTCTCTCCCTCAAGGGAGGGGGTAGTGGAGGGGGGGGCTTAATAGATAGAGATCGTTTGTGTTTATTAGAGAGTAAGATCTTCATAGAGTTGACGAGCATATAATAGATGTAAAAGATTGTTACGAAAACGTAGCAACTAAAATACAAACATGATATACCAATAACTCTAACAAGTTACAGTTACCATAAACAGCGTTTTTTCTGTTCATAAATTGTCTCAAAAACAACAAATTTATTTGCATTACTGCATTGCAAAAGCAAAATATTAAAAACCGCTATAATCGCAAATATGCCAACAGGCAAAGGTCTGCAAACAATTGAGCAGCAATGATCGCAAAAAAGAAACCGTAAAAAAAAACATAACTAAAACTTAGCTTGACCAATTTTTTAACTTTTCTAATGATTGGTCACTGCCTCGCCCCCATGGCCAGACGTCTTTGTAGTTCGTTGGTGAAGGGCGGGAAACAATGGGCGCTGGGTTTGATGGTTAGGCGACGAAGCGCGGGTAGTGTAACAGGCCCCTAACTTCACGCGCACCGAATTCCCAATCAAGGATGTGCATCTAAGGAGGAACCAGCATAGTCACCAGGATTGGTCGAGACAACCTAAACCTATTATCGTGGAAAAAAAATAATGGTTTTGCTATGCACCGTCCTAGCAGTCTGTTTTTCTCTTGAAATTCAACAGTGATTACGAGGCGAGAGATATTGAGAGATTGGGACGGCACGGGCTGGCACCCAAGAACAAACAGTTTTTTCTCGTCTCACCCCAACCTCTTCTCGTCTATATCGCCCTTTAGCTTTTGCGATCACCAAACACTCGTCTATTAAAGTAACCCTAAGAGAAAAGACTAGCCGTCAGCAGTCTAACCATGACAGTTTTTCAACAATGTATTTACCGTTCCAAGTACTGTACAGCTGCGAAGACAAAATAAACTGAAAACTCAAATGTCTGATATTTTTAAATATGGAAGATATGGAATTAAAATTCCATATCTTCCCTCCGACCCTGCAAAGATATCTCGTGCATGACTCGCACGTGCTAGAAACGCGAAACTCCTGACCCTCCTCCCATCTGCAATGTTTCCAACTTTCCACCATCCCCCGCCCCACTATGTTTAGCAGCCACCAATTTTTCCTGCGGAACCAAAGCAATTTTTTAGTTATCTGAATACCAACTAATAGGTCCTAATAATTTTTTAGGCAAGATAAACCCAAACCGGGGTGATAAACATGGAACCAAAACGCATGTTAAACAAAGTTAATTTCCTTGACGTTTCGTATGTACAACATACATCTTCAGAAGTGACCGTTAACTAGATTACAATCGAAATTTAAACGCGAAGAAAAAGAAAAAGACTGGTATCTAATAATATGTAACAAGACTAATAGTTAATAACAAACAGATGAGTCTGCGGGAGAGAAAAAAAAAATTACCATAATAATAATAACAATACAAAATGTTAGTAAAGAAAACGTTTTTCACTGCCAACGTTTTCATTCAAGGCTGGCTTTAAATCACGAATTAACAATGTTTCCTTAATTTTACAATGTATATCTGACCTACCAGTTGCTAAGATATCAAAATTGTCCCATTTAATATTATGACCCGTGGAAGTAATGTGATCCGCAATGGCTGAGATGTGACCGCTTTTAGCAAGGGCCTTAAAATGTTCAGTTTTTCTATAGTGTAGTCGACGCTTTGTTTTTCCTATATAAAAATCATCACAGTCCCAGCAGCTTGCCTTGTAAACCACCTTAGACATCTGAGAACGGCTGAACCTGTCCTTGTACGGGAAAAAAGACTTAATTCAGCGGGTGTTTCGGAAAATTATTTTAACGTTAAAACAACCATAAAACTTATAGATACAAG
Source organism: Orbicella franksi (assembly GCF_964199315.1). Taxonomy (NCBI): domain Eukaryota; kingdom Metazoa; phylum Cnidaria; class Anthozoa; order Scleractinia; family Merulinidae; genus Orbicella; species Orbicella franksi. The sequence continues at coordinate 17,247,629 of NC_138154.1, forward strand.
ATTTAAGTTGCTGGGTAATTACTTTACTTTGGAACCCTAAAAATGGTAAAACAATGAAGATTTCTCTCTTGGGAACTGTAGTGATAGGGTCTTTAGGTTTGTTTTGATGTCTATCCACTACATCGTTCAAGTTGTACGTGATGATACCACGGGGATAACCATTGCGTGACAATAGCTTCCTGAGATCATCCACGGCAGACTGTAATGATGAAGACGATAAACAGATGCGAAGACAACGATAAGTAAGGGTGCGGATGAGGTTTATCTTGTACTTGCGAGGTGTGAAGGAGTCCCATTTCGTGTAAAGGCCAGTGAAAGTTTTCTTACGGTAAATGGATGTTGAGAATGAATTGTTATGGCGTTTGACAAGAACATCAAGGAATGGAAGTTCGTGATCCTGTTCAAATCCAATGGTAAATTTGATGTTGACATGTCGGTCGTTGAGATAAGAGAGAAATTTAACAGCAGCGTCCTTATTGTGAGTGGGGCTTGATCGAAGTTTTGCTCCAAGCAACCGGAAGTGAAATGCAAACGAATTGAAATAATGGGAAAGAAAAAATTTCATATCGGCCGATCAACAAGGAGTGGTCGCAAAGTCAGGCGGTAGACATATGGCGGCGGCTTCGGTACAAAAAAGTCGTGTCTGTTTTCTTTGACATTTTAGTTACAAAGACCGTAATCCATCTTCAGTATTTGGGATAGTGGAGGTGGTTTTAAGGACGTAACTGCCTGGGATGAATTCCGATGAGAATCCGTCTACAAATTCGTTATCTTCGCTTTCAAACTTGCCCAAGAGCCCCGATTCTGATGTGGACGAGCTGGATCCGTTAGCGCTCGGAGCATCGGAGGAAGTCAACACGTCTGCTTACAACGACGACAGAAACGTTATTCAGCCTTCCAAGGTTGCCGTCAGTGTTGAGACGTTCCATCCAGAAGTTTTAGGCTTGCAGAGAAAAACTCCTTTAAATTCGCCTTACATGTACAGCGATCACTCAAACATGGCGAACGAGGTTAACGGAGAACAACCGTTGAAGCCGACACAGATTAATGATTTTGATAATTCCGAGAGTGTTAGGGACACAACAAACGAGAACGGTGCAAACCACAATGGGACGGATTCAGAATCTTCCATGATCACAACAACGGTAGTTTCAGAAGGTATTTCGCTCGATTCTGCGCGAGGGATCGTCGTCATGGAACAAGTCGCTTTGGAACAAATAAACGAATTGATCGCTGCCTCGCAAACTCAAAATAACAATAGTTCTGGCAGTGATGTAGAAGTCGAGGACCCGTGTGACAGACGCTTTAGGAGTGAAAGTCAAAATTCCGACAGTTCTTCAACGGAGTTAGAAATCTCTAGACAGTCGCCACAACAACAAATAACAGAGGCCGAGTTTAATGTGAGTAGGTTTGAAGATCTTGACACTAAAGAGATTGCCGAGGCTCTAACGAATGAACTCAAGAAATACTCTATACCACAAGCTGTTTTTGCACGCAAAGTTTTGAATAGATCTCAAGGGACATTAAGTGACGTATTGAGGAAGCCTAAACCGTGGAATGAACTAAGAGGTGGAAGAGAGATATTTCGTAAAATGAAGGAATGGTTGGACTTACCAGAGGTAAAAAGAATTCCCCAACTAAGAACTGAAGGTAAGGCGCTAGTGTGCAGGTAATGATACTTACTCTCTGGCATGTGACATGCACTCTTTGGGAATAATTTAATTTAGACAATAGTGCTTTGTTTACTTAACAGCTGTACACTTTGTGCGGTAAGTTCTTATATGTTTGTAATTTTAAAAAAAAGCATTCTTGTACAGAACTACAGAAGTGTAGCAAGAGTACAAATTTAGCCATTGTCTGTTCTACCAATAACTTATTGCATTTTGGATTGGGTAGGATAATTTTGATTGAATCTGGCCTTCCCATTTCATACATGTATTTACCTTCAAAATGTAGTTTTTTCGTAAGTTCTTCATTTCATACAATTCGATTTAATGATACAAACTATATTGTACTTAGGACACAAAAGTTTGTATTACATTCTGCCAAACTTCATTCATTCATTCATTATTATTATTATTATTATTATTATTGTTGTTGTTGTTGTTGTTGTTGTTGTCGTTGTTATTATTATTATTATTATTATTGTTATTATTATTATTATAATGGTAACTGAACTGAGTGGAGTGTAATTTGGTCTGCAATCATAGCTGGGGTTTTAAAATCAAACTCGTCCCGTGTACTTATTTGATTTGAAATCACAAGTATGATTTCAGACCAAAATTGCATGACACGTAGTTCAGTAGCCAATTCTCTCTATGAGACATGCCTGCAGGGAATCATGGTAGTTGTATTAATCACAACAAATATCCAGTCCTAGAAAATGATTACAACTACCATGATTCCGTGCAGGCACGTCAAGAGGGAATTGGCCATCGCTACTTTATTACATCCATTTTGAAATCGCACAATTTTTCACCTGAATACAGGATTTGGTGAGTACCATTATTTTATTGATCCAGTAGACAGTTGGTTAAGAAAGAAAGCAAACCTGAAACACTTCTCATTTAGTATGCAAAACAGAAAGACTTAGATGTCATCTGACAAGAACTCATGCAAGCATAACAAAGGAAAAAGCAGTTCTCAAGTCAGAACAAAAACAGTCTACTTAAAAGTTCAAACTTTGTCGTCTGAATAAATGATATAAGGCCTTCGTATCTATTGGTACTTCCTGTTGTAGAAGAAATTGAAGGTGCAGCCAGTGTAATTCAGGTTTTTTTTTTAGTTGTGAAACTCCCTCGAGCGCAGGATGCTCAGTGGATAGTTTTTCTCCTTTAAAACATCATTTCAGTATCACACTGACCTCGAGCAGATGTTGAAGAAAAATTGCCAAAATATTCAGACACTGAAAGTTGGAAACTTCCCTTAAAGCAGCTCTTCAGCCTAAAGGAGCTCATTATATTATTGCAGCCACACAGTGGCTCTTTTCATTCATTTTCCTGCAATTTGATTGGTTACTTTAAATCTGATTGGTTGTTTTTTAGTGTTCCATTCTCATTGGCTAGAAAAAGATGCAATATAGGGTAAAGAATAGTGTGATTCGTGAATAAATTGCACTGTCGAGAGCAAATCAAATTGCAAGGATAACCAGTGATTTAAAAATGGATGTAATAAAATGCTGAATCACGCAGTTTTTGATTGCCATTTGTATCTAAAACTTCCATTGAGGGAGAGAGAGCCTTTGAAAGTTGAGGAAAAAAAAAGGACTTTGACTATTTTTGTCGCTTATTATTAAAGCTTTAAAACTGATATACATGTGGAACTGGTTGTATACAGACACTAGCACATTTTGTGGTAAAAATATACATGTCAAGAATTCGATTGTAAGAGCCTGACCTTTATTGAGGCCAGCACACATGGTGTAACAGTGTGTGCAATATTCCTTCGAATGTCTAAATTGCATTGTCCATCCTGAAATTGTTGCATGCACTATTGCAATCTTGCATACAATCTCTTTCTACTTTTGAAATATTGTATGCAACAATTTCAGAAGTGGACACACAAGTGAAAAACATTACACAAAATGTTGCAATATGTGTCCAGGCCTTTATGTGCTGTGCATGTAAATGTACATAAATCAAAACTGTTGCTTAAAAAGTTGTGAAGTTAACCAAACTTACCTGCAACAAAATATCCATGGAAAATGATGTTGAACAAGCTTCATGTCTCTAAACCTTACCTACATATGTTACATATAATCCAAACAGAATTTAGTCCTTAATAGGTTCGTGGCAATAGAATTTCTTGTTTCTATAATACAGGGTAAGATTGTCAACAAATGAACATGGTGTCAAGCATTAAGTCACCTTTTGATTGCACATTTCAATCTTTTCTTTCTTGTTGTCCTTTTAGCTGCCCTGGAACTTGATGCTAAAGCTAGAAGGGAAGAATTCCCTGGCCCAGCAGCCAAAAAGTCCAGGTTATATTTCACAGATTCTCAGAAAAGAGCACTGTTTGCCATTTTCAAAGAAACTAAAAAACCTTCAAGAGAAATGCAAAATGCTCTCGCAGAAGAACTTGGGCTTGAAAGGGGAACAGTTGCAAACTTCTTCATGAACGCCAGACGACGACATCCAGAGATTTAGAGGTACATGTACTTATCAAGTGCTGTTGGACAATTCCAGTGCCGTTGTTGCTTACAGAATTGTAAACGGTGTTATTTCACTTTTGTTGTTAGTGATTTGTTGCCCTCGTGTCAACATGCAATTCTCTCTACAAGTCTCTATATATTTGACCGTATTTGCAAAAACATGCCCGCATTCACTCGAAGACAGTCCCGCTGGCCAGAAGTCATCTGACCACCCCCCTGGCTAGGAGATTGGCCCATCATGCATACATGTGGCATGGCCCACTCCAGCAGGGTGCCATGTCAACATAGAACCCTCAAACGAGGTTCAGCAACTTGAGTAAAATACCCAGAAACACACTCAATATCAAGGTTATTTAACACGGAAAACTCAAAGTCTAGCTTAGTGGAAGTGTCAGTACAAGACACCCTCCTCTCCCCCTGCTTTTGACAGCTGGCCACCAGTAAGCCACAAGCAGATAGGCCATGTCCCCAACCTGGTCTTCAACACTTCAATAATATGAATCTGCCCAAAATTTACTTCTCGTATTCAACTCAAATGACGCAGCTCCACAAAAATCTGTGCAGTTTTTCACTGATTGGCTGCAGCTAAGATGTGAATCTTATTTCCAGTAACAGGCAGTTAGAGACAATACAAGAATCTTTGTGTTGTGGACAACATCCAAGAATCTTTTTCGGGGGGGGGGGGGAATTCCCATCATATGGGTACAGCTGTAGGGTGCATAGAGACCAATATCCATTTATCAAGTAACCAGGATGCAGAGAAAGCCAGTTTCCAGGCTTGCTTTGCAGGCAAACTGTACCCATGATGTACTAGCCTGAAAGTCGTTGTCCCTGGTCCAGAAAAAATGTGAATCTAAATAAATTCAAAATTAAAGTAAATATAATAATTTCATCTCTTACGGAGCTTCTATAATTTGAACTTACTTAGGAATTTTCCCCAAAACCTTCATTTACATGTGAGGCAGTAAATACTAGAATCCTCTAGCCCCAGGCTATCAAACATAACTTTCTTTGCATGCAGGAAAACAGAATGAACTTTCATAACACTATGGAAATATGTGTATGGCATGACATTTGCATGTGCATGGCATGTGCATGGCATGTGCATGGGCATGGCATGTGCATACACATGGGCATGTGCACCTGCATTGGCATCCTTACTTGTATAATCAGTACTAACAGGTTTCTCTTTTTTCACTTTCGAAGCCTCAAGACATTACATAGTAATTATGTAAGTGACAGGACATAGTAGAAGAGAAGAAAGCAAAGCAAACTGTGGGGGGATGTGAAGCTATCAAGCAACAGCATATTATAAGTCAGTCGCAGTACTCAGCTTGAGTAAGACTTATTATTATCTTATTGTTTATGTTTATGCATTAAGATCCCATATTTGACAGAAGAGCAAAAGATCCATGCTTTAAAAAGAACATTTTTTTAATAGAAACTGTAACTGAGCATTTGTTTGCAAAAGTTGTTCCTGGTGCTCATCTTTTGATAAGCCCCTAAATTATATTTATTGATTAGGTTTGTTTTCTGGAGGATTCCTGCAGTGAGCCTGTTGTTTAGAATTTGGTTCTTCCTAAGTGACACTGAGTATCTTGCTGACATTTATCAAGCTTGAAGTACTCACGCTTTTCCTAGTGAACAATCATCAATCAAAATCAATTTGTTTTCTGCATCGTCAAATTTCTACAAATGGGCCTAACCACCTAAGTTTTATACTGATTAAGTGTCATTATTTCACAACAAATCATTTGAGATCAGCCAAAAGTTTTTACCAGGTTCACTCAGGTGCGAATTTAAGGTAACTACTTCAAAATTGCTTGTATTGTCTTGTCGTGGGTTTCTGACTATTGGGAAAGCCTCCAAAACTCCCACATGCTTGTTACTAGGCAAAAATGTACGGTGTGATGTTGCTCTCTGCCACAAATAGGTCTGTGACACTGCATGAGTTACCAGAGCAAGGTTGAAAATACTGTAACTGACATAAGTTGTTTGACATACTGTTTGTCAGGTGACTCTCGTGAGTCACGTGACGAATGCATGTCTTCAAGGGAGTCTAATTGTCCAATAGACTTTTTGTTATATTAAAATTCAGTTTGGCAGTGAGGCTTAGTAGACACAAACAAAGGGGATTGAATGGCATATTTACTCATTTCTTTCGTTTGTGTCCTCTCGGGTTCACTACCAAGCTGAATTTTAATATGTCGAAAGTGACCTATTGTACCCATCCTTTAAATTTAAAGCCTATCTCATGAGGTTTCCAACTTTTTAACTTAAATAATTTATAAAGCCTCCCACACAGCTATTTTTGTCTCTGTGCTTGTACATTGTCAAAACAATGTTTCTGTTTACTTTTTATGACAAAGATATAGCGTAAGTGTATCTTGAAGATAATTGTTACGGTGATATCATGTTAAAGTAGTTATATATAGTAAATCTTGTTGTGATACAGTGGGCACTTACTTCAACTCTATTGAGAAAGCTGCTTCCCCTGGGCTGAAGGTGGCAGTTGTAGACCACAGACCAATGCTCTGAAGGAAACCAGGTGGCAACTGGTACATTTACCCAGAATTCTTAGCACACGAAAACTTTAACAACGCTCATAAAAACGTACAGAAAAGTTCGAACATCTTCAAACCTGGCATACACTATGTCCATAGCACAGGGACAAATAGAGCAAAAATATGGCTTTCCTTGTACTTTACGCGATGTGTAGGGCTCGCGTGGTATTGTGGTAAAATGTTCAGCCGCCATCTTTTTTTCTTACGGAGGATTAACTTCAACTGATTACCGCTTTGAAAAAAGGGGTAAATGCCAAAACTAGTTACTTTGCACGATAAAATCACTTATCTAAACTATGTAAACAAGACACATCACTTTTACGCTGATCAAAAACGATCTTCTATAGGACATGCGGTTCACATGTGTATACATGAATTTTCCCTACGAATCAATGCGAGTTAACGAGAGTCTACCGTGATAGTGAACTTCCTAAACAACAGCTGATGTCTGTTAATCAAGTAAAACTTGAGTTAGCACGTAACATTTAAGTTCAACTATTTCAGAATGAGGAATTTTTGTGTTCATTCTGTCGAAATTGGCATTTCGTCATTCACTTGTTTTAGGGAGAGGTTACAATTACCGTTTAAGGTACGTCCTCGTAGAAACCCACTAGCAGCGTCTGAATTTTTGGCCCATCAAACAAGTCGTCAAAAGCTGGTGAAAACTGGTGTGTCAGTTCTTTGCCACTGGAATATTTCGTGTCAAGGGCAACCTCTCATGCGGGAATGACGCATGCTCAGCCAATTTCAAACCAAAAACGTGTTTTTCTCCTGAGGGTGATTCTGACAGCAGAAATGTAGGAAATCTTGTAGTTAACTAGGAGTACTTGCAAAAATAAATGTGACATAAAATTAACACGGAATATTTTACTTGAAGACGTACCTACATGTAAAATTGCAGTGTATTAATTTTGCAGTGCACTGTGCATATACTGAAGAGATATAGAAAGTAAACTATTTTATTCCAGCGTTTTCTCGTAGTTCCTTGCAAGTTACCAAGCAGTATTGGGTGAAGAGAGATACACGGTGAAGGTGTTCTCCCAGTCAACCTCGTTTCCAGGGTCTCTCATCTTCCCGCCCTCTCGCTATTATTATTATTATTATGGTCTATTTAAGGTCATTCCCCAGTATTGCATTGCGCATTCCTACTTCGCATAATTTCACGCGTGATTAGCGCGCGCGCATTAAAAAATGGCGGCTTTTTCTTTACGACTGGACCTCGCCATAAAGGTAAATCGTCATTTTCTCGCAAACGAGTATGGTGATCTATCATTTCTTTTCTGTTGTTTTGAATTGAGTAATACATTTCTCTATGTAAAATAAATATGGACCAATCCTCATTGTAGAACAAAAAACAATCGTCGGAAACGTGAATTTAGCAAGCAATTATGACTACGACATGGGGCTATTATAAGGATTTATTGGGTATAAACAAGGTGCTGTTGCTCCTAAACGAACATAAGGACCCTTCATATTTATTTCAAATTTAAGTTCTATAATATAAACAATCAGTAGGCAAAGTTTCACAAATAACTCAGTGCAGGTTCTATGTCAGTGGAATGACCTTGAGGTCATGCCACTGAAATAGAACCTGCACTGAGATTTTTGTGAAACTTTGCCTATTGATTGTTTATGTTATAGGAACTTAAATTCTGAAATAAAAATGAGGGGTCCCCATGTTCGTTTAGGAGCATTCACAAAATCTTTGTTTTGTTTCGGGTGTTAAAGTTATATGGCCAGGCACCGAGGGGATTTGAACCCATGAGCTCCTGTTTACTAGACATGCAGGCGCTCTAACCAACTGAGCTACGGCGCCAACTGACATGAGGACAGTTAATAAGAAAGTTATTAGTTATCTACTCGCCAGATGAGTGATTTATTATCCAACATTTTTCCTTCCTCAGAATCACAGCAGCGCAAGCTCAATTTAGGACAATTTATGAGAACGACAAACGTGGCTCACACGGTTTCAATTTGAGTTAGAGGTTTGTATGGAAACGCAATGGTTTAGTTTTAAAGCTAAAAATTGCAACGTTTTCTTTAAAATAGACAATAAACCGTTGCGTTTCCATAAAAACCTTCATGGTAAATTCAAACTGTTGGAATCAAGTTGGTCGTTATCATAAATTGAACTTGGGCTGCAGGATCCAACCAACTGAGCGAGGAGTCATCTGATGTGGACAATGGTTCCAAATCTCTGATCCTGGCCGAGAAAGCCTCCCGAAAATGAACTGCTCGCAAGATAGTCTTCCATCCGAAACATAATGATCAGTTTACAATCTTGTACCCCGTCCCCTGTACTGAAGCGTTTCACCATTTTGCCCGAGTAGCTAGTACACCGGCTGAAATCTTCACTATAATAATAATAATAATAATGATAATAATAATAATAATAATAATAATTAATAATAATAATAAACTTTATTGAGCACTTTTCCATACAAACTTGAATCTTACATGTATCTGGTAAAAAATTCAGAAATTCTGTTGTTCCTTAAGTTTTCGGTAATTATAATAGTAATAATAATATCAAAATAATAATAATAATAATTTATTATCATCATCGTCATATATATGTCATGATATCATGGTTACTACAACTAATGCTAATACTACTACTACTACTACTTTTTTTTTTTTTTTTTTTATAAATAAGGTATATACAAGGTAAAAGTAAGTAAAAGAAATAAACTATTAAAACCTATTTCAACAGTGTTTACATAATGGCTCCCTCCTGGGTTTCAACGTCAATATCGGTATATTACAAGGTAAAAGTAAATAAAAGAAATAAACTATTAATAAACTAATAATAATAATAATAATAATAATAAAGATCTTTCAACAGGGAGCCCACTTCACATACTTGTGGTTTTCAGTGGGGCCCTGCAAAAATAAAATTGTAAAAGCTAAAGAAAAAGTAGATTAAAAATAATAATCTGTGCCTAGAAATATAGTTACCAAATAAAAGAATAAAATAAAATAAAAAAGATTATTATCTTTGTTTTTGACAGGTTATTTCTATTAATTTTGGCCATGCAGGTTTTATTGACAAGAGAGACTTTCGAGGTCGAAGAACTTTAGAATCATGGCAAACCCCAAACACTAACGAAACGAACAATAACTCTAAGGCGTTTGTCGAAACAATACTTTATTCTTTTCAGTTAGTACATTTACCTTGTTAACATTTTGCCGCACTTTCTTTTCGCATATATTTTTTATCTTATGCTTCTACATAAGACTGTAACCCGTCGAGTTGCGTGCAAATTTGATCTCAACCAAGGTGAGCTCAAGTCATCGCAAGGTTTAACTTGCGTCTACCTGCGAGTCCGTTTGGCCAGGGCTTTAGGGATTGTTTGAAGAAAAGAAAGAAAAAAATATTTTACTCTGAGCGTAACAGTATAGCTGGAAAGGTCTGGGAAAATTGCAGATGTTGAATATAATCAAATGGCGTCAAATAGCGTCAAATGGCGCCGTAGCTCAGTTGGTTAGAGCGCCTGTCTAGTAAACAGCAGGTCATGGGTTCAAATCCCCTCGGTGCCTAAATTACAATTTTCTAAAATTAAAGAAATCCCATAATTTTTTCAGTCGGTTTGTTTCAGTAATTTTTCAGAAAATAAATTGATGAGCTGTCAGAGCATCCCCCCTACCAGTTGTACACCATTAGGTTTGTTACCTGAGCCAAGTTGTTCGAAAGCAGGTTAACGCTAATCCAGGGTTAAAAGTTGACCAAAATATTAATTTCTGTTGTATAAAAATGTTTTTCACTGCTTATGTTTTGTGTAGGGAGATTATCAAACTCAAAACAGAAGGACAAACAATATAAACAGAAAACCTCACCTCTCTGAAATCAAAATTATCTTTATCCTGGGTTAGCTTAATCGGGATTTGAACAACGCGGCCCTGGTGTCAAAACAATCCTACAGCTAAGTACGTGCATAAACAAAATTCAAATCCAGATAGAAAAAATCTCATCTCTCGTGATTAACGAGCTCTATAAAAAGCAGAATTTGGTCACTTCTTCTTGTTTTTGCGTGGTATGAGTTGCGTTTTATAATTCTATGGGAAGGTAAAATTGTAAGTCCTCTCTCGGGCTAAGTGTCCCATGGAACCGTGTGCTTGTGCCTATGCTTGTGTTGTGGGCCTCTTCACTTCGTTATTCGCACCAGTCCCTTGCAGAGCGATTGCAAGATCCGACTCCCTAATGTTTTCATATCACTTTCACGCAACTAGCGTGCTCGAAGCACTTTATCCTTTACTCGCTTTGACAATCTGCTACTATAGCGGATGAAGTTGCTCAAGCTCCTGCCGCTCAAGGCGTTGACGCCGCCCAGGCTGTTGTTCAGAATGACCCTCAAGCTCGTAACCATCAGTTGCATGTTTTTTGCTTTGTTTTGTGACGGCTTTTCTCTCTATTTGTTACCCTTCATTTCGCCAGTTCGTATGTTTCGCTTGTCTTCCTGTTGTGTACCTTGGTCTCTTGCTTACTCGCTCTTTGTTCCTAAATTGGTTTTTATTGTTTCCCTTCCTTTATTTTTCCGTTTGCCTCGTTCGTTGCAGTATTTTGCCGTTTGCGTGCTTTTCTTTCCGTCCGAGCTTGTGTTTGCATTTCGTTTAGCCCGCTCGTCATCTTTTACGTGCTAATTTTACACTGCTTTGTTCCGCCCCTCGCGTTCTAGGAGCTTTATCTGTGTTTGTAATTATGCTATGTTCTCTTGCGTTAGCCTCAGAATCTATTTTATCTGCATGTCTGTTTTCTCCCGGGGTCAGCTTCTTACGAGTTTGATTTTGTTATAATTTCCTCAGTTGTTTTTTATTGGGCTCAGTTTCAAAAACCTTTTTACTCCCCATTGCGGGAGGGTTCTTGGCTGGGTTTATAAGCCTTTTAACCCTGGAAAGTCTTATTATTTACATGTTTCCCCAGTGTGTTTTTAGTTTGGTCTCAGGCCATCCCCTTTTTTTTCTCTGTTTAGCGTCGTCCGACCGACCCAGATTTTCGCGTTTTCAAAAAAAAAAAAAAAGCTACACAGAAGGCAATCAAGGCAATCAAGGCAATGACACATTATTTCAAACAATTGTCACTTTAATCTGAAACATAAGCATTTTTTTGCCTTACAGATTTTTAGTTTTTTCCTGTTCTCGTTTGATTTTAACAACGACGTCGACTTTTTCCTTCCTCCATTGCCGCGATGTTGACTTTGTAACCACACCTTGTTGTTTCCAGGCTCCACGGATATTATGCTGAGGTACCAGGCCTCCTAGCTCCAGACTCCTTTTCCAATTTTTTTTTTTTTTCCTTTTCCGACCGACCGACTCAAAATCAGAAAACGCATTCGGCAATAAACGAAAAAAAAGGGAGATGGCCTTATTATTTTGTAACTCTTCGAGTATGAGTTGGGCTGAGAAGCCAAGGAGATTTTAATACATTTTATTCCCCACAGTGCAATTAGCAGGGTTGAGAAGCCAAGAAGGTCTTTTAACTTGGGCTGAAGAACCGAAAAGATCTTTTTTATTATATTCAGCCAGACTATGAGTTTCAGTGGCTGAGAAGCCGAGAAGACCTTTTAAGTTGGGCTGAGAAGCCAATGATGTCGTATCATTTTGTTTGTTGGGCTGAGAAGCATAGAAGATTTTATTACATTTTATTCCCCTACGTGTGTTAGCAGGACTGAGAAGCCGAAAAGATCTTATTATATTATTTTATATTTCCCAGTGCGTTATAAACCTTTTCAGTGTTTTATTATTAATCCTTTATATGTTTACTGGGCTTAGCTCCTAAATTTCCTTTTTTCCCCGTGGTAGCCTGGAAGGGTGTCAAATGTCCTAGCCGGATTACTGAAGCTCAGGCTACCATCCCTTGGGTGGTTTCTTTGTTTTTTTCGTTTTTCTCTTCCTTGCCCTTTTGTTTTATGTTGTATTATTTATTTGCTCCTCTATGTTCCCCAAGGGATGGCAGCATATTATTCATCTATATTTCCCTAAATCCTCGGTTTTGTATATTCATTGTACTGTTACCTTATTTCCCCTTTATTTAATTTTCTTTTGCCTTTCTGTTTTGTTTACATTGAATAAGTATGTAAATGTATACGGCCCTTTTGAGTTTTGGATTAAAATAAGTTTTGGTTTGCTTAATTTGTTTGAGTCTTGGAGTTTTGGTCTGTCTTAAGTTATGGCGTTTATTCAGGTGGGTGTTGTGTGTTTGCACATTTTGTGTGACCTTCCGCGGTCGCCGTTTTTCTCCAAATCTTATACGAGCGTGAAAGGGCTGCTATGAATAGTTAGCTAACAGCTTATCGCTTAGCTAAACAACAGCTTTTATCTGACTTATCTTGTAAAAAGCTGCCATCAGGAGACGTAAAAAAATTGCTTCCAGGCAACTGATGACCTTACCGTTTAAGCCTGGTTTTTGCTATGACATAAGCACGAGCACAGGCATAAGAATAGCTATTTATTCGCACCAGTCCCGCGCAGAGCGAGTATAAGATCTGACTCCCTAATGTATTCATATCACTTTCACGTAACTAGCGTTCTATAGCGCAGACTCTTAACGCTTGCTACTCCCTTTCACGCTCGTCCCCTCCATCCTTTTGGCCGGGTTCTCTTTCCTTTTTTTTTTGGTTTTTACTTTCCCCTCCCTCACCCAACCCCCTATTTTCTTTTTCACCTCTATGTCTCTTTGAACGCGATTGCCATTTTGCTCCAAATCTTATACGAGCATGAAAGAAACTGCTGCGAATAGTGGCAAGAAAATAAGTCTTGTTTGGCATGGAGGCAAAGGTGAACGCATTGCCTTTCTTATAATACGTTGACTAGATTGCTACTAATAATAATTGAAGCGGGCCCATTCGTTGCTGTTAGCACAGCCGCCATCTTGGTTTGGATCAACTGATAAATGGTTTTTTCATTAATTTTCTATTGCCGACAAAGCGAACTTGATGTTATAAAATCTGAAAGATTCGCGAAGGTTTCGTGGATTGTTTTCACGTGTCTACGTTCATCTTGGAGAAAAGAGTTTCATTATTCTGGCTATTTTTTAACAAAAGAGAACACATGAACAATTGTTAGTCTTGATTGACATCTACGAGGCCATTTAAGGCACGCAAATGGAGCCTTCGCTGGCTACTGAACATAGTTATATTTCTAGCAGATTATTCAAACTTGCACTCGCACCCTATTTGAATGTTATCTGATAACAAGTGAATCAATTTATATCACTCTTGCCTGTTAACAGCATAGCACATCCGTTCACTAATACCCCCTTTCAGGTTTTTATTTCTTTTTATCATACAATTTTTAAAAAATACACTTTTTGGTTGTGTGGAGCAACCTTTCATATACAGCTAACACCGACTTTTTTTGTGCGGTGGGCTTTCAACTATTTTCGGAGTATACCGATAAGTTAACTTTAAGTTCTATTTCCCACTTTCCATAAAAAAATAAATAAATACAACAGAAAAAATATCAGAGTGATATTCATATTAAAATATCAAGTATGATTGTAAAATCAGTAGTTCCAGGCCATAAGCCTCTCCGCCTCTTCTGTTCCTCAGAGTAGATGGGAAATTCAGCATTTTTTGTGGCACTTCCCATTATTAAAGCACTAAAGAAGACTGGACACGGCAACCATAAGTGGCCGGCCTCAAGGCCTACCTGTGGACAGCTTCCTCGTTAAATTTGAATATGCTATCATCTACATGACAATAACGTAACGTCAAGATTAGAGAAAATATTTTTAGATATTGCTTATTGTTCTCGAGATAAATTACTTAGACTTTTAAAAGGGACCAAGACAGTTTTTTCATAAAGGAAGCAATATATTATCGTCAAGCCAATTGTAAATTTTCACGTGTGTCGCTAATTGCTTTTACAGATAGTTTTCTAAGAGGGACAAGAGTGCTTTTCATAGAGGAATCAAATCAAACGAAATGTAAAACTTAGGAGCTTGATAATAATACAGGGAAACTCCCAAATAGTTGGTTCTACGGTAAGTGAAGTAAATGAACGTTTCTTTTTGTATATGTGAGGCTGGATCAGGTTAGTTTGGTTATTAAAAACAAAACTGTCGATCAGTTTGTGACACAGGCTTCGTGAAAAAACATTTTCAAGTTCTCAGTGAACAGAAATCGAACCTGAACGCTTCCTCAGACAGGTCAGAACGTCAATCCGAATGATGAGCGATATGACCTAAAATGTCTATGTTCTAAAATAATTGTTTTCACCATAGCTCATCTTTCTATTTTTTGGTGTTGATATTCTATCCGCAAAATGGTTATTTACCAACTACATAATAGCAATATTATCGTCAAGCGAATTGTGAATTGTTACAAGTCTTGCTGGTCGCAGCGCTTTCGTAAGAATTGTGTTCGCACTATTTCCGCCGCTCGATCGTTTTACAGTACCAAATCCATTTCCAACATTAGGGAGTTAGGAAAACCACGGCGGCAACGGCAAAAGAACGTGGCTAGACAAGAGGTTTAGAGAGCAGAACAATGGCTGTAAACGTGCGTTATAGTTTTTGGTACATTTCTTTGCCGTCCTCTGCAAAACAATAACGTGAAATGATCAAATTCTACGTTGCCCAGGGAATGTGAACCACGATTGCTAATTTTTTTAATTTTTATTTCAAATCTATCGCTGTGTTCCAGATTCAGTTTCTTTTTGGTTTTACAAAGAGAAACAAACCAAATGGCTTTAGGATATAGAGAGATTTGTAGGTAAAATATAAATTCGTATTTTAATCGACGTCGCCTCGCTGTCGTATTTACTTAAACTCCCTATTAAACCGAAAAAAAATCAGGACCCTTCTTATTAATATTCCGGACGAATTATTTCGAGCCGACAATTTCAACTCGGATTGAGTTTTACTGATTTCGGACAAAATTCAGACAAAATAATAATGCTGAGGACTTTGCACTCAAAATGGCAGATGTAAACTATGCGGAATCTTAATGTTAGCAATGAATACAGTGTTATAAAAGAGTCTAAAATGAACTTTCTCAGATCTCGTAGAGAGCACAACTTCAATTTCCACGTTGATTTCCTCTTGATTCCTTTGTCTCTGTTTTGCTCAGTAAGCCATTTGGCATGTAACTAGCTTCACAAGGCGATGACAATTTTGTGCTGACATCAATAGTTTACGAGTATGAGGTAGACAACGTTTGATTGGTTAGAGAGTTAAAGGCTGTTTACCATTAACTCGAAAAACCGGTCGCTCGATTGTTGTAGTAAATGGGACGTGTCAAACCCCGAATGGAAAGTTCCAGGGGAATGTGCTCGTTCCCTTTCCACGACCTCTTCCCGGAAGATAGGATCAAAGGTGATCCAAGCCAAAGGCCTGGAACTAGTAAAAACTAGGAAATACAACGCACATTTTCCATTCGGAAATTCCGTTTGCAGGGAATTTTTGTCTACCTTTCAAGAAATTCCGTTTTCCAGAGAAAATTTCCGTTCGGGTAGACAAAATTAATCTTTCCATTTACATTCCATCCGAAATTTCCGGATTTTTTGGGTAAATGGTAAACAACCTAAGTAACCACGACGACAACGCCAAGGACAACGTCTATTGAAAAATGAATTATTTATATTTTACCTGCGA
Organism: Orbicella franksi; assembly: GCF_964199315.1. Taxonomy (NCBI): domain Eukaryota; kingdom Metazoa; phylum Cnidaria; class Anthozoa; order Scleractinia; family Merulinidae; genus Orbicella; species Orbicella franksi. Next base: position 17,263,935 of record NC_138154.1, read on the forward strand.
ATCTCCGGATACCCTAGAGTCATTTACTTTGTTTATCTCTGTCAAAACTATCACAAAACTAAATTTGGAGCACAGCGATAAATTTAAAATAGAAATTTAAAACATTAGCCTTCGTGGTTCACCTTCTCCTGACAATGCAGAATTTGGTTCTTTGATGTTGTTTTGCAGAGGCAGAATTGTAATTACGGGCACGATTACTCCCTGAATTGTACGATGCGAGGTCCAATTACTAATTAATCGTATCTATAACAAATTTCGGAATTTGAAATTTCTTTTGAGAACTTCTTTTGAGTGAAAAATTTTGTAGCGCTGTTCATAAGTTTTAAAAACTGTAGTAAACATTGAGAAGGAAGCCATTAAAGTGCGCGTAATTGTAGTGCAAATGGCGTAGGTATCCAATTACAAAAAGTTCAAACTGGATTCCTGTAATTGGACACCTATGTGATGACGCGCAGATTACGTGACAAATAGGCGCGCGGAGAACCAATCACGATCAAGAATTCTGTTATAGATACGATCAGAAGCATATAAGTGAAGTTATATTTTACCTACGAATCTCCCGATACTCGAGAGTCATTTAGTTTGTTTCTTTCTGTCAAAACTATCTCGAAGCTGAATATGGAACACAGCTTAAAATTCGAAATATAAATTTTAAAAATTATCCATCGTGGCTCACGTTCTCCAGACAACGCAGAATTTGGTCATTTCACTTTGTTGTTTTGCAAAGGACGGCAAAGAAGTGTACCAAGAATTATAACGCACGTGCACAGACATTGTACTGCTCATTAAACCGTTTGTTTAGCGACGTTCCCGTTGGAGGAGACCCTGAACATACAGTGACAAGCAATTTTCGTTGAAAGCTTTTCTCTCACTTTCCGCATCAATGTTTAATGCAAAGAACGGATTAGCGAATTCTAAAACTATAAATAAACAAATAAAAAAGGACGCATCTACTAATAAACGACTAATAACTTCAAATATTACACTCTACAGACTTTACAGGACCTTGCAATTTCACAAAACAAAGTAACAAATCTTAACTTAGCGCGCGGCGGAAAATGTTAGCACGTTGTAAACTTAATAAGGCAAAATATTTTGGAAATTCTTTTCAGACAATTTACGTCTCAAATTTCTGTAAATAATTTATTCTTCTAATTAACCTGTAACTGGCTCTCTCCTTGAGATTTTAAAGTATATTTCAATAGCATACAGGCTCATTGTTTTTTCGATCATGTAACATCTCTTAATCGCTTACATACTTGTGTAAAACCTCTGTCGAACAGTTTTCAAGGAAATACAAGCACAATCTTAAAAATGAACGTTGTTATTAGCATATCAAAACGCAGGTGTAAAACAAAGGATCCAATAAACTGTTCTAACTCCTAATTGAAAAACGTCGCCATGATTTTCATGTGATTTGTACAACTAAGAAAATTAGTTTGGAAATACCAAATTATGTTGCAAAGTGATGCTGACTAACTTCGATATAACAAGAACCAGCGACATTTTTTTTACTGCGACACTGACAAATTCGACACTGATTATTCCTAGTCAAATGAAAATCTTTAGTCACGAAAGGAGTCGAAAACATTGCTTCTCATCGTACAACACTCGGCGATGAAATGTAAACAGGGCTCTGTTATTTTTGTTGAAAACTGCACCTGTTCACGAGTGACCCCCATAAAGGCTTATATTTTTGATATTTCATTCTAAATACGGAAAAGCCTTGAATGGTGGGTGGAGGTTACAGGACTAAGCTCCAAATGGGCTTAATTAGCAATGTTCTGTTTGACAGTAGAAAAAGAATACTTCAAACGTTTTGATAATTTGTCATGTTCAAACTACGTTCGCAAACCTGAAAGCGCTCATGTCTCACAGTTTCTTTTATTTTCTTTTTGCACTTGTATAAACGCTAAAGAAAGCGTATAATTCGGTGTAATGTTGAAACTTCAAGTCGTAAGGAGTTTGAATTCCGTTCGCCCTCTGGGTTAAAGCAGTTTGACAAGTCTGTCATACAATAACCCCGGCATTTAAATTAATTCCAAACTCCATCGCGCCTTCACCATTAGGTTTACAAAATATGCTATATATTACTTTCAACAAAAACATTCGATATTTGTTTTTCTCTTTACAGTATATGAATTTTGCTCAAGTAAGAACACATCATAAAAATGTCAGCATTTACACCTCAAATCCATTTTTATGGCAGGACCAGTTTGTCTAATGAACTAAACTTCCTTCCTAATATACAGTCAAATCTTCGTAAAAATTCTCCGCCAGAAAGGACTGTTAAATTAACTGTCTTTAACCCGTTTACATACCTGCAGGTGTTGACATTAATTGCCAAATTACGCCGGTGAGCTTAATTCGCGAACGTTTCGCTTGATCCGGTTGTTTATACCTATCATTCGTTGCGTCTATTATAATCAACTAACCATTTTTTCTTTCTTTGTTTTGTTCTTTTTTAACCGATGTATATTTCCGAAGCCAGCTTAAGTTATTTTTATCATTTTGACAGCTTCGCTCCATGAATATACAAGGCAAATGAAAGTAAACAAAAGTTATCGATGGTCATGAATTTAAATTACTCCTACGTTTGAATAATTCAAACCAATCTACATCCAAAGTTGACAAGGCAAAGTGAATAAATTGGCTCATGCGCTCCATTCGTATTCATTAGCACTTTCGGTTTACCGGAAACTTACTGATACAGCTGCTGTTATTGTTCCATGATTCGAAGGAAAATTTTAATCAGGATTTATGTAATTGAAAGCAATACGTTTTAATTCAGTCACTTGGACGAGGAAGCCGCCGGCACCTTGCTAGGCCGGACCATGTCTAATAGAAATACGAACACTTGGCATATTGAGCTCGAGGAGTAGTCTAGGACGACACCAGTTCACACCTCGGGTATTTTTTGTTTGCTCCTGCCAGTGCTAGCAACTGTGAACATGACAGCGAAGCGCTTGATTACCTTAGTGCTGACAGTTTTCCAATTCCAACTGCAACGGCCTGCAACGAGTAAAGAAATAAGACTTGCTGCGTTGATACCGTGGAATGGAACCTGGCCTATTGGACCGAGAATGGCGTCCGCATTGCTTGTTGCCTTCGACACGATAAAGAACGACCTGAATCTGCTACCGGATTATAACTTGACTTACGACTGGAGAGATAGTGAATGTGACACCGGAGCCACGCTGAGATCCATGGCCGACTTGCAAGCGAAGACACCACCAATTCATGCTTTTATTGGACCAGGTTGTTCGGTTGGCTGTATGCCGGGAGGGTATTTAGCCGCACACTGGGACAACCCAATGATATCGTTTGGTTGCGGCGAAGCCACGCTTTCCGATAAAGTTCAATACCCCACATTTGTTCGAACTGTCGGAACGTACGCACAGACCGGAAAATTTTTCTTAAAGATCATGGAAGAATATAATTGGGACCGAGTTGCGATCCTGTCTTCAACGGAAAGCCTCTGGTCGCAAGTCGCTAGTTTTGTTAAAGATGAAATCGATAACGCAAAAAGCGGGGGATACATGGTGTCCTATTTTCAAGTGTTTAGCCCGGGTGTTACTACCGATGAGCAATTCAGAAGCATGTTTCTCTCTGCAAGAGAAGTGGCGCATGGTAAGTTAATATTTTTTGGTATCTGCATGACAAGGCTGTAAGTATTTATCACGCGACAGGGCATCAGCGACGTAGAAAGCGAATGAATCACAGCAACATAAAACTGAAACACCTTTAGACACTAAGTTTATCAAAAATTTATTGCTACTGTTACATATACCTTAGCTTTTTGTTGCCTTTTCATCCCATTTCATCAGACTGCATGCAGCACCTTAAAAGTTTGTAAAGAACTGATGATGGATTTGTTCACAGGGGTAATGACGTTTTTTAGCAGAAAGAGCCCTGAAAGAGCGCTTTTCTTTCTATCGCATCCAGAAAAGTAGAATTCCAGATTTAAATGCACCAGGGCCATATCGGTTATTATAACGCTTTGATAAATATGCTTGTGCGAGGTTAATTGAAAACTTGTAAATTATTTAAAGATTTGAGTTTCAACGCGCTGCCTTGGCAGAATGACTGTTCCTTTAACACGATCGGTTTTGCATCATTTATTCCCTTAACAGCTGAGTCATTCCCACGAAGTACAACTGAGATTATTATTCCACCTACATGCATTGTATTATTTTCTGTATCTCTCGAAGTCAGATTATCGCAGTTTTTCTTTCTGGATCCCTGTCGGGTTGCTTTTATGAGATAACAGACTCGTTTCATTACGTCGGTCGTGTTTTCTTGAAGTTGATCTAATATTGGAAGCTGTTATCCTACTGTTCGAAATCCGGAGAAATAATATTAGCCTCTTTGGTGGCCGTCAAGTACAGTTTTCATTTATGTAAATAAGCTAAAGGGCTCTTTTTAAATCGAGTAGATACGTTGTATCATGATTCACTTAGTACTGAGTAGCTTCATAAGGCACGGATGAACTAAATTGATGATGACAAACGTGAACAAATCTTTTTTTTTTTTAATTTTGAAAATAATATCGTAAAGTAGCAAAATTTCATTTGCTATTAAAGCGAATGAAAAACCTAGCATGACTTAGCGTCTATTGTCATTTCAAAAAGCTCTCCACACTGAATAATTAACGTCAATTTTCGTGCAAAAAGTGCGTGACTTGAGAAGAGAAGAGATCATTTTCGAGAACACCTCCAACCGAACTATTGTTTTTCATCTTTCGTGCGTCTCTATCCATTATTTTTCAAAAGACTTGGCGACAAAGGATGAATTACTACGGAAATTGTGAAACAAAAGCACTCGTAAAATGTTTATGTGCTGACTCTGTAGTAATGACATGTTGAAGGCATATGCAAATATAGACACAATAATGTAGATATGAACAGGCCTCAGTGACGTCCTCAAGCGATTCTGACCAATGACTTTCATGAAAGCAAATCTTTCTTTGAACACCGAGTTTCCTTTTAAGTAAACTAGTCGGTTTCGTCTGGACAGTTGCAAATCTCGTCGATAAAGCAAGGGAGGAGACGTAATGAACTTATGAGAAGTAAATAATTTTGTAATATGGTTTTCTGAACCGTTAAGTAACCCAATATTATGTATGCCCTTTGGCTATAAGACAATGTGACGTTCAGCATTCGCACTGTCATACAAATCCTCGAATATTTGTTAAATGTAAACAGCATCCCAGTGGTCTTAGGGGCTAATGGACAAGATAAATCTTTGTCTGAGTTTATTTTAGACACATAGGATATTTTTTTGGATTTTGCTTGCAGTACATAATTTTGAAAATTTACTAAAAGTTATTTTTTTAACATAGAAACGTCACGAACTGCAGTCCTGGTCAGACCTGCCACGGCTCATGAAAATTGGCAGCAGTTTGCAAATTACGTTGGGTCTCTTGAACTAACCTAAAGAAAGGAAAAACCAACTAATGAATAAATATTTGTTCAACAATCGAAAATACTCGAGCATGATCCAGTTGGGAGTAGCTCAAACGTGAACCCACGCCACACTTTATACCCGCACTTCTGGGCTCGCCTGAGGCATAAAATGGAATTTCACTTCTTTCCTGTTATAAGAATAAACGAGAAATGTAACCTGACGTCGTAACAATTTTTACAACTGGTCAATTAACCAAACCGAACAGGGGCCATCTCGGGGCCTAAGAACATGCGCTATTGTTTAGAAACAAACGTGCGCCCGATTTCTCGTTAGACTTGCTTCAAGTCGACCTGCGATGGTCGAGCTCCGAATAGGCCTTTCCACAAATAGTCGAATATTTTGGGGGATATTTAGAAGTTTTCGAGATATGTAGAAAATGTAAAAATATTTAGAAATATTTATAGCTTTTTTTAAATTCTCAGTTCTATACCAGAAATAATCAGCGATTTTCCCCTTGAAAAAATGTATTCCATATCACTAAAATCGCTAAAGTGGCAGTTATACAAAATGGCGAATGCTGGTAACATCGAAGCGGCTAAATCTTCCTACTCAACTCCCACTACTACAAGAAATTTTGAAAATTTGTTTGCCTGGGTGATTCAAAATCGGTTTATTTTTAAATCAAAAATAAGATATTTTGAGAGGGTTTCTTACGAAATGTGTAGAAAAATTTCTGTGTTATTTAGGAACATTTTTGAGAATTTCCGAAAAGCTATTTAGGCGATTTTACGTGATAGTTGTGGAAAGGCCATGCTCCGAACGAGAACAATTCCCGCTACCTTCAAAACCAAAGTGCAAAGGGCACGAGGAGGAGGACTTTGAAAAAGTCTAGACTACCCGTCTGGGTAGCGTGAGAGAAAATTTTCAGAAAGGAAAGGAAATGGCAGCCACATTGATTTTGTCAGCGTAGACGAGATAGCATTTATTTCCTCTTGAAGTTTTGCAAACTTGCTGAAGTCTATAGGAGAAAATTCGCTAAGGTCGATCCCAAAACGGGATTTGGTCTACATTGAAGGCTTTTCTTACTTCCAAGGGACGCTCTTACTCAGAAAAGGACCAAACTCATTTCATTGGGCATGTACTTTAAATCGGGAACACGCCGGCACAGCCCGAAATATTCTTAACAACTGTGTGCTACATCTTGTTCACACCTACTTCTCGTAAAATTTAAGCACGAAAAATATATCTAATGCGCGAACATGGCAATTTTTTTTTTTGTCTACTTCATTCTCATGGCGAATGCCCTGAAATTACTTACCATCCATCACAACAAGTATCATTTTGCATTGTAAACGAGGCTTCACCTCCAATCTTTTCATGTTTTATTAGTAAATTGCCCGGCTCTCTTTCTAAGCTTGTTTGTTTGTTGTATACATCTTCCTGCACACTATCTTCGTTTTTCAGTCTTTATCCTTGTTGGTTATGGAAGTTCCATACGACAGATAATGCTTAGCCTCCACGACTTAGACATGATAACCACGCAGTATGCTTACTTCACCTTTGAAATTACACCTGAGAACTGTAAAGGAAGCGACGGAAGGGACGAAGATGCTTGCGAAGCATTTGAGGGCCTTATGGACATTGCTAACTATATTCCTGAAACTCAAGAATATCAGAGATTTGAGGACAAGGTTCGACAAAAAATGCCAGAGTTTGCCGGCCTCGGATATCATATGCAGCCAGACGATAAAGTAAGGAGTACACTGCTATATACCCCGGATGGGACTCTTACAAAAAAATGACGGGGGTACTCGTCGCACCTTTTAGCGGCTTGGTACCTCTTAGGGTTTTCAGATCCACAGCGGGCGCTTTCCTAGTACCTTTATGTCTAGCCACGCCCACAAACAGGACCTTGGTATTTTAGGGGTTTCTTTTCAAAATTTCTGACGAGCACCCCCGTCCTTTTTATATGAGAGCCCCCCTCCCCCCCCCCTCCCACCCCCGAGTTGTATACATGTACATTAGTTACCCAACTTAGGCTGCAGTTACAGCCAGCAATCCGGCCATATCAGTTTAGTGAATTGATATCGCAGGATATCAGAGAGTAGACAAGGCTTCTGATTGGTTCATTACGAGTCTGGGTACGGTAATAGACAGAAACCTGCATGTCTCGGGTAATGTCACTGACATATCATGAACCTTCATTTGTTCTAGTTAGCTACTCCTCAGCGCCATGTGAGATACTCAAATTATCATTTCGTGTGGTATATTGAAGTATCATTTTTGTCTTATTAGCTGGATCTGAATTTTTCTTGTTTTCAAGGTTGATTTGTACGCTGGTTTTCTCCATGATGCTGTCGTACTGTACGCGCTCGCCGTCCATGATCTTATAACACATGGAGGAAACTTTACAGATGGAAGAGAACTTATGAAGCACATGACCAACAGGAGCTTTGAAGGTCGCTAATTCCTTATAAGATATATAAAACACACAATTGTAAACGTTTTTTGCAGTAATTTATTAGGCTAGATGTTAGTCCTTAGAATGAAAATTATTAAAGATTTCCTGATAAAAGGGAACGCAAAATAATTTGTTGTGATAATTAAAAGTACTGAAAAAGGTAATGGCGGTTTCTTAGTTCTCTCTGTCTCCTTTGCTTTCTTTCTCTTATTCTGTCTGTGTGTCTGTCTGTAAATCATTCAATCAGTTAGCTTTTCTTTTATCAATTTCTAATTTTACCTTTTGGTAGCCGAATATGATACGATTTTTAATTCACTTGTTCGAGTAGAGTTGATGTTGTTACTATTATAAGCGGTTTTCAGCTGATTGTCGTAAAACCAGACCAAACCGATTACTTACCAGTTAGACTACTCAGCCAATCTCAAACCGTTGTAGAACCAAAGTAATTCCCTGATTACTTTCGACACCTAATTGAAACCACTCTAATCAGTTGTAGTTGTTTTTGTTGTTGCTAACCGGTTGTAATTTTAGTTGCTGTTCTAGCTACACTTGTTTGTTATTGTTGTTGCCGTTGTTATTATTCCGTTGCTAACCATTTTCATTTACCACTGATGTACCACTGATGATGACCGTACGGTCGAAAATGTTTTTGTTTATAAAATTTTTAGTAACTTTTAGCCTTTTATAAACAATTTTCAGTTTTAGTTGTAATTGTTTTAGCTGTTTTTGTTGTTGGTGGTGGTGTAGTTGATGTAGCTGTAAATGTAGTTTTAGTTCTAGTTTTACTTGTACTAAATACTAGTTACCAATGTCGTCCTAGCCTCTTTTTTTTTGAACATTCAGATAACACGAGCATATCACTACTTGAACGTATATGAACCAGTTTTCTCAAAGCTCTTCTAGAACGTCATTTGTACAATTTCAGGAGTTTCTGGGCCGGTTTTCATCGATGAAAATGGTGACAGAGCACTAAGCCTCCAAATGAAGAACTTCCATGATGGCAAGATGCAGCGTGTAGCGAACTACTTCCGACATTCAGAGAAACTCGAGTTTACCAACAGCAGCATGTATTGGCCGGGAGGGACTGTAAACGCTCCAAAGGGAAGACCTGACTGTGGCTTCGATAATGAATTCTGCGTTTCTCCAGGTGTGAAGATAATTCTGTCATTTTGTTCAAAGGTCGTTAAATTATTTCAATCCTTAATTTCCACTTTGTTTTGAGTGGGTTGAGTTTTCAAGACCTGAAATCCTAAGTGATGTATAGATTCTCTCCGTTTGGGATATGGTAAAAAAAAATCAATTTCTTATGCGGCATTATACATTTAAATTTTTTGAAATCAAGAATCCTAAACTGTGACCAGAAAACTGTTTTGGAAGAAACTGGTGATACAGTTGCCCTCAGTTAAACTACTACTGGCAACAATGAAGGGCACAGCGAGCTCAATATTTATCGATATTCCTGATAATAAATATAGTTGACTGCCAAAACCAACATATGTCTTCCCAGCGTTGGTGGACGGTTAGTTCAATTATACCACCCACCCAGAGGGCAAATATGAACACTGTTGTTGGCGTCGTGGGTGAATTCCAGGGGTATGAAATGAAAGCAAGAATTGTCAAGATTGTTAGAAACCCGATCTTGCAAGAGTGGAACTAGGTCAACTAGGCTAGTCATTTGTCCTTAACGTTGTTTCGCCGATTAAAAACTGGCCGTCCTTCAAAATGTAATAGTTATCAAGCACCGCTTTGTATTTAACAATTAGGTTACGAGCTAGAGATTTCTATCGCGCGATAGTTGATGATGGCATAGCCCGAGTCAACTATCACGCATAGAAATTGAAAGCGATTCATCTAATTGTTTTAGTACAAATCTACTAGTCGTTCAAAACTTTATCTAAATCCTCTTCACGGACACGTCGAAAACCGAAAAAAAGCGGCCGCCATTTTGTTAACAAGCGTACACTACTAGGCTGCTCACTACCTACAACAGGATAGATAGTAAGTAGCTTAGCCAAACAGAGAACGACATTCGTGATAGAACGCTAGTAGATTTATAATAATTGGCGAAAGAAGTTAACCAAGAGAACACAGAACATCATATTTTTCCTTTTGTTCAATGAACATTCTTTAAACTAATCTACATTCATCTAGGAATATCTTCGTCCCATGTAAATGATCAATTTAATGCACATGTGGTGTAGATGTTTCTGTTAGACTAACTTAAAGGTGTATCTGTCTTATCTCATCAGTGGTTTGGAAACTTGCTGTCTACGTACTCTCGGCATTTATTGCTCTAACAATTTGTATGGCAGCCCTTCTTATATATTATAGGTAAGCATTGAATCGTATCAAACCACCATTTTCGTATTCTCGGTATTGGACTGGAACTAACTTGCAACTGAGGCTAATGCGGGTTGTTTTTGTAGAAAGGAAATGACATAAATATTCCCCGACACGAGCCTCCGTTGCAAGCTAGTTCCAGACCAAATTTCCGATAAAAACAAATATGGCCTATCGTTCATTTACACGTTCACTCGCTACTCGCTCATTTAGTAAACCGATGAATCGATCATTTTATCAAGGAAAAACACGAGTCTTTCGCAGTTCTCAGCAAATAATGCAGTTTAAAGAAAAACGGATCTCAATTCCGGTTTGTATGGGGTTGGAAACCATAATCATTACGATATAAGTATTTACACCCGTAAATGGCAAAATGTTGTGGTTGCTGCAACCCTAAGGATACTTCTTTCTCGTTGCAATATTTCACTTGCAAACTGTAAAAATTTAAGCCCAATTTTCTTTTTTTTGCTTGTTTACGTAATTTGCTGCTTTACGGTTTGTAGGAGGAAGGCATTCGAAGTATCACTTCAGAGCCAACAATGGAAAGTTTCTTCAGCTGATGTGAAATTTACAAGAAAACCGCCGGATGGGAGAAGTATAGTAAGAGACAACTGTTAGCTATTTGATTTTTTTTATCAAAATTTCAGACCCTTTCACAGAACAGTAGCCACTCCTATAATTTATCTAAGTATTAGGCATGCAGTGTTAAATTGGCATACAAGGTCACTTTTCAATCCCCTGTTGTTTTTTTTTAATAATGATGAGGGGATAACAGAGAAATAGCAGTTGATAGAACAGTGATTTTTTTCAAGCCATGATAACTAACTTATTTTCATGTGTTGTGGCAGATCTCAATGTTTAGTGGAAGTTTTGGTGAGGTCAGTTTGTCTTCGAAGATATTTGATGACGATGAATTGCGAGGACAAGTATTTACTAACGTGGCAATTTACAAGGTTTGTATTGGTCTCCTAGCATAGTTTAAAACTATGTTTGAAGCGACTGAGACCCCAAAACAACATTCTCTTGATACGATTTAATCAAAATCGTAGAGGTAAATTATCCCCTTAGTAACTTTTCAAGTTACTGGATAACCCCTGCATAACCTACTTATGTCCAACGTTAGTATATACAAGTAGCACACAAGTGAATAATGCTTTTCACGCGTTCTGATTGGTTAACTCGGAGGTGATTACCAAAGTACACTTCTCCTCTGAGCAGCCGAAGAGAAACAAAATGCATGGCTTCCCGTTTCTCTTCGGTTAACGACGAGGAAAGTTTTTGGCCTTTAGTTGTTCGGATTGTGTGACATATACATTTATTTACTATTGTTTTTCATCCAACTCTCTTTCCCTTCTGTTTTGTTTAACATCGACGTGAGTATACGCCTGGTCGGTTCCCAATCAGAATTTCGCGCTTTTTCCAGTCCGTGGTCGTGGCATTTTTTCCAAACATTTTCAGTCATGTAATAAATCTCTTATTAACTAAGCTTGCTGGGGACGGTACTGGGAGAATATCGGCCCTCACTCTTTTCTGTATGGACCTGGCTGCAACCGGCCAGTGCTGTCAAGACTTCGGGCCGATATTCTCCCAGTACGGCACTCGCTCTTGGCTATTAGGATATATATTGCATACAAATGAAGTAAAATCCCCCTACTGAGAGAGTTGAATAACGTAAAAGGAATGATGTAATACACTTATTGATCAACAGTCCACCGTGGTAGCGGTTAAGAAGCTGAGGAAAACACACGCCCATCTGTCCAGAACAATTCTTATGGAACTAAAAGAGGTACTCAGTTTAACCTACAAATGCCAGCTTAATCTTGGGTGTCAAGTAGCACGAGTCCAGAGCAATTCTGTGGTTATACAAAATTACTACCCATGGTGTCATCAGTGCATGCAATACATGTGTATACATTGGTGGTTATAATATCTCTACAGGGACATCATGGCAATCTCCTATTACGAAGTAAAGAAACTGACTTAGACTTTCGTACGCAAAGTCATTAATTACAGTGAGTCAGATGACCTATCTGTCTCTCTTGATGCTTTCGGTGAAAGTAACTTAGCACCTATCAACCTTGCCTTTGATTTTGAAAATGGTCTGACTGTAGCTCTTAAAAGTAGCTTACTGGATCAACTATTGCATGGAGTTTTTTCCGACTCAACCATTCAAGTTTTCTTGCAGTCAGTCAACAATTTTACAACATTTGCATTCATTGATATAGGTGTACGATCTCCAACACCCGAACATCAATCGATTTATTGGTGCGTCCGTGGATTCGCCAAACATATGGATTCTAACACAATACTGCAACAAGGGAAGTTTACAGGTAATGTCGCTGTATACATACTGATTACGCTGAGTATTCATTGTAGTTTTAATCTTCAGTGCAGAGTTAATAGGGGGGAATGGTTATGAAACCTGAAAAATTTCTTTGTTGTATGTTTTTGTTCTCTTTTTTGGCCGTGAGCGTGCATAAAACACAATCGTTGTGTACTCCCGCCGTACTGAGGAACTAATCAATAGAAACGTTTTGATTACGTAATTCATGCATAGTGTATGAGCGATAAACAAAAGATTGTGCACGGTCGTGGACCTTCCTACATAAATCTTGACATCTTTGTTTGCTCCTTTGATGTTCGCCGAGCTTCATAACCATTTCCCTCTAAAAACTATGTTCAATACAACTACTAGAAAAAAGGAGTGTACTGATCGCAAAAGGAAGCTTTTTTGTGAGTTCACTTCGTATTTCAACGTTGGTCCTCTGCCAGTTTTACTCACACAGAGGTGGCAAGGTTCCAACGTTGATAGGGAAGAGTCTCAACTATATCGTGCTGTCAATGACCATTAACTCATTCATTCGGCTTTTCCTTTCAGGATGTTTTGAACAACGAAAAATTGAAGTTGGACTGGATGTTTCAAATGTCCTTTGCTTCCGATGTTGCTAGAGTAAGAACATGCAAATAGCTTGTGCTTGAATTCATAAGGAGTAAAACAAACTCTACTAGGTTTTTTCGAGTTACAGCATTTGATTTCCATAAAATAATACTTTTAAAGAGGACATCGTAGATGTACCGGTGAACAGGACGACTTATTATCAGCTGGCAGACATCTTCAGATTACACTTGAGGTGTAATCTTTGTTCCTGATGACATAACTTAGCGTGCGGCCAACGCATAACTTAGCGTGACAGTGACCAACTGGAAAGCTCATTGGCTACTTTGGTCACTGTACACAATTAAATATTGTTTCTTCTAGTTAATTTCTATCTGTATTTACTTTTCCTAGATCATTGTAAACCATCTTACGTTAAGCTGTTTTTCTGTAAATAGAGTCCAATAATAAAAACTGAACTGAAACATAAGCAGCATAATATCTTAAACACTTCTACGTTTTTTTGGATATATGAAAATAGTAAATAAGTAAAGTTGAAAGGGTGCACCTTCTTTTGCAAACGCCCGTTCATTTTAGTGGATATGCCGGCATTTCTGTCTTTTGAATCTTCTTGTACTTATATAATGTCTTGTTGGACTCTTTTAACAGGGGATGTGCTTTTTGCACAAAAGCTCGATTGGTTGCCATGGTGATCTTCGATCGTCTAAATGTGTCATAGATAGCCGATGGGTTTGTAAAATAACTGACTTCGGGCTAGAAAAGTTTAAAGGAGGACAGAAAGCCAACTCGTACATTGGCCTCGATGCAGAATATCATCGTAAGTATTCACCAGCTTTATCTCATCTTCAACCAAATTATGGAGTGTATAACGCTAAACTCATACCACCACCCTAATCAAAACTTACGCCAAAATCCTGAAACCATGAGAATCGCGGCAGATTCGAGCGTCCTAACATCCACAAGCTACAATGGGCGGCAAAAGTGTAAAATACCACTCTCAAACGTCTTGGTAACATTTGCTTCCCCCAAACAATGCTGGTTTTCTCTATCTCTGAGACTACCAGGACCACAGCACCTGCACAATATTGAATTAGGTGACCGGGAGCATCAGTCGATTATAGCCAGTTGCATTTAAAAGAGAATGGGTCAAGTGTCCTTTAATTAAAATGGTCTGAGCTACTTTTGTCACTAATTGTATTCGCTTTTCATTAAACTTCATCGACTTAATGATAATAATGATAATGATAATGATAATGATAATAATAATAATAATTTTTATCTATTCGGAGCCATTCCTATGCTCGCAGCGCTTTACCAAGACTTACGCAACCATGCGAATACTGATTTAACTCAGTTTCTCTTGCGATGTTGGCGAGTCAGCAAATTGTCCGCCCACTTACCTTAAAACGTTTCTTTGTTACGTTGCAGGGTTACTATGGCGAGCCCCGGAGCACTTGGATGAAAAAAAGAGTTCGTCTAGGTCACAAATGGGAGACGTGTACAGTTATGGCATTATTTTACAGGAAATTCTTCTCAGAGGTCTTCCATATTGTAGGAATGACTTTATGGAAGCAAAAAGTGCGTTCTTTTTTATTTTTACGTTTCAATGTCAGATAATTTTGAGGGATGTTTGTGATGTACATGGACCGGAGGTGATCGTCCTGATGACGGTAGTTCTGAAAAGAACTGTTTTTGATGACCGACGCTTTGATAAACTGAGTGCAAGTCATCTTCAGAGTCAAGTGAATAGTGTGGAAGTTAGTTATAACACTTGCGTTATAACCATGTAAATATTGTAACTTTTTATTTTGGAATTCAATGGAGTGAGTGAGTAAGCATGTGCTGAAGAAGTCGAGTGAATAAACATTTGGCAGTATTTCAACAGAGATGAATTCTGATATCGAGGCGTAAACGCTACAATGTAGCGTTGTAGTTGTCTAATGCCGAAAAACAAAGGTAGTCCTCCAAACCGGTATGTCTTAAATTAACTTAACAGAAGTGAACGAATGACACAACACATACATGTGACACTCAGATCACAATAAAATGGAATATCACAGCATGTCTGACTGTATCCAGCAATATAAATAACATTAACTGTGAGTTATATCGGTAAATATTCATGCAATAACAAGACATCATTATTGTTCTGTACATTTACAGCAATTGTCAACAAAGTAAGAAAATCAGAAACTCCTCCATTCCGTCCACTGATTCCAAGTACCTTTGGTGATGGTCTTTATATAAAAATGATGAATTCTTGTTGGGATGAAGATCCCAGCGTAAGACCAAGGTTCAGTGATATTCTCCTGACAATTAAGAGGATTAACAATGGAAAGTAAGTACATTCTGTGAAATATAGAAACCTTCACTGAATATTAGAATAGTCAGCTCTCAAAGACATAAAACCATAAACACGTCACGTTACGCTAAATCTTCAACGATATAAACGTGTTCTTCTGGAAGGGAGATCGAGTGCCATTTCGAGCTGGAACTCATTTTGGAGAATTGATCGAGTCAGTGGTAGGTCGTGGTACTTGTTGCTAAGCATTGTAACAAATAGTCCTCGCCATGAAATGGCGCAAGAAAATTTTTGATTGGAAAAGACGTTTAAAAGCAAGTTCCTGGTTCGGCGCATTCGCAAACCTCTATACCTTTTAACCTTCACCAGTTTGTATTTCGTTCGAACCAAAATCTCAAAGCTAGATAACTTGGCTAAACTTGCAAAATTCATAATTCCAATAATTTTGAAAGGTTTTCTATCTAGCATAAACTTAAATTGCACTGTCGTTTTTGTTAACAGGGACATCAACATAATGGATAATATGATTTTGTTGATGGAAAAATACACAGATCATCTAGAGGAAGTGGTGCGAGAAAGGACTGAACAACTGGAAGAAGAAAAACAGAAGACGGACGCTTTGTTGTACAGAATGTTACCTAAGTAAGGAAGCTACAGTATAAACAAAGTAAAAAGAGGCGCTATCCATATAGGCCTAACGTTATGGGGTTGACGGTGGTTGTGGTGGTAACATAAACTGAGAAATGAATAGCAAAGATATCTTTTGCGAGAGTAAACAAAACCGTGGTCCCTTGAAGAGATATTGTTTTCCTTTTTTCCCCTCTCTTCCGAAGGGTACTTTTACAAATGTTTATTTTGCTTGAAATCATGAACCGTCCGATCCATTTTATACGATGATATGATGATATATTTTAACTGAATGATTTGCTAAAGATCGTAAAATTCCTCAGTATATAAAGCTTTGCCCGTAAAAGATAAACAATTGTTTTAAGTTTTTCTCACTTTCATACGAAACATATAATTAATGAAAAATATCTGTTATGTAAGGGAAAAACGACTTAACGAGCGTTATATTATAAACGGGAAAAAAATTTAAAGAAAATTAAGTTGTTTGACTAATTTTTCACTCTATGTAGGATTGTAGCAGAGCAACTGAAACGCGGTGAGCCTGTCACAGCAGAGTCCTTTGATCAGGTCACCATATTCTTCAGTGACATCGTGGGTTTCACTTCATTGGCTGCCATAAGCAAACCACTACAGGTAATTATTAATATGATAGGTCGAGCACTCTATTTGTTTTCATCTGGAAATCAACTAATATTTCATTAGGGTTGTGGAAAGGGTTGTCTTTTTAAGTTGTTTCTTATCAGTTGATTTTTTCATTAAATTGTTGGTAGGGAGTTTTAATTGCGTCACCAATTAGAGTCCATTACGCTATAATAACTGACACATTAATAAAATTTTCATTCATTCGCTCACATTTTTGCTCAAATTTGAAACTTGAATCACTCTCTGTTTACGACTGCTGACCACTGCTGCAGATATCTGAAAGAAAATCTCAGGACTTGGTTGTTTTTTGGTAGAATGATTTTCTCGTCTCAGCAACACGTTAGCTGAGATGAATATTCTCATTGCTTACAGATTGTAAACCTGCTGAATGACCTTTACACCTGTTTTGATAACATTATTGACTGTCATGATGTTTATAAGGTAAGGTAACGTCACAGAAGGCACTTTTGGTTATTACTGACAAGTACGTTGTTGTTGGTGGTGGTGTTTTTGTTGTTGTCATTGCTATCCCTGCTGTTCTTGCAGTTGCTGTTGTTGTTGTGTTTGCTATTCCTGCTTGTTGCTGTTGTCACCGTTGTTTTCTGTTTCCATTTTTTTGATTAGGGGTTGGTAACTTCAATCCTGGTCAAAAGTCTTGGGACACTTTGCACTTTTGCTGCTTTCAGTCCACCTCCCCCTACTCATCCCAACTCAATGTTGATGTTGATTCATGCAAAGTAAAACCACTATTCAAACGTTGCTTTTGGGGGGAAGGGGGCTCGTAAAATTGAATAATGACTTCCCAATTCAAAATAATGTGTCACCAACTGGCACTTTGTCAAGTGTCCCAAGGACTTTTGGCCAGGATTGTAGGTGTGTCTGCTGTTAGTATGTCTGTTCTTGAAGAATTTAAACCATTTTCTTTAGGTTGAAACAATTGGAGATTCTTACATGGTGGTATCTGGACTACCAAACCGAAATGGTATCAATCATGCAGGGGAGATTGCAAACATGTCTTTGGATCTGCTGAGTGACATGTGCTGCTTTAAAATTAAACATCTGCCAGAGAAACAGCTACAGTTAAGGATTGGTATCCATTCCGGTCTGTACTTTGACTTCTTTAACTTTTTTGTTATGAAGTTATGTTTCCATTTCGTTTTTCAGTAGAGCTAACTGCTTAATGAAGATCAACGTGACGTAGGGTACATCTTGAAACTTTTTATCTAATTTTTCAGTTCGTTTTTCCACGTTCTTCTTTCCAAATCCTAACCATCCATACTTTTTAGTTTGTCTTATTATTATCTTTAGGAATAAAAATTTGAGAAATAACAGAACGTCTCGATATGTTCTCAAAATCACTTTTAAGGAAAAAAAACAAACAAAATATGTTATGTTAATGTATACCGAGAAAAGAAATATAACATATTTTAAACCATAGCATATTCTATTTCATCACTCAAAATGATATGAAGATAATATTGAAACGCTCTGTGATTTGCCAATTTTTATGTTTAAATGTTTATCTAAAACTACATTATTACCTTTGTAGTGTTTTTGACATTTGACATTTTTGACGTTGACATTTCTGTCGATTTGAAGGCAGCGTAGCATAACTTCTTTAATAACTATCCTTTGTGAGACGTTTAAAACTACAATGGCTAAAGAGTTTCTTGTTTGTCCACAGTCATTTTATTTTGTTTGTGTCCAAGCTCGACAATGTCAAAAGACTAACTGAGCAAGCAAGTATTTAAGCTGGAATTACATTGTAAACAGCCATGTTGGCTTATTATCGGTTATTATCCAATCCTCAGGTTCATGTGTAGCTGGTTGTGTTGGTCTTAAAATGCCACGATATTGCCTGTTTGGTGATACCGTCAATACGGCCTCGCGAATGGAGTCTAGTGGACTTGGTAAGTTATATACCTTGCAGATAGTTAATAAAAAGCTCATTGCTCTCAAAGTGATACAAAATTAAGGTGAATAATGGACAGGCCGATTCATCACCAGTGTACAACAGAATGCGTTCCTGCGTTCCCTTGAGCTAATCTAGATAAGGATCCATGATCCAAGATCACTTGGATCACGGTGCATCAAAGAAAGCGATGAATCCGCACCTAGGGTGGAGTCATCAATTCCTCTGATGCAACATGATCCGAGTGATCCTGGATCATTGATCCTTATTAGGATCATACCAAAAGAACGCACACCTACCTGATTGATACGGCAGGGTAAAAAACAAGTCCAGGGAACTGTTAAAGCGGTACCCGAGTAAACTTTTGCCGTATTAGAATTGCATTTTCTTAGATAATTCACAACTTTTAGAAAGCACTCAAATAAAATTCCTTCTTTCAGCTCTCAGGATTCATGTGAGTTCTCAATGCAAGTCTTTATTGGATGATATTGGCGGTTACTACACAGAGGAGAGAGGCTGGACTTCAATGAAGGTAACTGGACCTTTCATAAACCAGCATTACTTACTTGTCGAGTAACCATGAAACGATCACAATAGATGATTAATTAGAAAAAGAATACTTTCTCATTCTGTTTATTTGTTTTTTCTCGCTCCTTACTGAATTCCTTTGCTTCCAGCTACAACGGAAAGGAGACCGTTCTAATTGCACTTACTGTTGTTGCAGTTTATGATGCTGCTGAATGTCAAATTTAATTTCAGAGTGTGTGAGACAACACACTACGAATGAAGTGTGTTGGGAAAGATGGTAGACACACAAGTGCTTTCTTACTTTCTTTTTTCTTTTTCACTCAGGGAAAGGGGACAATGCTGACGTATTTCCTGAATGGGCGTGAGGGTTTTAAGAAACCGTTACCAGATCTCAGTAAAGCAGCTTCTCTGGAAGAACATACATTCAAGTGAACCAAAGGCAAGAAAGCTAAGAATTTAAACCAAAAGGAGGAAGATCTGAAAAGACAAAACAAAGAATAGTGCACCCGGTGGCGACACGAATAAATAACTGCAACATCAGTATAAGAAAAATAATAACATTGTGGTCCGTCTTCATGAAATGCTAGTCGTAACATGACTTGGACACAATGAATATATCAATATCTTCATTGTAATGTAATGAAATCAAACGTGTAATGTCCTCAATTTAATCGGTTATTTCCGAGTTACTTTTTGCTTCTGTTTTAAAACGATTCTTCGTGCAAAACCTTTTACACGTGAAAATGAGTTTGATTTGCACGAAAATGAACTTGTAGGCGGAACACCTTTTCATACCAATGGTTTCCCACGAAGACTCGTTTTAAAGCAGAGGCACAGGGTAACTCGCATATGGCCTATTGATAAAACTTGATGGCAAAAGTAATAGACTTACCTTCATTATATTTCTAAATATTATGTATCGATAACACTATTTTTTTACAAAAATAGTAAACTTAATTTTTTTTAATTAAAAGAAACTATGAAATATACATTTTTACTCTCGTATAGGATATTGTTTTCAGGTGATCTCAGAAACAACTTAACATTATAGTCATACGTAACTACTATATTTACATTAAAATAAGAACGCAGGCGAAAATTGTACCGTTTATAGTTCAGGTTAATTTTGCCCTTTAAAAGATACCAAAATAAATATACTATAATACACATACACTTGTTTTCATTGGACGAACCCCGCTGGGCGAGCACGATTTGTAGGACCAGCGTAAAGCGCGATGGAGCGTGAAACGTAAGGGACCTTGTAACGAGCTCAAAGCAACGGCGCGCGGGGAATGACGAAAATGAGAAAAAAAAGAATATTATTCCCCTGTATCTATCTGACAATTTAATGATGGTTTCCATAGGATCGTTGCACCGCAAAAAACGTGGAGCGATCCTTACGGCGTCGCTCGCTTACCAGCTTACAGAGACCGCTACGATTGCTACAGAATAACAAACTCACTAGAGGGCCTGGTATATTGATGGTTTGCACCGAATCCCAAGGGATTCAAATGACAAGAGCCTGGCAGCCATGTTGGATGACAACAAGGGGGATTCATGCTGACGTCATTGTTTACATTTTTACTCATTTGAATACGGCTTTGCGTACAGAAGGAAACATGTTAGATATGAATTGACTCCAGGCAGCTAAAGAGCTAGTGAGACTTAATACATGGTGCAATTTTTAGCTCTTTGGGTGGAATATTCAAGGAGATATTGTCTTTCAAAAACTGCAAAATGTCTGGGTGGCAAAAGCGCTACTAAGCTCACACATTCTTTGTAAAATTTTGAGTTTTTAAATCCGTGTTGCACAAAAAGCTCATTTTCATTGGCAGAGTTAATCCTACTATGACCTTTCAATATTCAAAATTGATTTATTTGTAGCTCCATCAGAAACTTAATATTTTATGCTAATGAGGCAAATATTGTAAAGAAGGATTCCCCTTTTGCTAAAGTGGCTATGAAACCAAATGAAAAAGTTACCTAAAATATTCGTGGTATTGTCGATAATGTTTTGACTGTAAATTTTTCCATTCTACCTTTACTCTTCTTCCTCGACCTTCAAAAAGACATGCCATCAAGGAACACATTTGCTCGCGAGGCCATTTTGGTTTGATGAAGTCACGGGGTGTGCACAACCCGCACAGTTTTGAAAAAAAGTCAACAGATACAGTGAATATTTTCAAAAATCTTCACTGTATCTGTTAAAATAGCGGATAAAAGCGCTATCAAACGAGAACAATATAATCCTGCCCTTGGGCGACTTCCATTCAACCAAAACTTCCGAAAATTTCGAAACGGCGACAAATATTAAAAAAAAAATTTTCTGGGAGAGTTTCAAAAAATATACTCTAATTCGTGCGGCTGCGCCCGAATATTTGAATCTGATGTCGGCATTAAAAAGGTTGATCCGTTATTCGACAATTCCGGTATGACTGACGTAATGCTACGTACGTAAAGAAACAATTGGTTGGACAAAGGTATCGCCTATGTGTCTCTCCGGATAAAGTCAAAAGTGGTTCAACTTTTTCTGCACAAGTTAGCCACGCAATTTTTTCTGCACACAAAAAATTAAAGGCCAACTGAAATTCACGTTATCCACTTGGAATTCATTTCTTTTGAATCTGTTTATTTACACATTTGGCGAATATTTGTTTTCTTGAATGAGCCTTTTCGCCGATACGGCGGCCATTTTGAATTCTATTGCTTCAAATGACTATTATGAGATGAACAGGAGGCAAATTAGTATGTATTTGCTCCCTGAGCATCTCTTAATAGCTATTTGGAACAGAATTCAAAACGGCTGCCGTATAGCCGGAAAGGTCCAGTGGTCAGCACTTGAATCAAGAATAAGATCAGGAATGGTAAAAGACCTCATGAAGCATTTTCTGCTTACCATTGTGGATATGTTTACACTCCAGGATCTGCTACTTTGTATGAAATCAAGAGGCTCTCCCAGGCATTTTTCAACAGATACTTGGTAAGTTTTTAAATGTTCAAATTCTTATAACTATTTTCTCTTTTGCAAGATAAAGTGGTTTCCAATTGAGTTTCGTGGAACCGAAATCAAAGTAACCACTCTGGCCAATCACGAAGGACGAAGGCAATCCAGTGAAACAATCAAAACTCGAAGTAATTACATGCAGCTAACGCAAAGCGCGGGAAAACATGTGCGACCGATTTACGATTGGGTATGGATTAACTTCTGATTGGATAAAAATGTGGCGCGAGTTTTTTCAGCCAATCGTGAAGCGTAATTGATGCAAAACCAATTACTTTTCGACACTCAACTGAAAATTGCTCTAATGATCTAAACATGTTTTTCGAGATAACAGAGTTCTCTGCTCCATATATTTTGAGCACCAAGCTATGATCGTCGACAATGTATGTTATTATAAATACTCTGTAAATGCCCTTTCAATAATCCATTTTGCACGGGGACTGGCACTAGTCGGAAGAGGATACGGGAGCCTTTAAATGCGCCCTTTAGTGCGTTAAAGATGGCATCCCTCCTGAATTGTGTAAACGACATGGAGTGGACGTGAACAAGACTGCGAAGAACACAAACATTATAGGAGAAGGGCCCACCGGAATTGTAAGTTGTCGAATTGCTTAATTAATAGTATAGATATGGCAAACTGTTTAGTCACGATTTTTTTTCTACCGTCATAGTTTGACTTTTATCACCATAAAATGTAAAATAAAATTCTTCCATTCCCCTTGCCAACGCCTGCTCTTCAATTTCTTCACCTCGACCACAAGGCCGAAACATGCTCTCAAAAGTAGATAAACCTGTAAACTGTCTCCCTTTACGTATTGTCGTGTGGACAGCATAAACACATACATTTGACTGGCGTCCAATCAAGTAATCTACGTATGCTCATTGTCACTTTCGTAAGCCTTCTCGTTTAATAGATATTTGAGTTTTCATGATTTCTTTATTTGTTTTTGCGTGGGTAGAAGTTAACCATCGTCGTCCATCGTGTGCATGAAAGGTACAGTCTAGACACAGCTTCTTTCAAGAGACTGTAAGGTGTTTGAATTTTCAGCTTTAAGCAAAGGAAATAACATATATCTTCAAGCAGACTATCAAGTGGTAAAACGCTCACCTTCTAGGACAGGATTAGCCGACGTGGTCACGGCCATGATTTCCTACGTCACACTGGTAAAACAGTCA
Source organism: Orbicella franksi (assembly GCF_964199315.1). NCBI lineage: Eukaryota > Metazoa > Cnidaria > Anthozoa > Scleractinia > Merulinidae > Orbicella > Orbicella franksi. The sequence continues at coordinate 17,287,226 of NC_138154.1, forward strand.
ATTAGCTCTTTCGAATGATCACAAACACCTTAAACGAACCACTGATAAACATGTCAAGATTTAATTTTCGTTTTCGCAGTTCCGAGATAATACAAGTTTCTTTCACGAATATGAAATATCATATCATTTTGAAAACAATTCACACGCAATGCGCGATATTTTCTGTGTTTTTGTCTTATTTTTTGCCACTTTATAGACCGATTCGCATTGTCTTGTTTCTTAATGAAAAAAAGATTTTAATACAAAGAATTTGTTTAACAAAGATTACCAGACGCTATGCTCGCATATTGAAGTGAGTTAATCGAGAGCATCAATGCAGCGCGAGGCTTATTTAGGATTTTTCCCTTTGCATCCTCTTTACCATAACAATTTAAATATATTATTTTGAGAATGGCCAACACTTTCAAAGGTGGCAATATGTTACTGAAGGAAATGTTCCGAATAAATCAAATGTCGCGATTTTGGCAGGATTATAGTTCCCCGATTTGCATAACTTTCCCTAATTTCCCGATTATGCAAGACTGTGTTGCCGAAAATATGAGATAATAAACTTACACTAAAGCATAGAACCGCTATATTTGATTTTATTTACCATTATCTCGTAAATCGCTTTTCGTGCTATAAAATTTTTGTGATTTATTTGACCATCACCAATAAATTTCATGTTGGGAATATTTCTGTAATGAGGTACACAATTGGCCTTTCATGTTAAATGTACTTCATGGCTTCATTGTATTCCAGGAAGTTTATATAATGACAACGACGTCAAGACCTGCATTGATAACCAGAATATGATCATTTTCGGTTTTGAATTCAAACACTCATTTTCTGAAAAGTCGTAATAATAACAAACTAGATTATTTTGCCGTCCGAGATTATCACAACTTGAGGGGAATCAAGGCATCTTCCAAAAAAGGAAACCACTATTTGTCATTCTTCGACAATTTTCGTCTCGAAAAACAATATTCAATATTTTAATGCAAATTAGTTCTTATTTTGAAGATCACACGTTGTTGTCTTTGTTAAGCATCTTATCGTTCACATTGTGTTTTACTGAAAAAAAAGTGAAGTTTCAAACCGATGTTCTTTATGCTACTTGCAAATCAATTTGTGCCCTTTATTCTTGTGACAGTACAAGGTTACCTTCGTCATTATTTTGCATTTGACAGGCAATGGCGTTAGGGTTTGAAAGATAAAGGTAATTCTCAGTAATTTAAGAGCTACTTTACTAAGCAGGCATAATGCATTCTGTTCTTTTCCGGTGCGTAGGTAAATGACATACTGTTTCTTTTTCCTCTTTTCGTTTGACCTCTGCTTCGTTTGTTGCTTCATAAAAAACATCTACAGTAAGTTAAGATCTTTCATTTACTACGAACATAGTACCTACAGCATCGATTAGTGCATCGATCAGACGAAAATGGTAATCTTCTCTTAAACCTGACTTACAAGTTTGGTAAGTAGACCAATGTTTACTTTGACTATATATTTTTTTCACGTTACTTTGCAAGATTGTTTGTTTTTTCTTCTTATTACGATTTTCTCTCCTGATTTTCCGTTGTTTTTTGACTAACCGTGTGCTAAACCAAATGTGTGGTTTGGGGATTGACCGACGCCACCCATTTTCATTTAGTGAATGAATATTCGTGGCTTGCCAAGAGCCCGCAAGAATAGCCGCTTGAATTCTTTCTTGTGAAAGCTTTGAGACCTTTGCTAATCATGGTAACGTTTAAACATCATACAAATATAATCTAAGATCTTTGAAAACGGAAAAGGCGAACTATACATTGGGATTATGCGTCCAATAAGACACGGAAGATGTAGTAAAAAAAAAGGGTTTTGAACTTTTGCGAAAAAACAAACAAATCGTGGACGAAAAAATCCCCCGATACAAAACGAAAATGAGTCATACGTACGAATTGTCGATTCATACGACTTGCGATCTCCAGCTGGTGTTACTTATTATGGCTCCTGATGAATACTTTAAATAGAAATGGTAATAATTTAATATATAAATGTGTTGACATTTTTAAGTACTGTAAAAGATATTATTACTTTCAGTCCAAGGAAATGCACTTTTTGCTGTCATAATGGAATAAAGACATTGTATCCTGTGAGATCTGTGTCATCTCCATTTATTTATTTTTAATTCGTTAAATCATCTTTGGCACGTAGGGATCTGTCGACAATTTTTAAAATGCAGGTGGAAGGCAACTACTCTGGTCAACTGTATGACATTTTTCTGATCACTTTTCTTGAAGACCACGTGCATAATTTTTTCAGTTTGAGACGTCGTCTCTTCAAGACCGCTCAAAAAATATGCTTTTGGCCCCTGGTGAAGATTGCTCAATCAGAGACATCAAGAAAGCGTTTACCTGATTAAATGTCAAGTTACAGATGCACGACTGTTACTTATAAATAACCTCAGGAAGTGAATATTAAACCGCTTGTTTTTCCTTTTACTTTTCTTTAAAAAGAAAAACAGATGAAGCAGCCTCCAACGAAAAAAACGCTTAAAATTAATTTTCTCACATTAGGTTTCTTTTCTTTTGAGTGACATCATTTGACATTCACATTTAATCAATGTGGATGATTTAGCTTACATTTCCATACTTTCAAGTCTACTCAAACATTTCGCTTTTTCTATAACATTTTGTTTTGAAAGCGATTGTGTATTGAAAAAGCTATTTCGGTCAGCGAGACTGCATGGTTACCGTGTTAGATCGAGTAAAGCCCCAGATTTCGGTGTTTGTTAAATTTCACAGACGACCGCTATGCTTATCATACATCAAAAAACTTCTTCCGTTGCCGACATCGTCATCACGTTCGTGATTTTGAGCATGTAACGAAAACTGTCCCGGCTGAAATTGTAGAGGTTAATGTCTATTACCCTTGAGACGTCACTTACGTAAAAAATATATAAATTGCGCCTTACATATGTTGCGCCGTCTAACTTCGATTTCGCATAGCCCTAGAAAGGACAACTTACATTAAGAGCTGAAAAGGTATGAATTTTTCATATGGTTTGTTAAGCTACAAAAAAGATTACATTGTGAGGAGAGGTAATGAAAAACTCAGTTTAATGTTACGCGAAACCTTCTCGTTTTTCACTGCCCAAACATTTCAGAAGACATCTTATTTAGAAATAATAATGACGGTAGTTCTCAGCAATTTCTAGCTCTTCCGAGTTTGCTCTTTCTTCATAAAAATTCCCAGACGATTTTCCGAGCTGTTCCACCAATATCGAAAGATAGCCGAAAAGTGATCCATAAAGGACCATTTGGTTTATCCGATTATTTATGGTTGAACTGCTTAACCTAAATCCTAAAAATTTTGATGTCTTGAATGTCTTCGATACTCCGAGGCAACTGACGTGATCCTTCTTTCCTTCTAAGGCGCGTAAAATAAATTACGAATGACAAGAACTGGAGGAGAAGTAAGATTTTCATTCAAGTATTCAACTCAATATTTAAGTTGTCGTTGACAATTCGTGTGGCCTGAGGTTTACAAGAAACAAATACCACCTAGACACCATCTTAATTATAGGAACAAACTTGGGCTCTTTCAGAGTCTCTGAGCCGATAGATCATGATTTCACAAATAAAACATAGTGGCATTGCGTTCAGCAGCTATTCATTTAGCAAACTTTTTTTCTTGTTTCTCCCAAAATAAATAACAATTCGAATGTTAATTACTTATTGCGTGTGATTGGGTCGATTCAGAAGAAGACTCAGAATCAGGGTGCTTCTCTGTTTTCGCAAACGAGGAGTTTCGATTTCTTTTCTTCAGTCTTGTAATGTTTATGTTGTTGTTGTTCGAACTACAGCAACACATAGCGCCAAATAGACGCTTGCAAAGAAAGATCGCTGATCCAGGCAGTAAATTAAGAAAAATTACAAGCATTGTTTTTCTCTCTTACTGCATCTGTAAGCGTAGGAAACGCTTTGAAGAACTCGCTTTCAATAATGAAGAATATTTCCATTAAAAAGAACAGCAAAACAATGCTTGAAAATACATAAATGGAAGAATTTGTTCCACAAGACAGTCACGTCTACGTGTTTGAATACAAGGAGTCTAAACAGAGGAGATAAGTTTGTTGCATTTGCAAATGATATGTCTTCAAACGTCATTTATTAGGAAGCATGTTTATGTGTGATTTTATCAGAAATGCGGAAACGGTTCTGGGTAATAGACCAATCCTTCAGACCACAAAACATTTCATACGTCAGTGTGTGGGTTTCTTTATAAAAAGACCCCTCTGAAAAATGATTATGTAGATAGCTATGAAGGGAACCTGTTGACCTTCGAGAAAAAATATTTACATACCGAAAAAATAGAAGAAAGTCAGAAATATAGAATATGTTGGGTAACTATTTGTAGATCCAAATGCCATCACCCAGTTATGTAAATATCAGTTTTTATAACTGAACATTTTCCCGCTCTAAACATTATGGCGAGGCTTCAGGAGGACACAAAGATGAGCCTTGGAAAAGACTTTTGAAGGAAGTAAGGTATTCAACGTATTTTCAACAGTTATAAGAAAGAACATTCTAGCTTTAGTTTACAGAGCACGCGAGGTGAGGTTCGACCATGTATTCATAGGTTTCGAACTTTTCATAAACACTTTATCTGTATTGACCATGAAACATGGGCTCTTGGTGTCTCTCATCCTAGTCTCATTGTGTACATGGTAATGAAACCTTTTTAGCTTGTAGAACAAAAAGACCTTCTCCTAATAAGGAATAACATGATTTCCAAAGCTTGGTTTTCGCTAGCAATACAAGTACTACTTTATGTGCAAGAGTCCATTTAACGGCAAACATGGTATCAAGGTCTGCCTAAAGATTATTTTATTCTTTTTCTTTGTGCTTGAGCTTTTGCTCGTGTCATGGTCTGTTCCTTATAACAGTAACTGATAAGGGGAATATATACGTCTGTTATTTAGAATATATTTTTAATAAACATACCAAATATTATTCCCACATATCCCTTATAATTGCAATAGTACCGCTTTAAGCCCACGTCACTCCGACTTGTTATCATAAGGTTATATTTGTTTATACTTTTTAGCCCCCCTTTAGCATAAAAAATAATATTATTAAAAAATTATATTGTTTTGATGATCACTACTAGATGAGAAAAAGGTATTTCAATCTACAAACATCAGGATTTTTCTTATTCATTAATTTTCTTGCACCTTGGTGACTGCCTTCCGTGCTGTGTAATTATAATTTTAGTCAAAACAGATAAAACATGGAAAACAGGTTTTCTTTCTTCCTCAAAATAGTACATAACTCAAGGTTTTTACTTTAAAAAAGCAAAACAGTGACAATAAACTGATAAAATGAGACTGGTTAAACTTCGATCTGCAGAAAATCATGGAAGAGAATCAAGTATATATAGGCGAGCATGCAAGATTGTAATTGTATCATTTTTTCCCACTGCAAAAGACGCCGAGCCTTGCACCTTCCCAGAGGAATCAGCGCTTGACCTAATTATTATTACAGGCAACAAAACTTAGCAACCAACCAGAAACGCCGTAGAATATTGTCTGGTCCCACACATGATAGTCAAAACAAAAGCGCTTTGAATTAACGGTACATTGTTTTATTGCTTATTCCTGGCTTATCCTGTTAATTTGACTGTGGAAAACACAAATGAAAAATTAATGAGATTTTTCTGTGCGTTTAAAATGAGAGTCGATAAGATGTCTTCGTTCTTACTTCGTCTTTTACAGTTGTAAGTATACTCAACCCTTCTGCCATCTAAGATTAAACAAGGTTAGATCTCATTATTTCTTCAACAGCAAAATTAAGAACCCAACGAGAAACTTCGTGAAATGTCTTCTGGTGTTACACACGCAGTCTGTTCAAAAACCATATCAATAGAGATATCATCGCTGGTGCCAGGTTTTTTGTTGTAAATCCGCTTATGAAAAACAAAAATATAAAATTAATGAGGTTTCTCCGCGCGTTTTAAAAAAGAGCCAATAATGTCTTTTGTTGCTTACGTCTCTTTTTTCATAGACAAAGTACCTGAACATTCCCAATTTGTCTTTGATCGACTGTCTCACTTTCCATTTTTTGCCCGCAATTTATCATTAAGAATCGAACACGTAGTCATTTAGATTTACACCTTAAATGGAATTGATCGTTATCTAAATTCGATCCGTGTAATAAGCCATTTTCCGCAAAAAATGAGACTTTCATTAGTGGGCAAGAAAAAATTCTTGAAATGTTTGAAAAACAGCCTCTTTACCATCTCCAAATAACCTTATATCATTACGAAACTACTTTTAGCCAGCACTTCATGGTTGGAATAGCCGTGGTCTGGAAAAAAAAATTGTGACTTGTGTATCGAGAGAATGCTCGGTGTTTTGACTGTGCTAATATCCAAACCAAAGAAAGAACGCTAGAGGTATTTGTTGTTATTTAATTTTAACGAATAGGTGTGTGTTGCTTTAAGAATAATGTTATGCCCATTCTTTTCACAGGCAGTAGTCAGCTATAGCCGCACGTCTGTCCTAAAATATTTGATCTTATCCTCGATAAAACCGATGCATGATGATATTGTGTTATCTACGGGAAGACAAACAATAACTATTGTCAAAACAGTCCTTTAAAGATTATTGATTCGAAAAGAGGAAATTATTGATTTCGTTTGCTCTTGCGTCGTTTCAAAATGAAATAAGATAACAAGATCGGCAGCGAGCGTGTCAAATTTACTGTTCCATGCCGGATCCTCTCTGCTATTAGCAACTAACGTAAAATTTTTCAAATCGTCGAATCACAATGTTTGACCTGCAAGATGGACAACGAATGAAAGACTTATCTAAATAGAAGCAAACGGTTTAGTTATCGAAGCGGCTCCTGGCGCTTTAAAGATATTAGCTCCTCCGGGCCTTTTTTGTTGTGTGGATGCCGGCATAAAATTACTTCAAGAACTGTAGTGCGATCATTTCGAACGCAAAGGTTGTCCTAATTTTAGGCGTTAATTTCATTTAATACGTTTAAAAAGATGTCAGCGAAAATGGGTCAGAATTTTTCAATTCTCTGAATAAATTTGGGTTCTGTTTACCTTGGAATTTAATTTTGTGGACGTCTTAATTTAGAAGTAAATACTAAAAAAGCGAAAAGACGGCGACTTGTTGACGTACAAAAATTACTTTGTGTGCGTATACAGTCTTGGATTTGAACTAAAGATAACAGACCAGATGGCCTGACGATCGTTCAGAATAATCCTTTCGTTTCTTCTTGCTTGAATCGACACCAGGTGCAACGACAGTGACACAGATGCAGAAAAGGATCACACTTCTCTGAGAAAAGTAACTTGGTGTTATTTGTTCAGGTAAGCTTTATTACTTGTGTTTTTAAGCCTTTTCGTAGAAGGGCTGCAAAACATTATAGCACCTCAGTTACAGTAGGAAGTGCAAAACGTAAGTGGTATAAATGGAGAAAATTCCACCAGCAATACTTCAACCCAAAGTATTGCAGATTTTGTCGGTACCAGAAGTGATCCGAGTACCTTATTTTCATAAACTGAACGGTCACAGCGTTTGTTATTTCAAGGGAGATAACCAAGGGATCAAGGAGGAGGTTCTACAGCAAAGATCTTTGGCAATTTTTTGCCCGCGCAACAAACAGTACTTGGTTTTTTTTCCCATAAGAAAAATCAGTGCTGAACAACTGACGATGTGAAACGTTTAACTTATTAATTAATGAGAAAAAAAGCAGTTCATTTCACTCAGCTTCATTATGAGGAAAAATGCAGAATCCGACTACCGCCCTGAAGGTTGCGATAACACGTATTTTGTTTGCCGTTCTCTTTTTTTTTCGTTTAACCTAAAGGCAAAGAATTTTGTTTACAAAATTCAATTGAAAGTTCATCTTAGTATCATTTTAATCATTTTAGCGATTTATTGCTGAAACCTAGTAGAAATACTCAAGACTTTACATCAATAGCCATTTCAAAATCTTGAAATCAACTTCTCGGTGAGAACTACCCCTCCTTTTCAAAATTTTATTTACCATATATCAATACATGTTTTATGTTTTGTGGTAGGTTGGATTATCTTGTTTTAATTACATTCACTTTGGCAAGTAAAAAATTGTATGTTTTCTTTTTAAAATTTAAAGCTGTGAGACGAACCTGAAATGAACTAACACCCATGCAAACAATACTCTAATGACTCTCTCTTTGTAGAACTAGCTGCGGGTACAGCATGACCCAAACGTTCGCAATTTGCTCTTTGAGAAACAGTTCTACTGGAAAATATAATCTTTGACAGCTGCAAATTAAATAATCTGCAATTTATGTACGTCAGCAATCGTTTAAATTTGCGTTAATCTATTCATTTTTGGAAACCAAAGTGGAATTTGGTCGTTATTTTATTGCCTAAACATGGTTTTATCCCAGAAGGAAGGATGTTGTAGCCAAGCAATACTTTTGTTAATTAATTTTTTCAAACTTACAGGAAAGAAAAATGTTGGAATGACATAACAAAATTAAAAGCGGAGGAAGCCAACGTCTGTCACATGTCAACAACAAACCGCTTTTGTCTTAATTTACTGCGCTAAGGAGATCTTGTAGAGTTAACATTTCTGAAGGAAAATCATGTTGGTATATCTAAGCACTATGACCTGGCGCTCACTGTCTTGAGATACCGGAATAAACGGACGTGATTCACCGGTAAATTTGTTTTTCTGAAGACAACTGATTTACATAAAGAGAATGCAGAAATGACCCAGGCACTTAGCATGTCTCGGCAGTATGTAGTATGCTGATGTGTGTTTCCAAATTTTTCTAAGGTATTCTAAAAATATCACATGCAGCAGATTTTTCCTTGCGCTTCTCTATCTTGCCGATTTGAGTTTTATTAAGTCTAGCTGTAACAACAGAAAAAATACGTTCAGAAAAGTCCTTTCCCTTATCGACAGCCGGGTCAACCGGCTTTGGATAAAGGACAGGACTTTTCTAAGCGTATATTTTCCTTTTGTTACAAGAACAAAATTAAGCATCGAGACATCTCTGTAGCAACTGCTTACATTCTGGTGACATTTGCTTCTGTCCAAAAGATGATTGTCGATCAAATTGGAGACAAGAATATATGTTTATTCTAAATACAAAAAATACTACTTTCATCGAGAAGTAATTAGTATTTTCAAGTTCAGAGACCCATTTTCAACAATACTCTCGTGTTGTAATGATCAGCATTCGACATATTTGGAACGTTACTTTCAAATCGTTTGTAGATTTTAACAGGGTTACAGCCGATGACTACAACAGATGCTTTCTTCCTTTTTGTCTTTTTCTTTCTTAGAACAGGTAGCTCTCTTAAATAGTAAACTCCGATGGAATTTTTTCCTACTGTACTAAAGACAATTATAGGTATTTACCCTTAACTATTATTCTTAAACTTTAGCTAGAATTTTTCCGAAACGTTCCCATAAGGAAATTTTCATCTAGAAATGAATATTGCACCCGTCTAGCACAAATGATGCCCAAATAGATTGTGTAGAGTACAAATGCATTATCTTCTAATTATGCAAACTATATTTATCCGGATTTTGCAGTTGCCACAAGAACACCTTGTAAGTATTATTTTAAACTCTTAGCAAAGATGTCTTAATTACATTTTGAACCCATTTTTTGTCTTTTACTTTCCCCATGTAAACAACTACCCGCAATAATGTCAATCAGTAAATACCAAGCCATTGCGCATGTGCAAACATGATGACCATGACAGAGCATAACCGAATCCTGGAGCAAAACTTTCTATGTTCAATTTCATATTAATTGAAATCAACTTTGTTTCAAATGCATTGTAAGTGCAACAAAAGACAAAAAGTAACAAAAGACAGAAAAGTAGAATCTCGGAGATAGTTTATTACGGAAAATCTTTATCATCATGATGCTAACTAAGATTTTCTCGTTTCCAGTGCCTTAAGATCTTACCCAAAATGACGCTTCAGATGAGCCAGAAAGCTAATTAATTAAAACTCGACCACTTCATTTCTAGCAATCAATTTGTCTCTCTAAAGCTGAAAACACAGAAAACACACCTTAAAAAGCTTTCACGGTTATTCCAACGCCGTTTTCATACAGGAAAAAACAATATTCATGGTGGAGTTCTTTTTACTTAATGGAAGCCCTCGGGGTTCGGGTTTTAAAAGGGATGTGCACTGTTTATCTTCTACTAAAAACAAAATGGCTGAGCGGGAAATGAGGCCGACACAAAGTGATTCATATTTTCGCTGTCAAAATTTCGAAAGGCTAAACAAGATAGCGAAAAAACAGTATACCTTCAAGTACATTGTTGGAAATGCATCTAATATTCGTGAACGAAATGAGCCGAAAATGGTTCTTTGACCGCTGATGTTGAGATGGTGAGTTAGATCAAGTTTTTTAAAATAATTATTTTCCCATATTGCTACAAACAATGACATGAAACACGACCTGCGACAACACGCATGCAGTAAACGCTGCTAAGACAATGCCGTGACCCTTTTCATTCCAAGTAAATTTAGTTTCATTGGCACTGTTAAATATTGAGTGTAGGACATAATTGTTATCATTCCCAGTGAAGAACTTATCAAATACATGTACGAATTGATAGCGCGATGTTTGGGTTTCGAAGAACAAACGTTTCCTTTTTCACGTCTGGAGCTGCTCTTTAGCTAAGAACATGGATATCAGTATGATGTCGACAAGATCACACTCGTTTTTTCAGCCTTTCCTGTGAGGATAGTCTTTTTTCGTTTTTGAGTTTTACGTGAAATATTTCCTAATCTCTTTCTTGAAAAGGACCGTTCAAGTGCACTTGACATATATATGTTATTGAACTAACGTGAGGTCCATATTGAAGAAATGTTAGTCTAGTCTTTTCTTGCAGGTTTTTGGACCAAGCCGCGGGCGAGGTCCATTATCTTGCAAAAGAAAAAGAACGATATGGACAGAGCAAGCTAGTTCAATAAAGTATTATATATATAGTGGCTCTTTTCAATCTGCTGCTAAATTGATGCGTCTCTGCGTCTCTCTCAGATTGTATTTTATGATGCTGACTTACACTTTTTTAACATTTTTACTCGTATATTATACTGTATACTTTAAATTTTAATTTATATGGAATACCTATGAATTAGCTGTTGTGTCATTATATCATGTGATGCACACCTGAAAAGATAAGTCTATTATACAATAAACTTGTCTTGTAGACAAAAGTCAGTGCGCAACTTCTATCCAAAGCTTAGTAGAATATATATTTAACTTAAAGTTTATATGTTTTTTCGTGATGTTTTAAAACTTTGATATTTTACTTTCAGTTTGTGTGTTTTTTCCTGTTTTAAAACTTTGATATTTAACTTTTAGTTTGTTTTTTACCTTTATGTTTTAAAACTTTGATATTTGACTTTTAGTTTGTGTGTTTTTCCTTGATGTTTTAGAACTTTGATATTTAACTTTTAGATTTTGTGCTTTTCCTGGATGTTTTAAAACTTTGATATTTAACTTTCAGTTTGTGTTTTTTCTTGATGTTTTAAAACTTTGATTTTTAACTTTCAGTTTGTGTTTTTCCTTGATGTTTTAAAATTTTGATATTTAACTTTCTTTACTGAACAAATATAAACATATAACTTGAGATATCTTTCTACTTAATTTTAAGAAAAAAAGTTATTGCTAGACCCACGAAGATCCATAATTTCATCCTGATGTGTTTGTGTTAATGTCAATCGAGAATGGAAATATTTTATTTTTAGTAATGCACTTTATTTCTTTATATAGTGTCATTTCGTTTTAATATTACTTCGTCTGTAACTATTATTCAAGGCCTTTATCTTACTCCGCGTTAACACGCAAGCTTAAGCAAGTCCAATGGCTGTTTATTTGAATGAGAAAAAAGATTTCGCAACGCGCCTTACTAACGCAAAAATTAGCTTCAGCTCTCTTCCTTTTTTGGTAGATTGCTTTATTCTTCAAATTATTGTGACGAAAGGAGCACGTCCATTAAAATCAATTCGTCGTGCATGGTCAATTTGAGGAACATTGTTGATAATGCGTGTGACGTATTTACGAACTGTCCGAATTTTTTCCTTATCTTTGCACAAAGCAACCTAACATTTCACAGCATGACATTCAGGTCCCGTCCACACTACGCCGGAGGAATTTGAAAACGGAGACGCATCAAATGTTTTCCGTCCAAAACTACGTCGGAAGAATTTAAAAATGCAATAACCACCGGTCATTTTGAATTTGTGTTTGAGGAAAACTCGAGCAGGGAAATCACATGATTATCGTGACGTCATCGCTTTCGAAAAGCTTCATTTTCAATCTAAAATGTTTTCCGTCCACACTAAAACGAAAAGCGGGCGTTTTCAAATTCCTCCGGCTTCGTTTGATTACGGATTAGTGCGTACGGTAGGCCTAACCGTAGAAATAAAGCTGCGCTTTCAAATTTCTCCGGCGTAGTGTGGACGCTGCTTCAAACAGGGAGGTTTCTTCGGCTGGTTTCCCTGCAGGATTCCATGAAGATAATTTCCTATTAAAAATTTGAAGTAGCGCAAACACACGAAGTATAAATACATGCACAAATAATCTTTCCGTATCCATCATCCATCATCACATTCTGCTTTTGCTGCCAGTGATAAAAAGCCAGCTCCCTACCTTTGTATCCTTTTTGCGTTTTTTTAAGAACACATCCATCCTGCGCTTTAGAATATTTTATAGTTTTAGCGCTATATAAATCTATTATTATTGTTATTATTATTATTATTATTATTATCATCATATTATTATTATTATTATTATTATTATTATTATTATTATTATTATTATAGTTGTTGTTGTTCAGTTGTTGTTATGTCTGGCATGTGTTCATGCCGATTCCATTTTTCCTTGAAACGAACGAATGAAACGAATATCCGAGCCAACATTTGGGTGAAAAGTATCTTTTCACTTTTACCGTTTTGTTACGTTTTTCACTTCAAGGCCGGTCGCATCAAGAATTCGAGACTTTCGAGGACCGGAAAGACTCGTGATTGCGTTCTTATTTCCAATCGATAACTTCTTTATTAAAAGTCTTGTTAGTAGGACTGAAACACAGGAGCTGATGTAAAACCTTAATAAGGATGATCACGTACAGAAATGCGAAGATGTGACGTGAACCGGACATTAGAAACTATATATTATCATTTTCTGTTCATATTAGTATCGTTCGAAGGAGACGTTCAAAAACCCGAAGAAATCGTCCCGGTATTCAGTAACCCTTATTTCGTTCTTAGTATGCCGATGGTGAGATGAAGCAATATTAGACAGTCTGTTTCAACAGAGTGTTAGCTGAATTAAGTATTAGCAGAATTTCCTCATAATATTTCAAACGGAACTGAATCTCAAGTAAAATAATACCTTTTGTTCTTGGACAAAAGAAAAGTTAAGCCTTTACTCTATGCGGCAAAATATTCAAAGTTTTCTCGCTGAGCAAATTAAATTTTGTACTTAAAAATTAATAAGAAATACTTTATCTTTGTTAATATGGAAAAGCGTCTAACAGCTCGTTACAGTCGGTGTCTCAAACATATATACTTGGACTCACCAAGGGAATTGAAATGATTTTATAATTTTCTCTGGAGTGGGGCCTGTAATATAAATTTACATTTATTGCAAGAGGAAGAAGCCCCAAAGATTGAAGTGAATTGATTCTTGTTTGTCTCCAAACGGAGGAAAACAAATTAGAAGCAACAATTCAAAAATAGTCTCAATCATTCTTGACGAATCAAAAATGATATTTTCGCCGGTTCCTAATGGCTTGAAAAGGACGTATAATAAAGAACCACACGCATGTCTTGTTTAATTTGAAGAACTTATTTTACCATGATGTTTGTCAAGTAAAACGCCAGATTTCATTTTTCTCAGTCTCTCAAATACGCTTCTTTTGGTTTCATTTTATCTTTCAGCAATGACGTGTAGAGGTTATCCAAGAGTCATCCTTGCTGTTGCATGTTTGGTCGCAGTGTTTCAAAATGTTTGTTGTCACTTACATTTTGAAACCAATACAAAGCTTTGCTGTGAAAAATTATCCAACTCGAGCGATTTTCGCTGCTGGAATGAAACACAGGAACTGAGAAACAGGACGAACGCAACTTCATCCGCCCAGTGCACGCAGGAAATGTCGCGAAAGACATGTTTCAACGTAACTGCTATACAGTCCTGTCAAGTTGATCCAGCCGAAAACATCTTGGAACGAGGAAAAAGAGAAATTCATGTAGGAGGGTTTGTTCCTTTTATGAAGGATGATAGATATGGGTATTATAACGCTATGAAGATGGCCATCAATCTTATAAACAACAGAACCGACATTTTGGGCAACTACACACTGGTGTTGGACTTTATAGATACGCATTGGGTAAGTGGAGAATTGTATTCATCTTGGTTTATTCTGCTACAATTTGGCCAAGTTTTTGAGCCCTACAGTTCAGTACTCATATCGATGCCTTTTTCCTTTGCAGAAAATTGATAAAGTATTTTGTTGTTAATTATTTCGACGTTAACTGCCAGATCTCTAGCATAAATAGTGGTAAGATGAAAAAAGATGATGAATGGGTTATAAATACTATCTAACATCTCATAAGTCTTGTGGAAAATCAATTCAACCTCCCGCTGAACCTTTTGTCGATGAAAAAGCGATTGCGCCAAGTAAAATTTAACCGACAACGACTAATTTAGCACCTGGCCTTAAATCAAGCAAAATTGGTCCTCTGCAGACGCGCTATGCAGTATCTTTTGTTTCCAAATCTGAAGGATAAACACCTCCTGTTGAGAAGCAAATTGAAAAAAAAAAAATCGAGAAAATGAAATAAAGCCTCCGTTAGCTCTGGCCTTTGAAATTTATTATTTTTACGCATGAAAGGTAACAAGAGGCATCCCACATGAATTAGCAGACATTTCTTAAAAATAAAACATTTTAGGAATAATTGTGTACCTTTGTACAAGAGTACAGTCGGGTTCAAATATTTACAGATTTGGTTCCGTTATTAATTAAAGTCGGCGCTGTTGTTCATATTTTTTTTCTCTTTACGTTGAAAAGCGTATCTAATGATGTTTTTCATATAAATAATATAAAGAAACTATTATCTTGTTCTCGTGATTTCATTTAAAATACTTTTTATAAACTTAAATTGCTTTCATTTTCGTTCGTTTCAACTATAAGCGGTGTTGTTTATTGAATTTCTTGTTTTCCATTTAGTTCAAAGAATGGTTGTGACGTTGTTCCGGTTGAAATGAAAAGATCTTTTCAAAGATCTGTTAATCTGTTAGTTCTCTCTTTGAAGCTTAAATTTTTTCCAACTGAACTGAGGATTTTTATCCGCAGTTTGCTGAGTAAACAGTAAAATCAAAACTACAATATATCTTTTAAGGGCACTCTTGGTAGTTACCTGTAACATATACCTTCTTCGCTAAAGCAAACAAATAGAAAACCTCTGTTATCTTCCTTATCATATGCAACCATGTAGGAGGTACAAATAATAGGTGATCAAGCATATGAAAAAGTTTCTCCGTTTTCATCCAGCTTGACATGGTCGTGTTGTGTTGATTTCATTTTCTTAATGTCACTGTGTGAGAAGCAGGATATAAAATATCCATCCGAGAGCCTCAATTAAGAAAACATAAGTGTTCTAAATGATGCAGAGTAGGGCACTTATGTGTTTTCAGAAAAATCAGTTGAAATTATGTCCAAGAGTTTTCCGGTGTATAAGTTTGACCCTTACAAGCCTGGTTTGCAGATCGATTCTTTGCAGCTGTCTTTACAGAACATTAGCATAAGATGTTCCAGGATTATAAAAGATCTTAAAAGTCCTAGATGGATTCATTTAATTTTTTAAGCTCTCACAAAGTCGGAAGTTTATTCCTCCTTCATGTTTCGGTGTACCAAGCAATAAGATTGCGTCAAGACCAAAAAAGCAGACTGATCTTTTTTTTGACAACGATGCGAAGTCTCTCAAGTCCTATCAGTAAAGTAAACAGTTAGAGAATGTTTATTTGTCTTAAAACGCGGGGATTAAAACATCCTTAAAAGGTTAAGATGCTATTTCCTGCTAATGTAATATATCAAACACGAGAGACAGTGTTTCATCGAGATATCCAAACACCGAGAACAGAGCTGAAAATACGAAGCGCAGCGAAGTATTTTTGGCGAAATTAGAGGTTTTTGGGTAGCAGATGAAACACTGCCTCAATCGAAACAAAAACTAAGGAGTAAACGGAGAAGTAAAATCGTCAAAATCTATGCTAATTAAGACAGGGTATCCAAACGTCCCTCATGGTTGTGATTTTCTTTGTTTTAACTTGATGAATTATTAATGAGTCTAGGAAGATTTTGTCAACCTTACATTTGAGCAACCTGTTTGTTGTTTGAAGAAGAAACTTTCTTTAATTGCCATTTCTTTTAATTATCAGAAATATTGACGGATCAATCCATTAACCGACAGAAATGAATGGAAGAAAACCACCTGTTGTTTCACATAAGGAACACTTAGGAACATTGTCCCACAACCAATCCTTTGAAACTCAAGTGACATGTATATGGAACTAGCCAAAAACTCAAATAGAAATAGTTTATTTATCTCGGTTTGTCCACCAAGATGAGAACAAGAAACCAAGAGCCTCACAGGCAATCAATAATGTTATAACGAGAAACTAAAATACATCTAGATAAATAAATCATTTCAAAATCTGTGAAAGTTAATTAGGCCTCTGCTTGAAAGTGAGGTTTGAGTTGACCTTGTGATGATATAGATTAGAAACTACTTAGCATGAAAACGGAATAATTTACATTTCGAAATTCACGAGGTTTGTTTCATAGCCGAGTAAATTCGAGCCTCGCTTCTTGTCAAAGGCCTGATCACTAAGCGCAAAACTATAACATGGGCCATTGGATTTGAGTAAGCATATCGCATTCAGCGTTTGCATGATTCCGTCCGATAGGAATCTGCACGGTTAGCTTTTCTCACTTGCGATAAAATATATTCTAACGTGGACTTTACACAGTCTCAGTCTCATGGACTTTACACAGTCTCAGTGTCCAAAATTGCCTTGGATCCAAGTTTTATTTCCTGGTATTGCAATGAAAACGATTAACAATGAACAGAGATATTTGGCCCTTTTAGTCCTAACTTTTGTTTGCCCATTTTAAATTATACCACCTTCTCTCCTTATCCGAGTCTTTATGATACATAACTGCCCTCGTGAAAATGACTGATTTTTTAAACGGCAACCTTCCGTTACCTCAGATGAGGTAATACACGAAGAAGTTTAGGGTGTGTACTAGGATTTATATGGCACAAACATTGCTTCATAGTCGGTAGATCTGTAGTGACTGCTAGTTAATTTAAGTACGAATAATAAACGGAGGTCTCCTTGCCAGCCAATCATATCGAACAATCCTATTCTAAACAGAGATGGTACACGGTTGTTTGGATCAAATCTCGGCGTCAACTCTGTCTTTTATATACTAAACTTAACGTAATGAGGTTTGCGCCATAGTAAAAGTTTCAATAAAGACGTGACACGTATGGCCTGTGCGAGCCTTATGAAACTTTCAAGCGGTAACACTCTCTCCTTTTCGTAAATTTTGCAACTATTAACTTTAGAAGAGAAGTCGTGAAAAGTACATCAAGTTCCCTTAATTACTGATAATTATCGTTCCTGTTTGAATAACATGTTCTCCTGACTCGGTTGCATTAGCACTGAGCAGAAGGTTTAGAGGCTTGAATGGTTGGCTCTGACTGTGAGATGAAAGTCAGAAAATTTCAGGGAATTGGGCCAAGAGAACGTTTCCATGATATCATTCCAACGAGTTAGACAAACCTGTAGATAAAGTTGCACAAGATTTTGAATAAAGCTCTGTATTACTGACACTGTAAATCACTTACTATTTCACAGGACAGTGGTGCATACGCCACAAAGGCACTCTTTAATCTCCTGAACAAGAAAGAAAAACCTGTTATATTACTTGGACCTTCAAGTACAAAGGCTTTAGAGCCCGTAGCGGAGGCTGCCCCATTGTGGGAGCTAGTTCAGGTGTGGCTCTTCAGTTTAATATTTTATGCTGCAAGCTAAGTTAATTAGCAAGAAAATGCGGATACAAAGGTAAATTAAACTGGAACGAAAAAATGTTGTTTGGATAAAACCTTAAAATTAACATGTGATTCAAATGCAACCAAGTGTTTAAATGCTCTTGTGGGTCTTTTTAGTTGGGACTAATTTTTAGGCAAATGTTGCAATCGCGTTAAATACTCTTAGACCACGAAAATGACCACAAACTGGCCAGAATAGCAAAGCGGATGATAGAATGTCCTTCACGAAACCAGTGAATTATGTTTCCCTCTGGACTAGTCATTGGTTGCGTTGCTAGAAATAGAAATACTGTATCATAGCAAGACATGCACATAGAGCAGTTTTCAATGACTGTTGAAACCAAAACCAAAGTGATCACTTTGACCATACAAAAAAGGATAGAGACAATCTAGAGCAAAAATCAATACGTGAAGCAGGTACCAGAGAACCCCGAGAAAATGTGTGGTTGGTTGAAAATTGCTGAGAGGTTTTAAAACTAATTGCATAAGGTGGGTACCGCAAAACCAAAGTAAATGCGAATTACTCTCGACAATCAAATGAACACTTCCCTAGGTAGGCTCAAATCTGAGTATCAACAAATCGACACTCCACATGTTTTACAAAGAACAAGAAATGTATAACGTTCGTTTCGTTTTCCACAGGTTTCTTACTCGTCAGGCTCACCTAAATTTGAAAATCCGTTAACCTATCCCAACACTTATCGAGCCGCCCCGTCATCGACGTCATACAGCAAAGCAAAGGTGGCCTTCATCAAACACTACGGCTGGAAAAGAGTTGCTATTCTTCACGAATACGATCCCGAGTTCTTTTCGCCGGTACAGTCTTTCTAAGGCTTGTTAAATTAAGTATTTTTTCTTCCAATAGTTATCTTACTCAACATTCTTTACTAAGTAATAGAGTTCTTGACATACTTGAGAATGAAATGAAATGAAAAAAGTTTGAGTTGAAATGACACATCGAAAGATGCTTGTATAAAATTGTTTAGTTGTATCAAGTCCATTTTAAGCTTCAGTTTAGTTAACTACGCAAATACAAAAAGTTTAATTTTTAGCCAAATCTGTTATCATCTCGTGAGTATTAACAAGCAAGCTTACCAAACGTTTGCGTTTTCTCAAAATTGATCTACTCCCATTTTCACAGACAGTAGATAAGCTTAAAACTGAACTGGAAAAGAACAACATCAGCATCATTGCAGTGGAAGGATTCGAGAAGCGAGGCGACCTCAGTTTTCAAATGGATAAACTTAAGGTAAAAATGTTTGTTTTGTTTGGTTTTTGTTTTGTGGTGTCACGGCAGATTACACGATCAAACTCCTACGCATTCCAAAGACTCCAATTAAACCCATCACTTAATCAGAATTAGTACGTTTAACATATTTCTAGCGCATAGATATTCCATGAAAATAACTGTTTTCCATGCTAACACATATGTAGTGGCAACCCTCCTCTACGAGGGGAAACAGAGAGTGTTCTTCTTTTCTTTCCTTTTCTTTTTATTATACCCTTTGGACTGCTACACGTTCTGCTGATTAATTCACTTCCTGAACGTTACATAGTAGAATACCTCAATTTTAGGCACTTTTCAGTCAGTTGTGAATGGTATGACCTTGAAGGATACTGCACACTACTTTTAAAACGTCTCCTTGAAGAGGTCAATCTGCGTACACGGATATTCAAACTAAAGAACACACGCTGAATGAAAAAATACTAAGTTTAAAGAGCTAAATGATAAAACTGGAACTCCGATGAAGGTCCGAGCCAAAGGTCGGCAAGAATTCTCAAGTATGGCTGCCATAGGAACTCGAAGACAAACTCCACTTAACATTTACAAACTCCATGTGTGGGTAACCTAGACTTTGAACAACCTTGAATTACAAGACCATCTTGATGGATATAAACCATCGCTTAACGCTGAATCACAAGGCCATCTTGATGGTCACAAACTATTGCTTAAAGCTGCAAGAGGTCAGTCGACTTCGAGAATTACAAAGTAAACAAAATTCAACTCACATTAAATTGAACTTCCAAACAGATCAACGCTCAACATTGAGCCCAACACCAGGTCCACACCAAACAACAAAGCAATTCCACATTTGAGTCGACAAAAAGAGAAACAAACTGTTACCTGTTCTCGTTACAAATTAACTACATTTTGTCACTGGCATTCGTAGCATTGTGTGCTGTCATTTTATTATATTTAGAAGCCCCTCGCTTAAAGTCAGGGTGTTTTATACTGCCCTACCTTTCCGACAAATGACTGACTTGCAGAAGACCTTGTATCACAGAATTTCGGCTTTATGTAACTCTTGACATTTCTTTCTTTTGCTATCAGTCACTGGACGCTAGGATCATAATTGGTGAGTTCGATTACCTCGGTGCCAGAAACGTGTTCTGTGAGGTGAGTTCTCGAAAATACTGGAGCAGGTTTTTGAGTTAATTAATCATAATTAAGAGCAAATGTACACAAGGATCAAAAACAGTTCTGTAAGGCTTGAAAAATAGAATTTGCCCTACTATTGCATATAAGTAGGCCTTCCTAATAGTAAAAACGCTATGTAGTTTTTTTCTTCAAATGTCTTGGTATTTCCGAGGACATTCCGAGGACATTATCGGTTTCACGTCCAGACATCAATCTAACGAGTTCTAACTGGGCTGAAAATTGACCATTTTCATTCGATTCGCATTTCGCAACTATTGAGCACAGAAAAGTTGTAATACAACCGACTTAATGCAGAACTATTCCTTGTCCAAAAAAGCCCAGTCTCAAGAATATTGGATTTATCTAACTATTTAGCGGTAAACAAAACCAAAGTGTTCTCCAACGATCAGTTCGTCAGTCGGTGAAAACAATTGTCATTTTGACTATGTGCCATATCTCGGAATTCCAAAAGATTCTAGATTCTAACTATGCTAGGATAGGTCTTTCAATATATGTAAAGCCTAGTTTGGGCAAATGATTAGGCACTCGTCAAAACATTATTCAAATCATACACAAAAAAAACTGAAATCACGCCAGCA
Source organism: Orbicella franksi (assembly GCF_964199315.1). Taxonomy (NCBI): domain Eukaryota; kingdom Metazoa; phylum Cnidaria; class Anthozoa; order Scleractinia; family Merulinidae; genus Orbicella; species Orbicella franksi. Next base: position 17,308,366 of record NC_138154.1, read on the forward strand.
GTGGAATGCGTGACCAAAAGTAGTACCATTGTTTTTGTCATTAAATCACTTCAATTCGAAATATCACAGGAATATCAGCTCGACTTAAGCATAAACCAACATATATATGTCTACCTCAGCTGGCTTATCATGTCTTGACTGTCAAACAACATTCCTATCCTGCCATTTCAACGGTGTTCCATTAGGATTGCATAACCTGTACGCATTCGTCTGGTGATTTGAATTCCCCAAATCGCTCAATATTACCAAGTTCCAATGTAAATGTTCCTACATTTTCCGTTTTGTTGTTTGGTACAATCGTTCAACCTGCTATCAGGCAGAAATCCCCAGTAATTAGCAGTAACAAATAAGCCGCCATCTTCGATGCTCCGCGTCTCTTATTTGCATATTGTCCAGCAAATGTCTTTTCGCACAGGGTAAGGGTAGAATAGGAATTAAATTCCGAAAGAAAAAGCGTTAGAATTTTTCCAATATCTCGATGTTAGTTCCAGTTCAGGGGCTCCTTTCTTAGGTAAAGCGATAAAATTCTACACACGAACCAGGTCCTTGTGGCTTAAAATTCAAACAAAGAAAAATAACTCTGTTAAAAGCTCTGAAATCCCGACCCTCACCCCCATGTAAAATATGTTGTAACGCACGGGTCTCGGATAACACATCTTCGGTCAAAATGGAGGACTTTCAAACGTCTTCAAAATGGAAACCCGAAAGTCGAACGTGGAATGACGCTTTAGCAGTTACTACTGGCCTAATCAAACGACACAAATAACACAGATGGATGATACATACATGGGACTTGGCAGTGACTGTTTTTCTTCAAAGTCGGATATCATATGAATACTGAAAAGAACGCCGCTGAAAATTATACGCAGGGAAAGAATCAGTTTGTAAGATTCAGGATATTACAGACCGAGGTAGGTGAACAATAAGTGTCACACATGGCCATTTATCGATTTAAATATTTCGTCCTTGTTTATCCCTTTTAATTTCTTATTATATTTATTGACATTCTTAAAGTTGTTATCACTTTGTTGCGATGGGCAGACTGTTGTCTTTATTCGGTAATGGCCATCACAGATTTCCTTTTTTTTTTTCTATTTTTGCGATTAAGTTCCTTCAGTTATATGATGCCATGCGGATATTTGACGCCTTCATTCTTAGTATACGTTTCCTTCTTCGATTTCATATTGCACAATCGTTACATTTGGCCATTTCTGATTTCTAAAAACAATATTGTTTAGATTTCATTGCTTTTGTACCATCCGTGAAGTTTGCACTGTGTAATTGTGTTGCCTCAACTCCATTCATGTCTAATTTGTGTACCTAACGGCAGTATTCCGTTATTCGTATTCTGCCTTCTGTAATTATGTTGCCCTGATTCCATGTCCATTCCGTTTTCCATATTCCGCCTTCTGTAATTATGTTGCCTCGATTCCATGTCTAATTTTCCGTTTTGGAAGACTATTCTGGACTTCTGTAATTTTGTTGCCTCGATTCCAGGTCTAATTTGTTTACCTAATTCCGTTTTTGGTATTCTGTTTTCTGTAATTATGTTACCTCAATTCCATGTCTATTTTATTTACCTAATTAAGAATTCAATTCCGTTGTTCGTATTCTGCCTTCTGTTGCCTCAATTCCATACCCAGCTTGGTTATTTTTTCAACCTCGCATACTCTTTTGGCGGGAAAATGTCACGTGACTAAAAAGGCGGGTTAAACAGCATGGCGGATCTTGTCTCGCTGGATTTCGAAGGAAAAACAGTCGGTTTAACGGCGTCAAGCCTTTACAAATCAACGATAGCTCGATTTCTTAATGTCCACGAGAACGGTTTACACTTAAAAGTGAGTAGAAATGGCAAAATTGAGAATATATGGCCTTCGTCAAATGGGAAGTTCTTATTACCACCCGGGATAACGAATGCCACTGTCATCGCATTTAGTGCTGAAGAATATCAAGACGAGGAAGAATTTGCGCCCTCTACCTTTGGCTTTCGGTACGTATTAAGTAATTTTGTTTCCGTATCGTTCATTATCCCTTCCTCTCGAGCTTTCTTCTCGACCTTTATGCGCTAGGTAATCAAGTACGGGCGTTTGACATTTTATGAAAAACATTCCTTTAAATTTTCTGCTCCGAAATTGTAGAACATGTTAACTGCTCAATCAAGGACAGCTAACAGCTACATGTTTATCTTTTTTTAAAGAGTAATATTTATTTAGCTCTAATTTCTGATATAATATCATCCAGTGTTGTTTCTTAGTTTACTTATTCACATAATTCACAGACATCATCAATGTACTTTTGTGTATTTCATTCATTTATTTATTCATTTATTTTCTCGACGATATAATGTTCATGTGCTACTCTTAAATCTGAGTTGAAATAAAGTTGTGTATATTACATATGTCTGACTGTTGTCTTTTGTTATTGCTAGCTACAGCACTCCCTCATTCCCTCGCAAACCAACCCCAAGCGGAAGTAAATTTGTTCCTGCAGGACCATCAGGGATGGGTGCTGGCTTTGGGAAAAGACCAGCACCGGGTCTTGCTTTTATCAAGAACAAGAAAAAGAAAACAGCGAGCCTTGTGAAGGACTTCACTTTTTCATCTGTTGATGATGAGGGCCAAATGGTGACAGTCTTCCCAATTTCAATCAATTTGAGTGAAGTCTCTGAGAAGTTTGGTCAGTTGTCTGTACCAATCATCTGTAGCGCTGTGGAACAAGAGCTGCAGGATCAAGGAGAGGTGGTAAGACTGGTAGTGGTGGATGCAAGGGGGCAACCTATCATGGATTCCTCTGAGACAAGAAGTAAGTTCTTCAGTTTTGTTTCATTTGCACCCTTACAGTCACAATGGACTTATCTTGTGGTGCAATGACACTGAAGGGAGTTTTGGTTTTGTTCTTGCCAGTGAACCAGGGTATTGTAGGTAGAAAAATAAAGTTTCCTTTCACGGACAGGAACTAATTTAAACTAAAACTGTATTTCACTATTTAACAAAGTGAGAAAAAGCTGTCAGTGTTTGGGGCAATGCTGTGGCTTGAGTTTTTCTCTATGGCTCTCTAATGACAGGAAAAGAAATGACAGGGCAGTTTGAACTCACTCCCTCGACCCATGATTCCTGCTTCTTGACATTATTTTTTGGTGCTTCTATCCCTGTCTTTGGTGGTGATGGTGTTGTTGGTGGTGGTGGTGTAGTAGTAGTAGTATCCCCTTTCACCCAGGTCTGCTAGTACTGCTCTTTATTGCTCAAAAAATCATGCATATATCATCATCATACGTAGGTGTTCTGCAGGCCACATGTCACTGCCAACTACTGAAAATGTGCATTGGTTCCTTGCCATAACCTTATCAAGCTGCATTGCTAACTATTTACATAAAGAATTGGTGTGACCGTGTTTATTTGTCAATAGCTATTTTAATTTTGGTGCAAAAAGTTGCATACTCTGAAAAGTTTTTCTCACCTATGCAGAAGAACAGTTTTGGACATCTCAGCGAACATTTCGTGTGATATCACAGCATACATTCAAAAAGTGGAAACCAGGAGTCTGGCAAGCTCTTAACACTGGTCTTTACACTCTTGATGAGGGGGGGGGGGGGGGGGAAGATGAAGCAAGGCAGGGAACAGTTCCTGAAGAACAACATCATTTCTTCTCACAGAACTCTGTAAGTATTCTTCAAGGAATCATACATGTAGGTGTATCTTTATAATATTCTGAGTTTAATAAAAATAGTCATTAGTAAAAAAAAAATTCAAACATACTTTTCAGGATTTCTTTAGGTCACACGACCACATCTCCAACTCTTGAGCACATGAATTAGAAATACAATTAAGAAAAATCGAGAGAAATGTGATTAAAATGGCAGCTTCTGAAATCGTTTTATTTCTATTTGAAGCCTAATGTAATTTCTAAAATTCAGTGCAAAAATATTAAAAATCCAAACTAATTCTCTAAGATGCATTTTTTTATTCTTTTTAACCTCCATAGGCTTAAACAGGAGACATGTCTGAGATAAAGAGTATGTTCCTTGAAATTAAAGATAATATAGAATCAAACAAGGAAGTTAAAAAGCTTAAGCAGGTGTTTACCTGTGTCATCTGCCAACAAACCAGTGCTGCAGTAATGTATTTTTGTGTGACTGGCTGTGGCCAGCTAATAGGCTGTCTTTTATGTGCATCCAAAATAGAGGATTGCCCTCTGTGCAGGGTTAGCCTGCCTGATCCACAACTGAGGAAGCCACTGAAAGTCAGTGGACTAGCTGGAATCTTAGGGATTCCTGACTTTTCTGTTACTTCAGCCTTACGGGAAGCAAAGATTGATGTGCAGGATGAGGAAGATGTGGACAACGAAATTCTTTAATTTCTATACATCTGTTACTGATAGCTTATAATAGTTTGTTGATATTTCATTAGGATATGCAGATAAGCCTGGAACAACATTTGGAGTTTTAATGCCTTTGTTGATTAACTTGTGTGTGCCAGGCATTGACTGAAATTACTAATTATCAGTTACTCTTACTTTATGGAAAAAAGTTTATATTTTCTTTTTGATTGCAGTTCAACTTGTAGTTAATGTTTTAGTTCTCCAGTTATGAAGTGGTCTCTGTTTGGGCAAGGAATTCTGTTATTTCAATAAAACTTTTAATTGCAGTAACAAATGTGTCAATCCTGTCATGAACAACATCACAAAATATGCTTGCAAAAGAGGAGTTTCGAGAAAGAAATAAATGCTCCCTTGACTCTTGAAGGTGATCATAGCATGCGATTGGATCATAACCAATGCTGGGGTCAGTATTCAGCCTTCCGCCTTGTTCTTCATACATTCGTACAGCCTCTTGAGTTGTAGGAATCAAATGTGGTTCCAATGGCACAGCCTGATTTGTCCCTCTCATTTTCTCAATGGGTATACATCCTTTGGGTCCTGTAAATGAGAAGGAAATGTTTTCTAGTGTGTAAGCCATTAAATACATTCAGAATATACCAATGAATTGCTACATTCCACATTGATGCTCGAGCCACAACGCGTAATGTGGCTATAATGTACCCTTTCACTCTAGCTGCTTATTTGTTTGAAACACATTTTGAGCCAAATACTTCTGTAGATAACAATGCTGTATTGTTATGGTTACTTGTGGTTTCAGTGAAGTTCAAAGTGCATGACTTTCTGACATGAAATACCACCACTCACCTGGAATTCGGTGATGGTTCCAAGAATTAGCAAAGTTTTCAGATCCCACTTTGCTGACATTTATGGTCAGCCAGGATACAGCAAAACTAACCATAGGATCTTCCATGTTGAAGATCTCTTGCTCTTTTATAATGCAGAGTGCCTTTTTAAGCGGATAGTTTACTCTGGAATTTTCCTCTGGCCAAAGCCTCTCTGCCCTGTAATTCTTGGTGGATGTTGTTTGCCTCCAAGGGGCCCTGCTGTTATCATGACGTCTATTCTTGAGTAGCTCCTGTACAAAGATGCAGAGACAGAACTCTGTGCCATGATCAACACGCACCTGATCAAATAACCCAAACTGAAGCAGAAGAGGCCTGTATTAGATAAAATGAAAACTAGTCAGCGAGGAGGATTGTTAAAAGGAAATCATGCGAAACAATATCACCCCCAGTTGAGTTACCAACCAATCCAGCATGAGCTTTTAAAAAGCTTTGAAAGAAAATGAAAGATCTCTCCAATAAATTATAACCCAGGCCCAGTCACTTATGAAGTACTGCAAGACTACCTGATCATGAAGAAGTCTTTTTAATGTTGGGTTTACTTTTTGGATACCTCATAATTATTTTTGGATTTATACAAAGAGATGTAAAATTCATACATGTATATCTTCCAGATGCAGAAGGGGAGGGTACAATCCAATGATAGGGAGAGCTATAATTTTGAATTGTTTTTAGTTTTTGAGAGATTGGATCATAAAATTGTTGGTGAAAATAATTCAGATCTGATAAGTTAATCTTTAGGACATGTTTTGATCTGAAGAAGGTCTAAAAGGAGCACCTACCGAAATAGATATTGGTAGATAAGCACAGGGTTCTTTTTAGGTATTGTAATGAATCCAAGGACCATCCTACTACAGCCATCCAGAGCATGGACGTGGGTGACCCCAAACTCTTGGGCTAACTTCTCATTTTGGTCCATATGCAACTTATAGCCAAAATATGGTGCATAGTATGGAACTGGATTTGTTCTATCTAGTAGGTCATGTGCCCTTTCGTTGTGGGCGCTGGGAGCAACTATTCTCAGCATACTTGATATTCGCCGCTGACTGATTTCACGACCGCGTGAACCTTGTTCCAGCTGATATCGAAGGATGCCCTGCATCATGCGTCGCCCATATGTATGTCCATACTGTGGATCGAAATACACACTATTTGGGATAAGTTGTGAAGGGTAGGGGGTGAGGGCTAAAGCAAGTTAAGGGCATGAGGGGTGTGAGTGGGGAGGGAAGATGGGGAGGGGATGAGGGATAACATAGCTAATGTACGGGGAAGAAGTAAGACAAATTCGTAGCGCAAATCGCATGAGGTCCGTGTTAATCTTTGTTGTTGGGTTAAAGCATTGTAAACCGAATAAGTACGTAAATATACGGGTACCTGTTCGATGTTTCTTACGACCATTTCCTCCAGACATTCCTCTGAAACCCAGCGTAAAGCTGAAACATTTATGTTTCTCTTCTTACAGTATCTTCTGATACTTCTTGAACTAAGTCCCCGTGCTTCTATCAATCAAAACAAAGAGCTGACATAAACATAACATTACACGTTTAATTGGTTCAAACTGATAAATCAAGACCTGAATAAACCGGCGTTAAAAACTCCAGCTAAACACGCTAAACCTACCAGGATAGAGTGCTTGAAGTCTTTCACTTATAGCTTGGTAGGATAACTTCCTTTTAACGAGGTCTCGTATGAACTCCTCTTCAACGATTTCGTCTAGATTCATTTTGGGCCAATTTTCTTTTCAAAAATGCCCGCCCTATTTATGAGCACGTGATCTCAGGTTCAGTCTCCTCTCGAGCAACCTCGTCCCCACTTTGCACTGGGATCGAGGCAACATACTTGCAAAATGAGGAATGAAAAATACGAAATCAAGATGAAGAGGACCGAAAACAAACCACCGTCGAGTAGTAACAATCTATTCACCCACCAATTACAAGTACAATATAAAGAAAAAAAAAGGAATAAATAAAATCACGGGACTTTACCTAAGGGAGTCACTAGTACGGAATAAGAAATAACAGAAAAAGATAACAGTAAGATAAGAAGACGAAGCAATCACGATAATGATGTAATAACATCATTGCTTGATAGGCAAGACGATCCGAAGAAACTCAAAATACGGGCACAAATATCAAACTTCATGACTACAAAATAACAATTAATAAATTAGAATTTCAGCATATAACCGGCCAATTTGGACATAGAATATATTGCAATGGCCACCTGGTACACTGATCCAAAACCCAGAAAATAAGCATGGAATCGAGGCAAGATAATTACAGAAGGCAAAAGACAGAAAGCCAACACGGAATCGAGGCAAGATAATCGCAGAATGCAAAAGACAGAACATAAATATGGAATCGAGGCAAGATAATTGCAGAATGCAAAAGACAGAAAGTCAACACGGAATCGAGGCAAGATTATAACAGAAGGCAAAAGTGAATTCAGGCGAATTTCAGAATACATTTTGAATAACAACATCAAAATTTGAAATGGCCACGTGGTACACTCATCGTGAACATGCTATTATTATGTGTATGTCATTTATACTGCTTGGTAATGCTAACGTTTCGAACTGAAGTAATACGCCGATACGATGATGATACTTTTGGTCCCGCACTCGGAAGCTGCTGGCGTGATTTTGTGTATTTTGTGAACGATTTTGAATAATTTTTTGAAGAGTGCCTAATCATTTGCCCAAACTGAACTTTAAATATATTGAAAGACCTATCCTAGCATAGTTATCATCTAAAATCTTTTGGAATTCCGAGACATGCCACATGGTCAAAATGACAATCCTTTTCACCGACTGACTTACTCAATATTGGAGAACAGTCTGGTTTTGTTTACTGCTAAATAATTAGATTAATCTAATATTCTTGAAATCGTACTTTTTTAGACAAGGAAAGTTCTGCAATAAGCTGGTTGTATTACAACTTTTCTGCGCTCAATAGTTGCGAAATGCGAATCGAATGAAAATGGTCGAATTTCAGCCGATTTTCAGCCCAGTTGGGACTCGCTAAATTGCATGAAATTGAGTCTGAAAGTTAAATCGTAAATGTCGCTTTTCTCGGAAAGACAAAACTATTTCAAGGAAAAAAACTACAGCCTTTTTGCACTCTTGTTAGGGGCTAGCTATATGCAAAAGACGAGCGAATTTGAGTTTTCTAACCTTGCCGAAGAAATTTGATTTTGTTTGATTTTTGCGGAATTTGCTCTTAAGACAAAAAGTAATTGTATGAAGTAGCATGTGCAGCTTAAGCCAATGATTGACGGTAGACCTTTCAAGTTTTCAGATTAGTAACTTGTTATATTGTTGCTTTGGGAAGAAAGCCCATGAAAGTGTGTGTGTGTATGAGCAAACTTAAGAAAGAACTGTTTATGACTTCAGCAGTGGTCTAAATATGTAAGAAAGGCACTGCTTCCGGCCTTTTAATTTACCAGTTTGTAAATGACCTATATTACTTTTAACCAGTACTTGTTATTGTAATGATAGGCCTTTAAAAAGAAGATGTTCGGATCGAACTATGCCTGGATAATATTTGGCGTGATTAGGCCAGGTCAAATTTTTCCCGGAGATTCCAAGCTGAAAGGGTCTGTAGACTGTACAAGTAACCAACTGAAAGAAGCAGCCGAACGTTACATATCAACTATGAAGCTAGACATCCGCCAGGAAAATCAAAAGACACTGTCTGGAATGGTAAGTTACTAAAAATAATGAGCATTGAAGCTTAAATCCTTGCCACCAAAATGGTAAAATGGGAAGTCCTCATAAGCCCTGTGGTTCTCAACTACCGTTAACGGCCAGCACTTAGCTTCGGCTTGTGTAGCATGAACCTCTAGTATGAAGCAACTACTTCTATTGCTCTACCTTCTAGATGAAAAGTAACTCCATCCCATGCTAGTCCCAGTACTTAGGCATGTTTTCCTAATAGCTCACTGGTATCTATTAATGTCCCGGGTGGTGAGGGATACTGTACGTGACGGTATGAATGTTGCCCAAGACCACTACACAAGAACCCTGGAAGAGCTCCATATCCTAGACCGCATTTCCTGATGGAGTCTAGCCAACAACACATCCCAACTGAGTTCCCTACTAACAAAACTATCAACCTTTATTGGTCCCAGCTTTTTGCCTACAATATACACTGGGAGAATAATTTAATTTGGTGCTGGTGGCTGTAAACGTCAGACAAATTAACCTGCTTCCAAAACCTTGAATATAGGAACTTGCAAAAAATCCGCAAAGACGCAAACCCCTGCCTGGTTAGGTTCGTACACTAGAAAGGTGAACGGTCATTGTCATCTATTTATAAAGCGAAATGAATCAAGCTATTCTCTGAGGGACTCGGTAAACAAACTTGTTGTTCCCTTTCCGAGAACAAACTACATGAAAAATAGGTTTAGTTACAGCGGCGCTACCCTTTGGAACAGCTTACCCTGTAACATTAGAGAGTTTGGTTCATTGGACAAATTTAAACGCCTTCTCTACAATAATTTTTAAACACAGCATTCATGGAAACCAGGATTTTTCTTAAGTGGCATAATAATCCAAGTTAATATAATGTTAGGATTTGGATTTTTAGTCATTATTATGTAATTTTTTCTACCTGATGTAATTTTTACCGTGTATAAATAATGATTAAAGATTAAAGATCTATTTGCTGAACGACCATCGGATCTAACAAACCGGTTTTCATTTCCGATGATTTTGCAGACTGCGGAAAGCTTCTGGAGTGAAATGGTCAGGTTAAATAACGACACAAGACTCAGAAAGGACTCTGCATACGCGTTTGATGTGGCATGGGTGATTGCACTGACACTGAATGCTACCATGGCCGATGGATTGACGTATGAGAGACTTAACAAGCGGACATACGAGGAGGTTCTCCTGATCAAAAAGTGGATAAGGAACACAAACTTTGAAGGAATCACAGTAAGTAAGAAAAATGAGGAAAATGGAGATATTCAAAGGTAGATTTCCGAGAATGCCATTTACTCATGGAAATTATTAACACTTAATTCATGACAAACGCGAAAAAAAAAAAAAAGATTTGCAGTTGATGTCTGATTAAAATAAAAAGTTTTTTAATTACAATATTTCTCCAAGTGATCATGTCGTAATTAATTCCAAAAGAGGAATCTATTTGCGAGGTAATGTTAAAAGGCGAAAATCGTGATTTTTTTTAAAATTTTATTTTAATGTTTATTTTGACAGGGCCCTGTTCGGTTTGACAAAAATAGAGAACGCGTAGGAACAGTTCTCGTCAAACAAAATAGAGGAGGTGGGTACCATAACGTAACAAACTGGCGTAGACTACGAGCCCGAGTATGCTATGAGCGAACAGCGCCTCGTTGACTATCGCTAATAGAAAACGAAGGCGAGTAATCTAATTGTTTTAGTAGATATCCTTAAGGATGACAACCCCTAACCTACAGTTTAAGACTAATATTAAGAATCGTTTTAGTTTCAAGATCAGTGCGCCCGATCGTTGCCTATCAGCGAATAGAAAACAATGAGACAACCAATCAGATTCGCGTATTTCAAAAAAAAAATACAGCTGAGTAGCTACTAAAGCGCCTTATGCACGTGTCAGTTTAGTACAAGGGCCTGAAGTAAACAAGACTGTGTGGCCTGCAATAAGATTCCAGAAAAAAAATTGTTCAGCAGTATTGAGATTTTAAAATTGCTTATTTATGTTTCAGGAAATGAGACCAGAATCGGTCAGCACTTCACCTTCTCAGACGAGCTCCACATATTTCCCTCCCAGCGAGATGAGATATGGCCAGGTAATAATCTTTCTTATGTCCTATCTTTAACTCAAGAGGTAATAAGCCTTGGAATTTTTACATCTGATATCTTCTGCTCTTCCTCAAAAGGCTATCAGTTAAAATTAAATTTGTGCGGAATTTCCTTTGTTTTTCAATAATAAACAAACTAGGTGGAGAGTAGGTAAAAGGGTAAAGTCTGCATTATAAGAGGCAAGTGACCCATCAGGCCGGCCCTTATCTCCGGTTTCTGTAGCATGAAGCGAGTATTTGTACTCCTCCCTGGATGGGATACTAGTGCATCGCAGGGTTACCCCCAGCATCAAATTCAACGGCACCCATTTATATCCCTGGGAGGGGAGAGGCACTGTCAGAGTAAAGTGTTTTGCCCAAGAACACAACACAATGTCCCTGGCCAGGGACCACTTGATCCGGAGGCGGGAGCACTAACCACGAGGCCACTTCGCCTCCGCAGGTAAAGAGTGAAGGTGAAGAGGAACCACCATGTACTTAGCTGAACTATCACTATTATTTTTCAGATAATAAACCGCCCAGGGATCACACAGTCGAAAATCTGGAGTTTATGATGGTCCCATTGCCTCTTATAATTATCATGTGGCTTATGGCAGCTGTCGGAATCATCTGTTCGGCAAGTTTTCTGTATTTTAACATCAGCAATGGAAAGAACAGGTAAGAGCGTTATTGTAACAGATGCATAAGATAAAGAGATTTGGTCAGAAAAAAATCTACCAAATTAAAAATCAGTGAGATAAAAAAGCTGGAAAAATACTCCCCATGTAATTTTCAGAGTAAAGACGTCACGTGCACATCATTTTTACAAGGTTCAGTTAAATTTCAATTTCAATTTCAATTTCTTCGCCTCTATTTCTTTCAGCTAAGTTTAAATGTTTGCGTTCACTGGTTTAGCTAAACACGTTGGCTGCTGCGGGCGAAATACTATGAAAAAAGAGGGGCCAACTGACAGATTGAAGGTGCTCCGAGTACAAAGAATGCATCAAACGAGACCGAAAACCTGTGTTCTGCCCCCTTGCTGGCCGTACTCTATAGGCTTCCCTCCGGTTTTTTTAAAAAAATTCTTCCGCTAGTCCTTCAAATATGCCCGCTAGGCTGACGTTTAGAATTCTTACATAGTTCTAACAAGGAATAAAGAGAGGCTAATTCTGGTCCGACATAAAAATTCCAACAGCAAAGTTAATCCAGCTCGTTTCTTTTTCTAGAATTATCAAGATGTCATCACCGAAGCTTAATAATATAATTATTCTGGGATGTATACTTTGTTACGCCTCAGTCGTTTTGTTTGGTTTGGATGCGAGGTTCCTCAACTTAAAAGAATACGGAAACAACTGTAATGTAAGATATAGTTCTGCGATTTGTTATAGTAAGATTTCTGTTGACTGTTGTCAAGCTAAAAACGAAAGTAATTACTTTGACCAGTCATGTACAAATGCCGCATATAATCCAATAGATCAATCATTGGACAAAAATGTGCAAACGATGTTTGAAAGTGAGTCACCAAGACCAAGTCGCAGTTTTGTTTCTTCCCATTAATTGGCGGGAAAAGAAACAATATTTGTTCCAGTTAAATTGGTGGATCTTGATACAAGAATTGTTTTAGCCAATTAGGGTCTCAGCCAAAACAATACCGACACAAATTTAGATTTAAACCACAGCAGAATACAAAAACAAGTTACTACACACCCATGCATGTAAAGAAATGATGACTTATGGTGTTCAGGCATCACTTCTATTTGTCAAATGACTGAGATGGAGTAGACAGGCAAAAAATGAAGCGATATCTCAAACTAATTAAGCAATTCTACCCGGCTTCTTTCTTTGTCCCGTTTGCGTCCTAATCACGATGAGTCAACGTTTTTTTGCACGTCTATTTCGTCTATAAGCTTACCTAGTTCTTACCCTCTGTATTGAAGATCTTGATTTAGAAATGGCACCCGCGTTATCACCTGATGTAGGCGATTTTGTTTAGTTAACTATCCAAACGTTTATACCAATTACAATATGAAAACCCTTTATATATCAACAGGCTAGAACTTCAGTGCTTTCTATTGGATTTTCTCTATCATTTGGTGCCATGTTTAGCAAAACTTGGCGAGTTCACAAGATATTTACAGCTGCCAAGACTCTCAAGAAAATGGTGAGAAGTAACGAAATAAGTGCACACTAGGCAAACAAAACAATACACTCCATGAGAATTTAAGAAGTGCAAGTCAAATTCCATTTAAAGTTTAATGCATACTTATTTAAGCATTGCTTAATGGCTCAATAGAATAGAATAGAAAGTAAAAGTCCAGATAGACAATGACTGATCACCGCATGTGGAGGATAAGGCATCTGGAACACAAATATTTCTGCCTTGTTGTTCAAGACTGAATTTGGCTTAGGAGGAGCAACTTCTGACACCTTGCTTTTTTTTTTTTCATCTCAGGCCATCAAGGATCTTCACCTGCTTGTTATTGTGGCAGGCTTGCTAGCTGTTGATGTGGTGTTCTTGTCATGCTGGATTGCAATTGATCCGCTCGTTGCCGAAATACTGACATTTAAAGAAATGGTGAGTCCTTTGCGAACTTCTAAGCTCGACTGAATAGCCGTAAGATCGCCTTTTGTAATTGTACTGCAAAAGGCGAACATTGTTGTTTGAGACATTTAGCTTATTCCGCAAAGTAACATTTTATCTCAGTAGCTTGGTATGAAAGATCTTCATGTCAGCTCTTTCTAAATATTGCATGACTTTTTACGAGCTTCTGAAGCCAGAAAGAAAGTACTGAAAACGAGAACACCAAGCTCAGATTGCGTTCGTAGCGCCAGTGTCGAGGGAGGGTGCGAGTTCAGGAAACGTAGGAGAAAGGGGCTTTCTAGGGAACGGAACTTACTTGAAGGGTATGCAGAGAATAACGAACTTCACTTGTTCACCTACAGATCCGAAAGGAACAAGACATCATCATCATTCCCGCGTTATACCAGTGCACGTGTCAATACAAAAGGTATTTCCTTGGCGTCTTATTCGCCTACAAAGGCATCCTTCTGCTATTTGGTCTTTTCTTGGCCTGGGAGACACGTAATGTTACGATTCCGGCCCTGAATGACTCCAGGTATATCGGGATGTCGGTTTATAACGTGGTCGTGTTGTCCATCATTGGTGCTATTGTGGCTATTGCCCTGGATGGATCCATGTATTATGAAGCTCCATATGCCATTTCGTCACTGTGCCTGATCGTGTGCACCACTGCGACGCTGTTACTGGTGTTTGTACCAAAGGTACGAAGTAAAGACGTTAAAAAATTAAAAATTCCTCCTGAGTTATGAGATCTTGAGGTGAGAGAGGCGCGGTAATGTGACAATTAGCTTGTCACTATCTCAGTGTCAAGATTTGTACATCGTGGAGAATTTAGAAAGCTGTTGCTAGGAACATAAGGCCTCCGTCGAGTAGGGTGATGTCGTCGTGCTATGTCTTTGGACATGGCATTCTATTTCCACAAGCATTAAAAGATAATTGCTCGGCATCTTACCAGATTCATTTAGTTCTAGGTCACTACCAAACCCACTACCACCCACCAAACATTTGTTATGTTACAGAAAGATAATACTATCTTCGTGCACCATTTAATTTACGGAACGAAGGCTGCAACTAAACTCACAGCAGTGTGAGTTAGTATTAAAACAAAGGTGTAATAAATACCACAAATTTCCTTTAAGATTTACCAGTTTCTCATGAAAGACGAAACACTAACTACCCAAGCCTCAAGTATGCATGTCGGGCAGACAAGAACACGAGCCCACAGTCATAGCCTAAATGGAAGCAGTCCTGTACTAAAGGAGAGACAAACTTCATTCACCTGCAAATCAACACAAACAGACTGCGATGTTCCTGGAAGTGCAGGTCAGAAGAAGTATTCTAATTTTGTTTTCTTACTGGTATTTTATCAAATCTGTTCTTAAATTTTGTCTTGTGGTTATGGCATCGTTCAATTCTTAGACTCCTGTTCTGGCCTGGGAGACTGGAGGCTTCATGCTTTTCTTTTCTTCAATCTGTCTATATATGTCATGTGCTGAAGTTTAGGAGAAATGTTGTGTAAATTGAAGGCGACTTGTGGAGCCTGCGTTCAAATAACGTGAAACTTTTAGCAGTAAATAAGGAAAATAGTGGCTGTTCGAGACAATAATTTTTAGTATGTTACTACTGCTGCTACTTTTAGGCGCCAGTACCTTACTCATTCCACTAATAGAAAGCCAAGTTAAAAACAACGGACAAGACTTAAATCTTGTAAGTAATTCATGCTCACATCAATTCCTTCTTTATGCCCGTCACCTTGCTTCCAACGTTAAGGACAAGAATTGTCTGAATATTCATGGCCCTTAAAAGGGCCACTACCACGATGCACCATGGTGACTGGTCCCTGGTGAACGCTCAATACTCCTCTACACTCATTCTTTTATTTCTTACTAAAGCTATGTCCGTCCGGTTTGTCTCTCTTTTTTTCCACGTTGATGTTTTTCTCAGGCACTCTACATGCAGTTGTGGACCACAATTAACTACTCTTATCTTCCACCCTCACGCGAAATCCAGCATGGAAAAGGAAGTAATGTGACTTCAGTAGAACGTTGCTTTGGCAGTAAACTTGATGTTTTTGATGGAATGCTCGACCCGCCTTCCTTTTGCGTTAAATGTTCTCTTCCTCTGCAGGGCCAACCTACTTTGATTCGGACCTGATCTATTTTTCTTACAAGAGCTTTTTGTCGAAAGCGGCAACGCACCAGCGCAGTGCCAGTTTAAGCTTTCACATGTTCTTCTCTTTGCAAAGGTTGAATCTGTTCACTTGCTCATCCTTCTCACAACTGAAGTAGCAGCTTCTTTACTCTGCTAGCTTTCCATTACAAAAGTATTTTCGTTTCACTCGCCCAAATTTTAGTAAGATAGGTAGTCCTTTTTTGTTAATACTGATTCAGATGTGAAGTGGTCCTTTTCGTGAAAAAATAAGGAAGTGTCCTCGGGACCCTAACGTTTTTGAAAAAAGAGGCCAGGTTGGATCCGCCGGCTCCTCCCCTCTTCTCCCTCATCTAGATCGGCCACTGAAGTCTATAAATTACTCTATTTTTGAATTTAAAAGCGAGGCATTTTGTAATTTTTGGGCCCAGAGTGGGAATTTAGTAGGGAAATTCGAGGTATCTATGACAAAGTTACAGTTCGCAGT
>NC_138154.1:17329581-17334581 GCF_964199315.1 Orbicella franksi
ATAATATTAGCGTCCTACTGTTTGCACATCTTCTGAACAAAGTCTTTGTTACAGCAGACTGCACAATTTCAAATCCAGCGAGTGGACAACCACCAACCCTGTAATCTGAGTAGTATGGAAGGGACTGATTAATCCTGTTTTTTTTTTTTTTTTACTTTTTTCCACCACTCCCACACAAAAATCATTAAATCCACAAGAAACAAGATTAACCGGTGCCTACCATACATCTGATATAATATAATTATATTAACCATTATATTTTGATTAGAGTAACTAGATTGTTACAAGTAGTACACACATACTTTAACCTTTTACATGACATACCTGTGTTGTATCTTGATCAACCAAATGAGTGTATTTCGTTCTACCTGATCGACCAAAGTTCTTGACCTGCAAAAGAAATTTAATCTGTCTGCATACTTGTATCTCCACATATTAATACACTGGGACGTATTTAAACTTCTTAGCGATGAAAAAAAAAAAGAAATACCATCCATCTGAAAATTCCTTTCAACAAAACGAATGACTCTGCAGTGAAATATGGTACAACTTGAACAAAAAACAATCACATCTTTTATAAAATAGATCGACAGAGTTACACTAAACAGAAGTTCCAGGATGTGTCCAAGTTACTTACACGTAGAACACTCGTTCAAAAGTGAGGAGCGTTTATGTTTTATCTTACCTGCATTACTTTAGGAATAATCGTTTTATCAAAGTGATCCTCCAGAGTGGGTTTAGCAAAGTCCCGTGTGTACACACCATCCTCTTTATCCTTTGAAAGAAGAAAAATCAATAGAGTGGGGTGAGTTCCAATATAACAATCACAATTCACCAGGATGTAGAAAATGTAGCATAGCCAGGAAAACCAGGAGATTGGCAAATAAGTTATATCGTGGCCCTTTTTAATAAACAAACAACTTGTAAATAAACAGAAACTTGTTAGGAAATCACAGCTAGTAGTTTGAGGTAGTCACAAGACATGGAAGAGTTGAATTCAGGACCACACAACACAATTCTATCCAGTGGTTTGGAGAAACATTTGAACCCGATCCAGCGCCCTAACCACTAGGCTACACTGCCACCTCAAAGCAAAGATATCAGTGACGCCACCTATTGTTATTAATATGTCAACCACAGAACTAGTGGCTAGTGAAACAAAGAGTTCTTCTGTTTAACGTTTTCAACATTTAAATAACAAAAACAGTGTTTGTAAACAAATATCTTCGCTATAAAGGAAGAGCATTAAGCGTCTCGCTACCAGCCCAGTCATGGCAAAAAGTGACGCCATAAATTGGCAGGGCTGTCGTTAAGTTTTGATTCACCTGCAGCCTTTATCTTCACTCCCGTAAAAAAATTGTTACTTTATGGGTGAATTGTATCAACTACAGCCAAGTTCACAAGTAACAACAAGGGCCCCTCAAGCATGCTCAGCTGTAAAAGGCGCAACAGGTTACGGCTCTTATTGGCAGCCCTGAATTGCCATGGTGAAAGCATATACACTCACCAGGAAGAAAGCACCACGGTGATAGTATTTTTGTAAGAATCTGTATTTTCCCTTGGCTGCCTTGTTGGTGATCTGTTTTGGGTTGCTTTTCACTTCCATTCTCCATTCCTCCTCGGTCAGGTTGCGAAGACGATCCACATCTTGGCGTTCTCTCTCCAATCTAAATAACATTGAAACAAAACAAACACTTGTCAATTTTATGATCAACATCCACTAGTAACAATCAAAAACCCACTCTGAGGAGAAGAAGTTCCTACAGTGCAGGGTACCGGAGATTCCGTAGGACAAAGAAATAAGAGCAGCACAATAGCAGCTGTCACAAACGACAAACAGACCGACTTAATTCAAACAACAATAGACGGATCAAAGCTTACAGGAACCAACCAATGACTGTTGACAAACTTTACATGAGTCTTACAGCCAATACCATCACGGCTAAACTGACCAATCACTTTCAACGGACCAGGCTTATAACATCATCGACTGACAAACACAATTCACTTGACTCTGAAGATGACTTTCGCTCAGGTTGTTGAAACGTCAATCGCCAACAACAGTTCTTTTAAGAACTACCCTCACCCGGACGATCAAACTATACAAACTAGTAGCTGTCACATTTAGCCTAAGAGGTTTCTCATGACCACTACGTGAGTAGAAAATGAACTTCAATGCAAACAAAATTAACGAATTAACTACTTACTGCTCTCTTTCCTCTCTGTCTCTCTTGATACGTTTTAGCTCACGAACTTTCCAAGCTTCATACTAAAAAGAAAAAAAAACAACGTCCGTAAAAACTCTTATAACAACACAAGAAACGGGTTTTGCCTAGAGCAAAATGGATAGATGTGCATGCAAACCATTCACACTGCAACTGACATTGTCCTCATGTACACTGTACGCTGTGTATTGAAGTATGTACATTGTATTTAGCAAAGTTATGTAAGGTGCACAAATGTATAGGGTTAACATTTACAGAAGATATACGAAGACAGTAAATCTGGAAACTAGCCCTTAAGAGAAATGTGACATCTTTTGGTTCCAGTCCCCAAAAAAAACAATTATCAGTTTCTCCTTACTGATTATCATTCATTACAGCTAATTATCATACATTAGAGCCAATTATCATACATTACAGCTGATGTCAGTTCTGTGAATATGACGGTTCGTCAAGACACATTTCTTCGTTCTAGTCACCTGTCGTGCCTGACAGTGTATTGAGATGCACACAAAAAACAAGCTCTTTACCTCTTCCTCGTCATCTTCATCATCTGTTATGATGACATCCTCCTCATTGTCCACTGAAACAAAATAGGAGGCATTTAAAACATGAAAAGTCTTAGCATGCCACACTTTTGCATTCCAGATCTACATGAAATGCTCCAAGACTTCCTCGCATTGTTTTGTTTAAATGCTTTTCTACCTGGACAGTACATTCTTAAAGCAGTTATTAAGTGTCACAATGCATCAAAAGGAATTTAGACTAAGGACTGACTCAGGAATAGCCTCCTGCAGAAAACCAAAGTTTCTTGTTTTTGAAGAAACTATGATGTAGGATCAAAGAGGAGGCTAATGTGTCAATGTTATGCACAAGTGGGAGAGTCCTTCAGGAATGTGAGAAGATGAAACCTGACCTTGGATGCAAGGGAAAGGAAGATCTACAATGTACAAGAAAAAGGACAAAAACCTAAGACTACTTTACATCTGAACTTTGTCAAGACCCTGAATTAAATTAACAAACACAATCTGTGGAACCAGATAGAAAATAAAAGATGTTTATAACAAGAATCTAAGATTAACTGTACATGTATGTTCAAAACTGGAGTCGTAACTCATTTATGAGACATGTTCTAACATAGCCATTTACCTTCTTGTTCCTCCTGTAATTCTTTTCTTAGAAGCTCTTCAACAAGCTGTCAAACAGAAAGGATGGATAAAATGAATAAATAAATAAAGAAAGAAAGAAAGAAAGAAAGAAAGAAAGAAAGAAAGAAAGAAAGAAAGAAAGAAAGAAAGAAAGGAAGGAAGGAAGGAAGGAAGGAAGGAAGGAAGGAAGGAAGGAAGGAAGGAAGGAAGGAAGGAAGGAAGGAAGGAAGGAAGAAAGAAAGAAACAAAGAAAAAGAAACCCAATCGCTACCACTGTTAAGTGATTTAGCACAAGTACTAATGAGGCTAAGCATTTAAACACTGGAAATAAATATTTCAAATTATTTAAATATAACAAGGTTTATTAACTCCCAACTGAGTTGAGAGGGGCAGATCAAAAGGTTATTTACAGACATTTTTGCATTCTTGCATTCTATACATTTACAATGAACAATGTTACACACATCCAAGTTCTTATCTACAACTGCAGGAAGTTATTTCTGTTTTCACTTCATTTTGTTACCTTGCGTGACGTTTTTGTCCTTTCCTCATGGATCTTCTTTTTCTCTTCTTCTTTACGTTCAAGATCAAGTTCCATCTTCTCACGTTCCTGAACAGTGACTCGATCACTCCTGCAAAACAAAGACACATTAGCCTTTTGTTTGATCCTACAGTGTAGTTTCTTCAAAAAAGGAAACAAATGAATGAATGAAAATATAAATGATCTTAAAATCTAAAAATCAGTTCAGGATTCTTTCTTATACTCGTTAGTTACACAGTTTTTCCCACTAAGGAGCCAAGACAGTTACAAGTTCCTTAACTTCATCTTCTTCAAGGCTCACACTAGTATGTTACTATCCATGCCACCAAGCAAACAGACCAAACTTTGTAATCTGCCCAGTTCTAAAATAACTACATCGTAGCTGACTTTGTTATATATCAGCTTCCTACTGGCTGCTTGCTGTTGAAAACTATAAACATGTACAAACCCATAGTCACCCCAATAACACAGCATGAGGTACACAGAAAAATCTATTGCCTGTGTAACATTCAAACAGAAACAAACATGGAATAGAGTGGCTGTATCATGCATAGAGTACGAGTAGTCCCTCTTTGGCTTTGTCTGTTGTGCGTGACACAAGAGAAAGCCGTGAGAAAAACTGAAATGGCTGTGCAAACCCCTGGGGGCGTCTCACCCCCAGGATTTCAAGCAACAATTTCAATTTTCCTTGTGGTTTATTTAAGGTCCTCTAGCTTGATGGACTAAGCAAAAGAGGGACTTCTCATAGTCTATATCGTGCACCATGGTTTTGTCTTGTTTGTTTGCATTTTATTCAGGGCTTGACACCTGGCAATTGTACCACAGACTTGGAAGAGAAACATGGTTGCAGAATCTCTGTGAGCCTGACTGTTCAGAAATTCCAAGAGATTCAAATCCAAGATTTACTGACAGATGACACTGAATTATTTATTTACTGAATGGTTGCAGGAAAAGCTGCTAACAAATATTTCTTTCTCTGTATTTAACACAGCATGCCTTATGTTAGCGCAATATAAGGCACAGCATCTTGAAAAGTGCACTATTTTATCAGTTTTTAAATTGATAAAGAGAGCACAACAAGCAATAGGT
>NC_138154.1:17339581-17552081 GCF_964199315.1 Orbicella franksi
CGTTTTCCAGCGACATATCTGCTAACTTTCACTTTCTTCATGGTAAATTCTCCTGTTTAGAGTAAATAACCGACATAGTTACAACGAACAATTCGCTGTACTTCTGGGCTAAGCTTTAGATGTATCCTTCCAACACGATTCTTCAAGATCAGCACTACACAAACACCGCCATTCTACAAACCTTTTTCATTTTTCACAGGAACAGCTCCTGCTGTACAGTTGATAGGGACTCCTCTCGCCAAAGGATCCATTTTAGAGCCCTAAATTCTGTAAACTTCAGACAAAATTGAGCTCTTTTCCTGATATATAAAGACGTGATACAACTTCTCAATCCAACATGGCGGATAATCACGCATATGCACTTTTCTGTAATACCGCTGACACGCTCCATTCCTAAAAGGACGAGAGAAGATTGGGAAAGAGTTGTTGGATAGGCGGTCGGTTCGGTCGGAAGAGGAAGGAGTGGTTTACAGGGTAACAAGAGAAGATCAAGGTAAGAGAGTGGATCCCCTATGTAAGCTTATATAGCCCTTATACCCAGGGTAATCCCGCTTAGATTATTTTTAGACATGGAACCCAGTTCTTTCGGGAATGTAATCGCGCGATGAGTGGACCTCCGTTCCGCCACGTACAGGGGCCCGTTTCTCCGTCTGGCCCAAAAAGCCATTTTTAGTTAATCTGTATCTAAAAAGGTGTATATGCCTGAAACTTATTGAATGAATTGAACCTCTAATCAATTTAAGAATATGTGAATAAAACAGCTCTGCAGTCATACCGCTTAAGATTTTGTAATGGCTTTCCGGGTGCGAAAAATTTTCGGGACCCTCGAGAAATGGGCACCAGGTCCGTTTCCCCCTAACTCAAAGTCGTTTTTAGTTTTTCATACGATTTAGAAATTAATAAATGGTTAACTTGAACAAAACTAGCCTGCAGAACAGGCGGGTTGGCGGGGCAGAGAGCGAAATGCGATACACGAGCGCGAAGCGCGAGACGAAAAAAATCCCGCTTCAGCCTTGTGGTCACGCTCCGAGCTCGGGTATTGCGTTTCGCCCTCTGCCCCGCTAATCCTCCTGTTCTGCAGGCTAGCACAAAACAAGCACTGTTGAGACTCTTTCTCGTCTAACCAGCAAGATGATCATTGAATACAGTAAAAGCCCGCGTATAAGAACCTAGGTACATGTATTTTCAAGTTAACCTCCTAGGTTCTTATATAGATGGTGTTTACTGTGAAATTAGGCTACCTAGGTTCTTAGTCAGGTTCTTAATTTTTGCTAAAGAAAAAACAACTTGTAGTCATGGGTGTGGCCTTATTGAATCATTCACAGTACATTATTGTGGTCTTATAACACTGCCAGTGCTCTGGCTAGTTTTTGTTATCTTTTTATCGCGTGTGATGGGTTGTATTATATTTGAAAAAACTCTATATTTTGAAAATAAGAACCTGTATTGAGATTTTAGCCTAGAATGGTTATGTGAGGGGTGCTTAACAGGGGACTTTTTAGCCTAACAGGTTATTAAATTTTAGGTTCTTATACGCGGGTTTTACTGTGCTATGCACGTTACGCGTAAACATCTACCGCCGCCTATAGAACAAGTCTTGCTACTTTCACCCTTTAGCTTAAAGGAAGTATTCTAGGGAGTAGGGAGGGGGTGTGTGTGTGTGTGTGCTTGCGTGCGTGGTGGGGGAGGGGGGGACGGTATTCGAGGTCAAATAATGTTTATGTTTGGCTGTGTGATCGGAGAAGTGTCAATTCCAACATTTCAAATAAGCCTCCCCGGGGGAGGGACAATGAAGCACATCGTCAGAGTATAACTCCATGGTTTATTGAATAATACTACATGTACTTTACCATTTACATGTTGTAACTACAACTGTAAATTCTATTACCACCTATTATCCTATTTACGTTACAACATTCGCGTCAAGAAACTAATTTCCGACCCAACCGAACAGAACCTATTTTTAAACGGAACCCAAGCTGACCTATTTACAACGGTCGCATTAAAATTTCCCGCTGGTACTTAAACGACTTACACGTTTACACTTAAACGAATACTAATCTGACCGAACTGGTCCATTAAGACGGCTACAAGCTTTGAGTAATTGCTTTGCTGATATAGCCTCAGATGCGTAGTCATCCCATAGCTCGAAAAATTTTAATTTGAAGACGACGGTTAAGTTTGCCTTTGAATTCGTTGTAGCTTACGATCACAGACCAGTCTTACTTGTATTGCTAACAGTTTGGCTTCTTTATGCTGCTGGATCAGGATATAGAACGGGATATGCACTCTGCCTCCAGCGCGGTTGTTAAGGCCGTTATCCCAGCCCTCTAAATCGTTATTTGTGCGGACGGCTTGTCCATAAACGCTCCAGGCTTTGGGCGGGAAGATGGTGCTGTCAACTCAGTTGTTCTGAATTTCTCTAGGGCCTCGGTGCAGGCACTCGCTTACAATTTGGCGAAGGCTGCTGGTATCTCGGCGTCTGGCAAGAATGGCAGCGCCATCAGGTTCCTGAGGAGTCGGTGGGTGCCACCATCCTGGTAATAGGCAACTATACACTGTAAGTCCTAGCTCTTGGACGTATAAATAAAACAAATTAGAAAATTATTAAAGTCTGCCCGCTTTACTAGTATATCTTTTTAGTTTCGTTTGGAAAACTGGCATAAATGTTTCCTTTGTGGATTTGACTAAAATGTGTGAATTTGTTTCTGGTTTATTTTTAGAGATATTGTGATGGCATTTAAATCAAGTTACGATAGATTGGATCTACAAATAAAACAAATTCTAAAATCAACAAAGCCTTCCCGCCTTCTATCTTAGAGGCCTAGCGTTTCCTTTGCAAATATAATGTAAATACAACGTATAATTTTTGTTTTTGGTTGATTTTCAGAGATATTGTGATGGGAAATTAATTTAGTCACAATACAAAATAGCTAACCTTTCTCCACACCGCCTGGGTCCAATGGAAAACACATCCCATGATAACCGCCTCTGGCAGAACCGTTTTAACTGCGGACCACATTGCGCTCTCAAAGTCTAGCACTACCCTATTGACTGATGGCTCATTGGGAAGCTGATCGACAATGGCTCTGAGAACCTACAAAGTTAAGGTTACTTCCCACCTTCAGAGGCAAAAAAAATCGTTTTTTCTTTTATTTGACAAAATTTAAGTTCGTCATTCTACTTCGTCATTGGTCAATGTCGCTAAGGAGTCACGTGAGATATGCGCGCGAAACCAGAGCGGTCACTTGCAAGCGAACTTTAGAGTAGTTGCACGTAGAAATATTTATCATGGCGAAAACAAACCATCCAGAAGATCCCGACGAAATACCGAAGGAAAATCCCACTGAGGAAGTCGAAGACGACCTTCTAGAGGATCCTGCACTCGACAATAGCGACTCGCTATTGAGAGTACTCACTAATTTGGACCGAAACATGGATCACATGGCGGGTTCATTGTCCGCCATGGGCGAAGCTTTCGCTGCTTTGTCGAAGCAGCGCCCAGCGAAGCGAGACGCTCGCTCTGAGACTTTAGACCCTTTAAATGGGGAAACAAAGAAACCTAGAGTTGATGTCGGTGATGCTGTTGAAACTGGCGGTGAAAGCGATGATTCGGACGTTCAAAAGCTTCTTGCAACCAGCGCTGAGAACGACTCCGAAGGCGCCAAAACGTCGTCCGCCAAAACGCAGGACTCCTGCAACAATGAAGGCGAAGACGATCTTTTAAAGAAATTGGCCCTTGACTTCTCAAAAGATGACAAGGTGAGCAGCCCAACATCCAAGCAACTTGCAGATATTATCAATAAGAGATGGGCTTCGAAACTGAGTGAGAACAAGGTCAAAGAGCCGGTCGAGAAATACGCTCGCCCTGAAAACTGCGAGAAGCTTGTTGCCCCCAAAGTGAACCCAGAGATTTGGGGAAAATTAACCCATCATGGGAAAAAGCAGGACCTCAGATTGTCCGCTATTCAGAACATGATAGTGAAGGTTGGAGCCATTATTGCTCAATCAACCCAGAAGCTCATGGATTTTCGAGGCCAGGGCACGCAAAGTGGCAAGCTCGTCACAGCACAAATTGATGCCATTGCCCTGTTGGGTCACACCAATTACGAGCTCTCGCTTCGTAGACGGGAAGCTATCAAACCCAACCTTAACAAGGAATACGGCTCGCTGTGTTCTTCGCAAACGCCGGTTACCAACTTGTTATTTGGCGACGAGCTTCAGTCGCAGCTTACTGCAATTCGAGCCTCAAACCGAATTAGTCACACGGCAGTGCACAATAGCACTAATAAATCTTTCACCAAACCTCCTTATCGCCAGAAACAGGACCAGCCTTTTTTAGGCAAGGGCCATTTCCAGTCCAGGTGGAAGCCCCAGAAAACCTGGAAGAAAAAGGAGGAAACCAGCAAGAAATAAATACTGCCGATGACATCATGTCCAAGCTCCACATGTTACATGTAACCCAATTTGAAGGCTTTATTCCTACACTCATAGCTTACCTTGTTGCCCAAACAAGTTGCTTCAAAAGCGGTAGGCTGGCACAATTTGTCCATTGTTGGCAAAGAATCACCTCAGACACTGAGATTCTTCAAATGGTGTCAGGACAATACATTGAATTTGACACTAAGCCTTGCCAAACACGCCCCCCTGCAGTGAAATGTTTTAGTGTAGAAGAAAATGCTATTATTTCCAAAGAGGTTGCAAGCTTGCTTCAGAAGGCAGTTGTTGTTGAAACCAGTCATGAACCAGGGGAATTTATCTCTTCTGTTTTTGTGCGACCCAAAAAAGATGGCTCTCACCGAATGATCCTGAACCTTAAAAACCTGAATAAGCATGTGCAATACAACCACTTTAAAATGGATACCCTTCAAAGTGTAATAAGTCTTATTACCCCTAACTGCTATATGGCCTCTGTTGACCTCAAGGACGCATATTACTGCGTACCTATTGCGGTTTCAGACCAGAAGTACCTTAAGTTTGAATGGGGTGGCAAATTGTATCAGTTTACCTGTTTTCCTAATGGTTTAGCTTTCTGCCCAAGGAAGTTTACTAAACTAATGAAGCCAGCCTACTCTGTTTTGAGACAACTTGGGCATATAAACTCACCGTATATTGATGACTCGTACCTACAAGGTGGAAGTTATGAGGAATGCCTAGCTAATGTTCTAGACACTGTGAAAATGTTCCTCTCATTGGGTTTCATTATTCACCCTCAAAAGTCAGTTTTTATCCCTTCACAAAACTTATTATTTTTGGGGTTTGTCTTGGACTCAGTCCAGATGAAAATTTATTTGACCAATGAAAAAGTCGACAAGCTCAAATCAATTTGTACCAAGCTTATCAAGGCCAAAGAAACCACTATACGGGAGGCTTCAAGGGCCCTTGGGTATATGGTATCTAGTTTCCCAGGTGTCATGTATGGCCCGCTCTATTTCCGTCAGTTAGAGAGGGAGAAAACTCTTGCTTTAAGATATAGCAAGGGTGATTATGATGCTTGTATGGTAGTATCAGACAAAGCTGGTACAGAATTATTGTGGTGGAACACACACCTTGAAGCCAGTTACAATGTCATTAGTCATGGTGAGCCTACTGTTGTCATGTCAACTGATGCCTCATCCACTGGCTGGGGCTGCGCCCTAAACGATACCAGTACAGGTGGACATTGGACTGCAGAGGAAGCCAGAAACCACATAAACTATTTAGAGCTTCTAGCCATATACTTGGCTCTTAAATCTTTTTCACCTATCATTAATGGGCAGCATGTGAAGGTCATGGTGGATAATATGACTGCCCTGTCTGATATTAACCATATGGGTACTAGTAGCTCTGAAAAAAGAAATGACCTAGCCAAAGAAATTTGGTTATGGTGTGCCCAAAGAAATATTTGGCTGACAGCTGTCCATATCCCTGGTGTAGAGAATGTGGAAGCTGATAGACAATCTAGACGGTCTCACTCGCAACTTGAGTGGACACTAGACAGAACTATTTTCAGGGACTGCATCAATGCAGCAAAGGTTGAGCCCAACATTGACTTATTTGCTTCCAGAATAAACCACCAGCTTCAGCC
Source organism: Orbicella franksi (assembly GCF_964199315.1). Taxonomy (NCBI): domain Eukaryota; kingdom Metazoa; phylum Cnidaria; class Anthozoa; order Scleractinia; family Merulinidae; genus Orbicella; species Orbicella franksi. The sequence continues at coordinate 17,345,649 of NC_138154.1, forward strand.
CTATGTATCCTGGCATCCTGACCCAGGGGCTGTGGCAATTGATGCATTTCATTTATCATGGAAGCAATATGTGCCTTACATGTTCCCTCCATTTTCTCTTATCTCCAGAGTATTGCAGAAGTTCCAACAGGAGAAAGTTCAAGGAATTATCATTGTGCCAAAATGGCCAACCCAAACGTGGTGGCCTGTCTTGATGAGAATGCTGATCGACAATCCAGTACTACTACCCAAAAGAAAGAAACTGCTGTTTCTTCCGAGCAGTCCAGAAAAGATTCACCCTCTGTATCCAAAACTGGAGCTGCTGATGTGCCACTTATCTGGAGATCCCTTGAAAGCCAAGGAATTTCGACAGCAGCTTCCAGAATCATTATGCAGTCCTGGAGACAGGGCACCACAACCCAGTACCAAACTTACTACAAGAAGTGGGAATCATTCTGCTGTCGACGGAAAATTAATCCCCTTCAGGCCACTTTACAGGATGGCATAAATTTCCTTGGAGACCTCTTTGCTACTGGTGTGGGATACAGCTGTATTAACACTGCACGTAGTGCCCTGTCCTCTATTATTGTGCTTCCTGGGAGTGTTCATTTTGGCAGCCATCCGCTCGTTACCAGGTTTGTGAAAAGCGTTTTCGAAAGTAGGCCTTCCCTCCCACGATACAAAGAAATATGGGATGTAAACTCTGTCCTAAAGGTACTTGCCACCTGGACTCTTGGAGTGGATTTAAGTCTGAGAGATCTGTCCTGGAAGCTTACCATGTTGCTTGCCCTCTTGTCTGGCCAGAGAGTACAGACGCTGAAGGCGCTTAATCTGACCTCAATGAATTTAACTGCAAACACATGTGTATTTACCATTGAAACACCACTGAAGACCACTCGGCCGGGCAAGCACCTAGGTCGAATTGAGTTTTTGGCATACGAGGCTGACCGGAACCTGTGTGTTGTACAACATTTGCACGCCTATATCGATAGAACATTTCACTTACGAGGAGAAACTGACCAGTTGCTGATTGGCTATCAGAAGCCTCACAAGCCTGTGTCAACTGACACTATCGCTCGCTGGATCAAGAATGTCATGGCCAAAGCAGGAATTGACACTAGTGTATATAAAGCACATAGCACAAGAGCAGCCGCCACATCAGCTGCAAAAGGGAAACAGGTCCCTATTGACACTATCTTGTCTGCGGCAGGTTGGAGTAGTGTGAGCACCTTTGCTCGGTTTTATGATAAGCCTATCCAAGACACTGCCGCAAACTTCGGACATGAACTGCTGCATAGTCACCGTTAAATGCTTTTTACACAGCTGTTTCAACCAGAATTGTTTACCATATTGTTACTGTTACTGTAAGGTTACTTGAAGAGACATGACATTTTTATGTGGTGTGTACCTTGTTACAGCACCCTGTTGTCATCTATATTGCATTAAATAGATTGATGTTCATGGTTTTGCTCATGATCATGACGCTTTAAAGTCTCACGTGACTCCTTAGCGACATTGACCAATGACGAAGTAGAATTGTAAAATTAAACGAAACTTACCTAAGTTGAAGTTTGATTGAGATTCTACGAAGTCATTGGTCTGGAGCTAGGGAGTCAGGTGCCCTCCCATCTGGGCTACCCACCCTACTGATTTACAACAGTCCTGATCATTCGCCTTTAAAGTGTGACCGCTCTGGTTTCGCGCGCATATCTCACCTGACTCCCTAGCTCCAAACCAATGACTTCGTAGAATCTCAATCAAACTTCAACTTAGGTAAGTTTCGTTTAATTTTACAATTTTATCTAGTGTTTCCAAAAGAGAAACATTAAAAATCTCAAAAAGCGGCCGAGTTATTTAGAAAAAACGTATTTTCAAATAAAAATTCCCACGTGGAAGCTCTTTACGCTTGTTGAAGACCTAAATGTAATAACTGACCTTAAATGTAATAAACTCCTAAATGTAATAACATTTGGCCTTAAATGTAATAAACTCCAAAGTGTGACAACATTTGGACTTAAATGAAACAACGTTACACAAACGTCATCATTGACGTAACCACCTCGTTGTTTAGTAAAATATTCACGTGACACTACACACAATCCCTGTAAGCGGGAATCCTTATTCCAGCCTTTAAATTCCTTCTCATACAAACAAATTTCGATAGGTTGGTAATAGCGTGACGTTTTTGTTTCTAAATCTACTTGTTAACCAATATAGTTCCGCAGAAAATATTTTCAAGACGCCAGCGATTTATCAGTCCGTTCTTGAATCACAACCTGATCAGTCCAAACAACAATTCCAGACAAAACTATCAGAGTGGTACCGGATGCCGTGATGACAACGTCACCAGGACGCGACGCAAGGTGCATTTGAAATAGCTGTTGTCGTTTCATGGTTTAAATGCATTTTATATCTCGATTTGGCTCTCTTGTGAGACCACACACAGGGAGTCTGGATAGTTCGATCCTTCAATCTGTCTCCTTTTTTTATATACGTAACTGTGTCTGGAAAAAAAGGTCTCAGAGTCCGATATTTTGGTCGTTTACAATTTTCCCAGTAGGATGATGTGAATCTGCTTTTTCTTTAAAAGTATCAATTGTATTATGCCCCATGGGATAATATTTCGCAAATGACGAAGCATTTCCAAACTGTAGGTTTGAAAAACTGTTTAACAAAGAATTCCTGCTTTAATGATTGCGTTTGATTAACATAATTGGACACTGCATCCAAACTCGACAAACATTTTGCCTGTCTTGAAATGCAAAATGAAGAGCGCTATCCAAGGACCAAAAGTGCGAGTTAATTAGTTTCCGATATCAGGAGATAAGATGTTATCCCTGTTATCCTTATCACCACTTATCAGTAATCCTTGTTTTACTAAAATGAACAAGTCGGATAATACAGCAAATTGAGTTTGATCAAACACTTACATACTCAACAAATGTTCCACAGTTGCAATTATAATTAACATAAAATAACATTGTGAAAATATTATTAAAGAAAATTTTCTTTCATAATTTAAAAAAGAACACCAACTCGCCGATCGCAGGCCGCTCGCCGGTTATCTTCAAAGATCACAAATGTACATTGGATGTCCAGACACTTAATTGATATCTGTCTGAAAAAGCGCACGTGCTGAATACCGTCATTTTGCTTCAATTAGCTAAGAGTAATGAGTCTTTCTATTTGATTCAACATGGGTTATACCGCTTTCGCTATAGCAGTTGCATTGGCATTATTTTTGCATAGTTCCGTGGCCTTAGATGATCGTGTAAATTCACAAGGAAACAGGAAGCCTTCTGTGTTACCAGACGACATTTATGAAGCCCTGATTAATCTTGCTGAAGGTAAAGCCCTGCCACCAGTGAAAGAACGGACAACGGCAATGCGCACAGCTGCTGTTCGATTCTGGAGAGCCAAGGGTAGGATATTAGTCAAAGAAGAAAAAGGGAAAAAAGAGCTCTATTTTGATGGACGTCGAATGTTAAGATCTTCAGAGGTGAACGAAATAGTCGCAAGAGAATTTGACCGAACCAAAGGATCTGGCGCAGCGAAGTTAGCTTGCGGTCTCAGGGACAACTTTGTTGGACGAAGTCGTGATAAAATACAAAATATTCTAAACACCGACAAAAGTCACTATCGTCGGAATGCCAAGTTTATGAATAAGGCAACACTGAAACCAGTTAGAGCTAGAGATGTTCACATGAGACACCAAATAGATCTAATGGATATGGGAAGCAAAGGATCTGTCAAGTTGAATGGGAAGTTGTATAGATACGTGCTCACAGTGATTGACGTTTTTAGTCGTTTCGTTTGGCTTCGTCCTCTAACAAACAAATCAAGCAGGGACGTTGCAAAAGAACTGGAAAGTATCTATATGGAGCATGGAGCACCACGTATAGTTCAAAGCGATCAAGGAGGAGAGTTCAAAAAAGCCGTGAAAAAGCTTTGTGAGCGCATGGATATTAAATTGATTTACAGTCGCCCTCGGCACCCCCAGTCGCAAGGCAAGGTTGAACGTTGTCACAGGTCACTGAGATCTAAGATAGAGTACGACCTTAGTAAAATGGGTCAGGACGGTGTCAACTGGGCAAAACAAATTCCTCTTTACCAAAGGATTCTAAATAACGACCCCAAAGAAGTAATTGCTCACAAAACACCATTTGAAATTTATTTTGCACGGAAATGTAATAATCTCCGAGAAAGCGGCTTAGAAGAGGAATGTCTCCCTAGCCCTGGAAAAATTCACCCAACAGAAAATGACCGGAAACTACGTTCCCGGCAAGCTTCTAAAGTGCGAAAGCAGGCACAAAAAGCGACCAAGAGGTGTGATAAGCGTGCGCAGCGAACACAGCTTCGCCTGAATCCGCCCTCTGTTTACAGCGTTGGAGAAACAGTTTATTTGCGTCTAAGAGGAAGATCATTTAATAAGCGACATATAACTGAGGCTCGTGTAGAAGAAAGAAACATTCAGTTACATACCTATAAGGTTTCATATACTTCACCACTAACGGGAAAGAAAGAAAAGAAATGGGTCCCTGTAGATGACGTCACTAGCCTTACCCTACAGCGCGAAAAACAAAAACAAAAAGTAGCAAAGCTGTCAAAAAGGAAAAAAAATCAGCACTATAAAAAGTATCACATAGCTATGAGAAAAGACGACTACGTCGAGGCTATTGAAGATCAAGGCTATAAAATAGCATATAACCCACCAGGAGATGGTAACTGCCAATTCAGTGCACTTTCACACCAGCTTCAGAAGCTAGGGATTTTCAGATCTGCCGAAACTATGAGGGAAGAAATAGTTGATTACTTAGAAAGCAACCCCTACGATAACGAAGGTTTTCCTCTTTTGGAGCATTTGGCAGATAATGAGTTTGCTTCCTGGAGCGACTATACAAATCATATGTCACAAGATGGGGCCTATGGGGATCAGCTAACACTGTATGCAGCCGCGAACTTATATAACATTGACGTTCAAATAGTATCTTCCCTGGGAGCTGGTGGGCAACATGTGTTCAGCCCGTCAGCAAGTATTGCAACGGCCACTGTGTACCTTGGACATTTTGCAGAAAATCAAGGGGAACATTTTGTGGCCTTGGAACCAGTTATGAGCGACCACGACAATGGTGAGGAGGTACTAGAAGACATCACGGAGGAATATGCGAGTAGAACTGAAGGAAACATTGACATGGGTGATACGGTTAATGATGATGACTGTGATGAAGAAATTGAACAACAAGAGGGTGCGGATGACTTGGGAGATGTTGTGGTTGAAGTTGAGGAAAGTGATCAGCCAAACGAGACAGCCTTGCAGATAATTGAGGGTGGAGAGGAACAAATAGCGCTTCAGTTTGTTCCTGATGAGGATGTTGGCTCATTGGCGTCTGGATCCAATAGAGATTGTTGCATCGAAAACCTGCCCAATGAACTTTTAGAAAAAATCTTCCAAATGGTATTGATATCATCGGCCGCTCTATTTGCCGGTAACGCGTGCCATTCATACCAATCGTTATGTGGAGTCAGTACACGGTTTAGGGCGGTGACGCAAAGGCTAACTCGAATGTTGCCGAGGGTTTATATCTCCGGCGGAGTGCAATCTTTTGTTATAAGTGTCCGTAGCCTTATCAAGAAATATGGTACCTCAAGCGGTCTGATCATGGAATTAAAAAGCATCATTTCCGATCCAAAATGGGCCAATGCCTGGTTGGAGATTAGGAAAGACGGATACGATTGGTGTGTCATCAAAAGAATTTTTTGGAAAAAAAAGTAACTCATGGTGACCTTTCGATGAAGCAAAAAAACCGGCTAAAAAAACAAGCTTCAATGAAAAGAAGTCAACAGAACTGTTAATGTTTAAACACTGATGTTGTATCGTTACAAACTTTTTACTTTTTTTGTTAGTGTTAGTTGTGTCTAGAGAAAAGTAACAAATACTGACTTTTTGACAAAGCTGAAGAGGAAAAGAGACAAAAGAGTAACCATTCACTGCAAAGAAATGGACAGAACTGTTAATGTTTAAATGTTGATGTTGTTTCAATACATAATTTGTTTAAAAAATTACCTCCGTTGATGCATGTTAGCTGTTATAAATTTTATATCCTTGATAGCCTTGAGTTCAAAATTAATAAACTAAAATTAATAAAGTCATATATAATTACAATAAGAACTTTGTCCAGTTGAGACCCAGGATATCTCATCATTCAAAAATGAAACCATAAAATATCACTCCAATGCTTGATAGATTTAGCCAAGCCTAAAAGCAGTGCTTCCCGTTTTATTTTTAATTTAAATCTGAACTTAGAGACCATAGACAGATTAAAAATAGGACTTGAGCCCGCGATCCAGTGGAGAACAATTACCTAATCAGCGGTCAAAATAAAAGAATACGTAAGCCCGTGAAATAGTCATGTGATACTGGTCAGCGAATACCTTTTTGACAACTGTCAATTGGCCATAACATGGATGCCCAATATCAAATAGGATATAAGCTGACGATAATCTTAACGTTGACATATTTCTGGAGTATGGCCGCCAAGTTCCGCTCTGTAGCCCTTAGATTCGGGCCGCTGCAGAGCTCCGCTATAACTGAGTGCAATGACGTCATCAGTCAGGTGACAAACCCGAAAACACATGTTACTCGTTGCGATAAAAGAACCCTTTTAATGAGATGACAGATGGTGCAACAGATCACGTGGTTTATGCAATAACAGTGAGTTGATTAATGACGCCTTTGATGACGTCAATGATGACGTGATTATAAACCATCTCATTTAAGTCCAAATGTTGTCACACTTAGGTGTTATTACATTTAAGGCCAAATGTTATTACATTTAGGAGTTTATTACATTTAAGGTCAGTTATTACATTTAGGTCTTCAACATACGCTAACTCCTATGGAAAAATCAAAAGCAGAAAAAAGGCCTTGGGTAAAGAAAACGAAAAAACCCGGCTCAAAGAAGAAAGAAAAACCTCCATATTATCAAGGAAAGAAAAAAAAACCTTGCTGAAAGCGACAAAGGCCCTTAGTTTGGCCAAACGCCTTCGACAATCTCGGCGTCTGCAGAAGATCCGGAGCGTTCGAATATCCTTGGAGCACGTAGCTTAAAAATCAAAGTTAACGTCAGTGCAGGCTGCGAACAAGATTCTTCGTTGGAATCTGGCGGAAGTGATAAAGAAAATGAAACCTACCCAAGGGAACTCATTTCAGCAATAAGGGTATTTCTTAAGCTGTCCGTCGATTCCTTAACGTCTTGGTTTTCAGCGGCACATTTTCCGCCTTTAACCTTTTTAACGCGGGTTTTGCCTTTGCCTTTGCCTTTGGCGTCTTTGCCCATTATATTACGTCGCCGTCCTAAATTGAACTCCACTGAGCGAGATAAAAAAAAACATGTTGCAATGCGATGCTTTTCCCGGGAAATCTTGATCTATTGTCATAGGCACTAGGAGGTCCTGTTGTTCCATTGGTTTGCGGTTTTATTAGGCGTGATAATCTCCGGGCGTGGCGCAAGTTGTTTACGAACCTTTACAAGCTAAAATCTCGCATTTGATTTTTGGAGGAATACATCCACTTTGAGAGAATTTATAGGGTATGCAGATTTGACGGATTTTCTTGAAATTTTGCCAGAACATTCCAGAGATAATGACAAACCAAAGTGTGTCGGGAAATTTTGATATTTAACACATTTTTCCCGTGGCGTCCATTTACGCAACGAGTCTCGCATATTTTTAGCTACTCCAACTTTAGAAGTGGATATCTAGACAACTAATCAGAATATCGAAAAAGCCCGACACACTTTCGTTGATTGATGCCTTGTGAATAAGACTGTGCAGCCATTTTGCTCGCACTGCGGAATCCGATACCCGATAAATTCAATAGAAGAAGCCTCGGTCGTTTCAGGCCTTACCGCCTCCTGACATTTCCTAAAAGAAAACATTGCTGAAATTGTATTTTTTTCGTAAAGTACATTTATTAAGGTTTCTTATGATATATAGTTTGTTGGGGTTTTATTGAAACTGGCGTGCGCACGATTTTTTTCCCGAAGGGCACCTGCGAAGGTGGGAAGTAACCTTAAGAAAAACGAAAACCGAAAACGTAGTTAACTGAGGTTGTAGGTAAGAACATATGTCAAGTCATCACCTTGAAGTATTTATTTACCATTTTTAGTGCCCACTTTAACATGCAGGTTTATCAATAGACCCGATGCAAAAATGGCCGCTCTGACTTAATTAAATTAATTGATCTATCTTGCGAGTTGCACGAGGTGTGTTTGTTACAATCTTAGCTAAGCCACAATAAAGCTTACCTTCTTGTAATCACTCTTCTTCTTTCCAGACACCGGGACAAATACCAGGGGAACTTGCTTTGTCGACTCCTCTGCCCGTGCAAACGCATTGATGGTGACCAGTTGGGTGAACGACTTTCTGACAAGCTTGAACGTCCCATCGATCAGTGTACCATTGCTCTAACTGCTGGGCGGTGGCGAATACAACATGTCGTGGGTCTTTCACGCGTACGCCAACACGCAGGAAATCAGATGGAATGTGGTCTTCATCTATCTCGAAATCCAGGTCTTTTGGATCGTCCGGTTGCAGACGCTGACGTGGCCGCCGCTATAACCAGGTGCAGTGGCTTGCTCAGCGCAGGGCTTGGTGCTGGAGTAAGTTCGACCGGTTAACACCTCGACAGGTATATTGAGGAAGGAAATATAGAAAATGAAACACATTTGGTCGCCAATTACTCCCTAATTTACGTTATTAAAATTTCGGGCGAAATAACTTCTGGTCGGGGCGAATCAACTTTTTTGGGGGGCGAAACGCAAAGTTGGGGGAGGGGGGGGGGGGGAAGGAGAGGTACCAATCACGTATTACGCTGAATTTTTCTATTAAATCACGCATCACGGATAATTTTTTCACCAATCACGCGTCACGTAAAAAGAAGTAAGTACACGACTAATTTTACTTTCCCTACCCTAAAAGCGTCGATAAAAGGAGAACTCACTCAGTGCGTTGGCCGAGGAGATGTCCACTTACCAATTGATAGACCTTGTCGTGGTTTTGTTCGATATTATTTTGTCACGCTAAGCAAGCAGAATCTTATGTAACACTAATTTAATACAGCTTTTAAATGGTTTCCGTGATTCCGTTAAATTCTGATCGCGAAATTCTCACGAGATGCTTAAGCTTGCGACCGCTGACCAACGCATTGCCTCTACGTAAAATTGGGCTAACCTCAATAAATCCAAGAATCTTTTGTGTCGTGGCTTTAGTATTCCAGATGGTTTTTTTACTTATTTATTATTTATCTATTTTATATTTTTGGCGTTCCGCGTTCTAGTAATCCTGCGTTCTGATGTGATTATTTTTATGCGTTCCGGGTTCTAGTAATTTTGTGTTCCGGGTGTAAGTATTCCGGTGTTCCGCCGTTCCTGGTTTCAGTACTAGCCCAGAGAACTAAGGGAAACAGCTACCGTCCGGAAAGCACACAGCAAAATACTACTGTCTTAAACGAAGTTGTACTACAAGGTTCGTACTTTCCACGACCTTTTCCATGATCCTTCCGAGTTTTCTATGACCCACATTAAGCAGTTGTTCTCAAAGTATTTTCAAAACAATCTATTATTTAAGGTATTTTCTCACATTATGACGCATAAAATGCATGCTAGTGTTTATTTTTTTTACTGGAATTAATTGGTTTTCTGACTTGCTTGTTTTTTTTTTTAAATTGTGAATTTTTTTTGCCTGTTCATTCTCAAAAAGCTCATTGCTTTTCCATGACTTTTCATGACTCACACTTCAATTTCAGGACTTTCTAGGCCTGGAAAATGAAATTATAAAACTCCATGGCTTTCAAGATTTTCCATGACCCGTACGAACCCTCTACTATGAAGAGATTTCCTTATTTCAACACCAGCAACTTTCTGACAGTTTCCAATGAAGTTAGAAGCAGACTGAAGCAGTTTCACTGAATAGCACTCGAGCAGAAGCTTGACTTCCATGCGTAAATGCGTTTTCCATGAACGCGGTCACCACAGAACTCTTCATCACGTTCTTCAGCGCACCACTGACAGTTTTGGTTTGGCAAATTATTAATTGCTACGTTTTAACCCGATCGCGTGACCTCGGTCTCGATGTGAAAATCAGACGCCTTGCACGTATTACTCAATTCTCAAGTCGATCGCCTGTCCTTAAGGTGGCTCCTAACAGTTTCCAGCCTTTTTTATAACGTCTTCTCTCGTGGATCAATTCTACATCTCCTTCTAGATTTGTTTTCTTTTTTTTCTGTTTTTTTTTTTTTTCATTGTTAATTTCACAAAACTTACAAAATAAAAACACGCGCAAAACAAACATGAAATGAGTCAAGCATTAAGCTGTATGACTTTCTTCAACGAGACAAGCCGAGTTAGAAACCAATATATTGACTCCATATTGTGATATAAATTGTTAGTTCTGATCAGATCACTATGATCAACTTTCCCTCTTGTTTTCTTCTACCAGCAGAAAAAGTCTAGTTTTGCAACGAAACAACGGACGTCAAAGCCCGTTTTTCAATACGACATAAGCACAAACACAAGTATAAGCACAAGGGTAGAGGGGATGCACACAGCACAAGCATCAACGCAAGCACGTGACACGCTTACAACAGGGCGTTCTCACTTGACGTAAGGAAAAACGTAAGCACAAGCAGAACAAACGTTTTTGTGCTTCTTGTGCTTGCTCTTATGTTCATGTCAAGTGAGAACGCGCTGCTGTAAGCATGCGCATTAGCATGAGCGAAAGCCCGCCATCTTGTTTTACTGTATCGAGAAGGTATGGAACCGAACTACTAACATTTTCGAGTTACCGTGAACGGCCAACTTTTTTCCGCGTTGCTCCGCGCTTAAAACATTGAAGTTCATACTGAAGGACAACATCCAACGATTATTAAAGTTTGTCTAGACAAACTGTCGCGTTTTTTAATTGAACCAATTAACGTTTAGAGCGTGAACATGTCAAGTTTTGACAGCTCCGCCTTAAAGCTTCTGCAAGTGAAACACAGGTTTGAAAACGTTGCGTCGAGTGTTTTTGTACACATTCTGAAATACGTTCCCGATTATTTTAAACGAAGAAGAGTTGTTATGGCTAAATTATGATGCGTTTACGTGGAAAAACGTAAATGAAATACCGCATTTGAGTCCGGGGGGGGGTACTTGGGTCAATCTTTGTTGGGTATGTGCCGCTGGCCCCTCAGAACCCCTACCCCATTTTAGTCATATTCTATGGCCAATTATAGACCCCATCTTAGTCACTTCTGGGTAAATGTAATTTTCACAACCCCAACTTAGTCACTTTCACAACTTAGTCACAAAGGAGATCAAACGCTTATTACAGCAAAAGAAGATCCAAGTTATCTTAACTTCGATGGACGCAGAATAGCAATTAAATACCGTAACACGAATGTGGACTTTGTTCTGGACTATTGTGCAACTGGTTAATGTTTAAGTTGTGATTTCAAGGCCGGAAATGTAATGGGAGCCGTTTGTCAAATATTAAACAACAGCAATAGATACGGTAACATTTTTTTTTCGGCGAATCTTTCCGTTTATAAATCACAACTTGCCAGAATTTTCTTACTCTCAAAATCCCGGAAAAGTGTGACCCCATTCTAGTCACCCTATAAAAAATGCTTGAAAAGGCGACCCCATTATAGTCAGTCCAGTCGTGAAAATGCGACCCCATCCAGCGGCACATCCCCATTAGCCCATTTATAGGAAGTGCCCCCCCCCCCCCGGGATTTGAGTAAGACAACGGACATGGCAACGTTGTGGCTTACAGTATTGGCTGAAGGCTACCAAGTAGACATATCGCCAGCTTACTTTCAGCATCAAATAAAAGGAATTTTGGAGAAGAACTCCACGAAAGCAATTGAAGTCAAGGCCTTGGTGTTTCATTCTCCTGGTGTAGCATCTCCGCCAAGCAAAAAATTTAATACTAGTAACGTCACAATGCCTAGCCCAGTATCAAAGTAGAAACTACCTTTTAAGCGGGAGTTTACAACCTCACAAACAGCGCAGGATTTTGAGCCATATAATCTTGAGGAACAGGAGCAATGCAGTACTCCTTTTGAGAGATATATGAAGAAGGCTGACAGCAATATCGAGAGAAAGAAGAGCGAGCTACGTAAATTTGAACTAGAGGAAAAGGAAATCTCACGTAAGCTGTCAAACTGCAATCTCATGCATCAAATGGCAACATGTGTCGAAATTGTCACCTTCCACTTGGGCATACGGCCCGAAATTGTACTTATGGCAAGCACATGTCCATTTTTAATTGCGGTGAGGAGAAATTACATCTGGGAGAACTCAACAACAGAGGGCGGCGATTGCCATTAATAAGCTAAAATCGGAAATTTTAAAGATGGAAAGAGAAACTCAACTTAAAAGAGAGACGGCAAATAAAATTAACCAGTCTTTATCTCAACAAATAGAACAAACAATTTCGGAGAAAAGTTCCAGTGCATACACTACACCTGGAGGTTTACAGAACTAGTCACTGCTGGGCAAACACGTGTATATTGTCGAGAATTATTGTAAGATTAACTATGGAGGGAAACTGCCACCAAAGCACAAATTATCCAACATCGTAATGCACTCACTAGAAGCGGGAAACCGAAATGTGCTATCTGAGCCACTGAAACGAACCAAATCTAGAAAAAATCCTGCACAAAGTTTCCTTGAAAATCATGGTGTTGTTTTCCCTCGGGCAACTGATACGAATAACAGTTTTTCTGACCTGGTTTCCCGTTGCAGTCCAGTGACGAAGGAACAGGAGGAAGAACAGTTAAATAAGGTTTTGAAGCAAAGCTTGATCTAAAGTGGCAGCGAAAACACACAACAGGCTAGAAATCCTCCTGCTTGTTTACTTAAGTTACTACGGATCTTATTTGCCGCCGTTCTCACCGGGAATGACGATGGTTCCACCACTGAGGTTGCACGCCCCTTTTCAATCTCAGATAAATCCTTCACCACACGAAGGTAGTATTACTCGTTCCATTTTGCAGCCAACTACTCCATGCTTTGAGCATTCGCTCTCTGGAAATGACATATGTAGCAGCAGCCTTCAGACCGCAACCGAGCCTGAAACGCTGACAGAGGATGAAAAACCGAAAGAAACTGCTCAATTGTTGCTTTCTCTGAACTCTAAAACCTCTTAGGACAAAGATTTGCAGCTGTTGCAAACTGAGTTTGTAGGTTTGCTCTAGTTTCATTTCAAGTGTAATTCGTTTTAGAAGTCACTACTAGTAAGCGGGTTAGCCATTCGTTGTGTTGAACAATTCCAATGCATTTTGTCGAATTCTGACGGTTGAAATCTTAAAAGATTTATCGTACAACCTAAAGTTGTGTTTTTTGTTGGTATTTGTGAAATTCTCCTATTTGCAGGAAGTCAAGATAAACTAGATTTTCGTAAATATTTCAGTACATCGGTGCACTATTTCAGTTGCATGTCGTTGAATTGTTACCTTGTCAGCCTTGTCTGAATTTGTTGAAAGTATGACACGTTTGACAAAATCCCCAGAAATAGTTGAAAATTAACATGCATGTCACGAATCGAGACGACTCATGTACAACAACAACAATTTAATTTGTAACTTAAACCGAATATACAATGACAATGCTGTTTCTATATTGTTGCGTTAACATTACGCGGGAAACAAATAAAAAGTTGCTGAGTAAAAATTTCTCGCGTCTATGCTGGAAACAGCTTCGACAGCTTCCCCGACAGCAATCTTCAAGTTTTTGCTCATGTTATCTGCTAGCCTTCCACTCAACAAACATTTCACTTTGTTAAAACTAAGCTCTACAGGGTTCAAATCTGGTGAATAAGTGGGGGTAAAATAAGTTCTACACCCATGTCAGCTAGGTATTCTTCCAATACCTCGCCCCCTTCGTAATGATGCACACAGCCAAGTTATCCATAACAACCATATCACCGACTTCTAGAGCCGGTCTTCCCGTGGTTATACTTCCTGCGTTAGCTGCCTCTTCAAAGAAGTTCCAGAATTCAACAGTATTGGTAAATCCGTCAATTATGTTGTAATACTCGGCACCATTGAGAGAAAGAAGTAAATTCCACGTGTAATTGGGTGATTCGACCTTTCTAGAAATCTCTACGCAACGTTCACCCACGGGCGAATTACCGTAAAGGCGAGTACCACAATCAGGTCTTTTATTCCGGCCTCGTTGAAGAACTTAACCTTAGCGGGGTCTTTAGAAGAAAGATAATTAATAAAAAGCTGTGTGTAGACCATGGTTTCATAAGTAAATCGTTCTTTTGCTAGATGAGTTATTTTCTTTCTCGAATATCTCTTTCCGGAAAGTAACTTGGATTTTATTGCCTTTGATAAAGCTGAAAGAGAAATATCTTGCACATCGCCTATGTCAGCGAGCACGGCCTGCAATTCTCTGCGCGATATATTGTACTCCCGCGCATTGTTTTCAGTCTCTCGATTAGTTGAAGATCTCCCGCAGAAAGCTTGCTGCAAAAATCACCGCCCTTCGATAATGGAGTTAAAGTGCGTGTTGAACAAAAATTGGTTCCAAATCTTTCTCACTGTGTTGGTTGCAACTCCTGTCACTTGTGCTATAGTGTTAAACGCACCCGGCAAAAAACAGTTCGCTGAATCGCCTCCATGCTCCAAGCACTTTGATATTATCAGCCATTTCAGATTGTCGTGGCAGGATTTTCCCGAAGTGTAAGTCCGTCCTTTGTTGTTGACATTCATCTGTCAACAGTTGTCTCAAGTCCTTTCAAGGGATAGTACAAAAAAATTGAGAAAACAAATTTTCAATACGCTCTCACCCTAGAATGTCAAAAAAAAAAAAAAAAAACTCGACGCAACGTTTTCAAAACCTGTGTTTCACGTGCAGAAACATTAAGGCGGAGCTGTCAAAACTTAACATGTTCATGCTCTAAACGCAGAAAAAAGTTGGCCGTTCACGGTAGCTCGAAAATGGTAGTAAGGCAATTATCAAATTTGCGCATTCCTACGTGCATATGCTTGTGTTGAGGGAGTCCTCACTTCCGTCATGCTTATGCTAATGCTTGTTTCTATGTCGTATAAAAAGTCCAAACTTCGACGATCAGCCTTAGTGGGTATTTCCTACGTAAGTGAGTATTTGCTTCCTCCGGACTTATTTCTTTGAATTAAGAAAGTCCAGAATGAGTAATAACATGTCAGGGCAATTAAATCCCATAGCCAGAAATTCCATACAGCATGGCTGCCAAGCATGCGCAGGGGGCACACATGTGGATTTAAATATGGCGGCCGAACATAGAGAGAGTGTGGAGAGTAATGTAAACTTTGCCAGTTTTTGCTAATGTTGCCTAAAACACAGCTTTCCCCAGCTTAAAAATGCGAAACACAATATATAAACAACAGTTTATTCGAACAAAATGCGATGATAAAATTGTTTTAGTCGGTGCCTTTTACTGGTACGTAACCTCAGAAATAAGCGTACCTTTCTCCCATAAGTCTCTGTAAATGGTGGTTACCTTCATATTTTCTTAAGCTCTTGATGCAAAGATCGTCGTACCGACACATTTCCCCAGCATTGCATTCGAAAGATAAGATGAAAAGCTCGCCAATTAAGATATCTTCTCCCATATAAACAGCAGCTAAGGCAGTGCCATTTCAAGATAAAAAGTGCTATTTTCTGTAAATGTCATCAACGAAGTGAGAGCCATTACACTGAGGCAAGAATGGCCGTTGCTCCTGTCTGTTTTCGTTCTCTTCGACAGCCATTTTGTTTTTCCTCGTTTCCTTGGTCAGTGGTGTTCCCTCTTGCAATAGGAAAGCCGCTGAACATGAGAACCGGCAGGATTTGGAAAAAAGCGGGAAGATTGCGGGAAAATCTTGGGAAAATAAAATATTTATAAATGCCATGTCTGAACTACCACCAAATAAATCATTTCAACCTTGGAAAATCGATATTGTAGATAAATCTTTGCAATATGCAAGAAACATAGCAACAAGAAAGGTAGCCTTAACAATTTCTTTGGCATATTCAACCATTAAAGAGTGGTATTATCTTGTGAGGGAGCAAGAAAAGTTTCAAGCAGCGGGTCAAGATGCTAATTCCTCTCATCAAGAAGGTGAGTAATTTTGTCCTGATATTTACAACCTTGTAAACTTTTTGGTATATTTTCTTAACCTTCTCTGGTGATTCCTTGATAAGAAGGTAGGGGTGGTAGAGAGTGAAAGGGGAAGGGAATATCCATAAGATGAAAGATACAAAGTAACATAACATAAAAAATATATATATATAATCATCACCAACATTTCAGCTGCATAAAATGTACTTCACGAGGCCTTAACATGACCCTGATGAAGGCCAGTCTATCCAGCTAAAAAAAGGTGATGTAAGAGCAAAATACATCATTTTTGTCCTCGTTATTTTGTGATCTACCATACACTTTATTATCAACAGGATCTCCTTTTTTCAGTGGATACTTTTTTTGTGGGTTCAATTCTCACTCACCTTTAATTTTCTTTTAAATATATATTCAGTAAATATGATTATTTACAGTGTATAAAGCCAGGATTCTCTTCTATACTGTCCATTGATTGATTGATTTATGCCTGAGAGTATGTTTGTTTTTATTGATTATTTTTTTAAATTTTCTTTTAGAAACTACAAACAACTCTGAGAATATCAACTTCCTCTGGAACTATAGAGGCCTCCAGGGAATTCTATATACCAAAAGCAATGGGAAGGCCAAGTTTTACTATGTCAATGATGGAAGAAAGCTAATGTTTCCAGATTTAATTGATATGTGTACACCAGCACATGCATTTGTAATCAAAGATGACATGGGTACACGCCAAAATGTCCATGAGCAGTTTGCAAAAAGAGCAGCAAATGTTCTATCACTGTATCGCACAAATAAAGGTAAGAGAAACTGGGAGCAATTGGATGAGAAAACATTGAAATTTCATTTACATGAAGACCAATTAGCTTCTTTTCAAGAGGTTGAAGATGAGGTAGTTTCTCTACAAAATGATCTACAAGAATGGAAAGCAGCACATGCAAACCTGGAGGCAGAAAAAAAAAACCTTTTTGATGAAATGAAGGACACTATCAACAGAATGGGTAAGGAACTATGTCAACTTCAAAATACCAACAATCAACTTCAAGAGTATATCAAATGCCTTGAGAAAGATGAAGGGTTTTCCTACAATGGAAAAAAAATTTCTGAGACTAAGAACAGACAGCGCACATTGAAGGCTTTCCTGACTAGAGCTGAAACAGCTTTGTGGTTTTCACAAGCATTTGGCCTTCATGTTGAATCACTTAGAGTTAAAGAGGCAGACACAGGGAAAACATACGAAGTAAATGTTGAAACCAAAGCACAAAAATCAGGCGAATGTTCAAATCCTGTTACTAACATAAACGATTCCGACATGGAAAAAGTTGAACAAATTCTTTATCTTCTTGATAAATTCTGTGTCAGTGATGAATTTTACCAAGAATTTAGCATGATTGAAAATGGTCTTCCAAGATCTTATCTGATTAAACAATGCAGAAATGATCTGGACAAACTTTGTCATGTGACACCTACTCCTGGAACAAATGAAGGTGCACAAGTATCATTTGAATCACTTCTCTTGCAGCAAATTTCAGCTTTTAAAAAGGAAAATCCAGAGTTTGATTTTGGCAATGAAACACTAAAAATAAAAATCAGTGGGGATGGAGCTAAAATGACACAGAAATCTAATTACATTCTTCTCTCTTGTGCACTACTCCAGAAACAAGACGAAGTTATGTCTGCCAAAGGAAATCATACCATTGCAGTAGTCAATGGTAGTGAAAAGTATGAAATACTACAGGTATCTTTCAAGACTACATTTTCAGAAATAAATTCTCTGATTGACAAAGGCACTATTAGTGTTGATGGTCAAGAAGTTAAGCTTGAGTTTTTCCTAGGAGGGGACTATAAATTTGTACTGACAGTCATGGGACTTAAGGGGGCTACATCTTTATATGCCTGCCTATGGTGTAAAATCCATAAAGACAAAAGGTGGGAAACAGACAAGCATTTCCATCACTTTAATTCACCACCAATGATGAGAACACTATTGGAAATTAAGGAGCTGGTGAAGAAAGGAAAAGGTGATTACTGCTGTGTGAAGGAACCACTTTTGAACATAGACCTTGACCATGTCATTGTAGATGAGTTACACCTGCTGCTACGTGTAATGGATGTGATGCTAGACAACATTATCACTGAAGTCATTGACTGGGATAAGATTGAAGATTTCGAAAAATCATCCAAAGAGCCTCAAGGCATCCATTTGAAAAAGCTCGTGAGTGAGATCAGATCCTATGGTGTGGGTTTTGATGTTTGGGAACTCCGAAATCCAGCTGACAATAAAGGCACTGGAAAGTATGAATTTACAAGTCTGTTTGGAAACGACAAGAAGAAAATTCTCTCCTTGCTACCAGAAAATCTCTGTAAAGTGCTGCAGCCAAATACCTGCACTGAAATATCCAAGGTGTGGAGTGATTTCAGAAGTTTGTATGAAGACATAAATTCCTGGTCCTCAGACAAATCTGTTGACACTTTTTGGCACAAGGCACAAAACTGGTTGGAGACCTTTATTTCTCTCAGAGGAAAGAGAATTGGCTATGAAAGAAAGAGAATTACTCCATATATGCATGTACTTTTTGCTCATGTCCCTTATTTCCTCCATAAACATAAATCTCTAAAAGTATTCACTGGTCAAGGAGTTGAGAAAAACAATGACTCAGCAACGAATGTAGTGCTTCGAAAATCAAACCACTTTGACTCAGTTGGAGATATTCTTAGACTTGAAAACAGACAATGGCTTCTAAGAGAAAGAGAAAGAGCAAGCAGAAAGTACACAAAACACAATTCTCAATACTGGGAGCAAGAAATCAGTGTCAAGCGTGCGGGTAAAAAGAGACAACCTGAAGCAAACATATCCAACATGGAAAGCAACAACTCGCCAGACACATCTACATCACAAGTTCAGAATGAACAACCCCAAGCAAGAAATGGCACAGATCATGAAAGGCCGGGAAATAAAAGAAAAAGGCATATAGATGATGGGGGAAAAGGAAACAGAAAAGGGAAAGGAAAGGGTAAACAAACAAAACAGAAAAAAAAAAGAGTCTAGCCTGAGCAGCTACAAAGCATGCACATAAACAGAGGAATCTTCAAAATATAAACAAATATAAACAACAATTTCAAAGCCTTTATGTAACTTTCTGACTTGACATAACAACATAATTTCTTAGAAGCAGGGTTATTAATGCGCTTAATAAGCAGGGTATTAGCTTGTACCTAAACCAATCTAAAAGCATGCATTCACATTCTCAGTTTCAATCACAATACTGCAATTGAGCGCTTGTTAAAACTTAAACTTACTTTTTCGAGATGGTATCTGGGCTTAGGTACAAGCTTCCCCTCCACAAGTTTATGTGTCTGTGGTCCCAAGCTCACAAAAGGTTTTGCTCTAATTGGAAATATGACTTGTGTGCCATCTCCAAGGTTGTCTATGTAAGAGTCCCAGTCGGGACATTCTTTTAAAAAAGAACAGCGGTTAAAGTCAGTCTTCTCTAACAAAGTACAACCAGATTTTGTGCTGGGTCTTCCTCGTCCTCTAAAAATATAATTAAAGACATCATGTCTAATTTCTACTACAGTTGTGGCTGAGGCTGTCTGATGTTTGCTCTTGAGATGCTGGAGAATAGCAACTGCCAGTAGATCAGATCCCTCTTTAATTCTTTCCTCTGAGGGTTTGGACATTCTAAATGCCCCAAAGAAAATAGTTGGGATCCATTATTGTCTAAAATACATGCAATATTTTTGCAGAAAGTGAAACAATAACCAAATAAAAACACTAACAAAACTGCTTATAATGCGAAAGATGACATAAAATTGTTATCTTCTCTTCTCGTGTCCCAAACTATTTCGTACTAGATCGAGGAGTAGTAAAAAATTAAGTTCGTACGTTTAATTTTGACTGGACAAAATAATGCTAAAAGAAGCACCTTATTGCGGTTTTATTAAGGTTTTCCTCCACTTCCCACGTGTCCTCCAGCGAACTGTACCCTTTCCAACGAATTAGGTACTCATTCTTAAAGACAAAATACATAGAACACTTGTTTATGTGTGCGGTAAAAAGTGTACACAAGGTTATCAATTCATTAGTGACGTTACGTGCTTCAAACAAGCGTCTTATTTACCTTTCCTTTATTTCTCCTGCAGCTTAAAACTCTTTCCACTTGAAAGTAAGGGCCTTTTTTCCTTTTCCACCGACTCTCAATGAAATCTGCCGTATTGAGAGCATTTAAGCTCCGATAATAGCCTTGGGAATGCTTTCCTCTTCGTTTATCCGCCATCTTGAATGCAGAAATTTACGCGCCCGCCGTTCGAGCCGCTGACTGTACGGGATTTCTGGCTATGCTTTGCAAATTTTCCGAGTGGAAAACGTGTTAAATTTTTGGGCATCTTCATTACATATGATGTAAAGATACCTGTTGAGAAAAACTTTAAATAAAGATTGAAGAAAATCGCAAATTTAATATTTGGAAGCCAAGAGGTCTATCCATTCATGGCAAAGTAAACATTATTAAAGCAATTCTTCTCCCCAAAATGATTTATCCTAGCTCTTTATTGAGTACGCCAGCCACGGTTTTAACAGAATTTAAGTGTTTGGTGTTTAATTTTCTGTGGAATGATAAAGATAAAGTCACCCGACGCTCAACGTGCGCGCCTTACGACTCTGGTGGTCTTAAAATGATTGACTATGAAACCATTGTACGAGCATTAAGATTACGTTGGTTGAAACGAATAGTGGATCATTGTAGAGTGTTATGGTTTTTGGAAGCAATTATCTTAATTATTTTTTAAGCAACAAGGGAGGGCTATTCTTCCTTGAATGCAATTATGACGTAAAGTAAACAAATATCTTGCCAACCTTTTACCATGAACTCCTATCTTGGTGGGCTGAATTAAGAGAAACTGTTGACCCCGATAGGGGTCACGAATACATCTTATGGAATAATGAAGAAATTCTGATCGAGGGCAAAACTGTTTTCTACAGACATTACTTTGATACGGGTGTAATTATCACAAAGGACCTGCTTCATGACATGACAAATACTCAGTCATTTTGAGCAATGAAAGAGCAAGGTTTGACAAATTCAAATTTTTTGGTTTGGACTGGCCTGAGACAGTCTGTCCCATAGAAATTACGTGTTAATATACATA
Source organism: Orbicella franksi (assembly GCF_964199315.1). NCBI lineage: Eukaryota > Metazoa > Cnidaria > Anthozoa > Scleractinia > Merulinidae > Orbicella > Orbicella franksi. Next base: position 17,366,904 of record NC_138154.1, read on the forward strand.
ACTTCAGGACTGTCATTGACTTGGAAAATTGTTGATGTAAAAACTACTACTATCATCTGATAAAATTCAAATATGAAAAACCTAGGAAATGGGATAAGCTTGGTCAAGAATTTGATTTAAGAGATCAACTTTCAGAAGCATACCTATTACCTCTGAGGGTTGCAACTAACCCCCTCCACATCGCCTTCAAGGCACTTTTATTCTTAGTCTCACTCTGTCGACTCTACTATTCCAAAAGTCGAGTCGTGCCGACTCGTAACGACTCGACACGACTTGACGACGTTTTACTACCCCCCTCCACGTCGCCTTCAAGGCACTTTTGTACTAAGTCTCGCTTTGACGACTCAACTACGTGTTGAGTCGTGCCTACTCCTTTACTTCCTGTACTATTAGCAACTTTGAATTTTCATCGCACGCGAATCAACAAATTGATTTGTCCTGGCGTAATTAACTTTTCCGTTGCACGCGTTGTTCAGGATTTTTTGCAGTTGCTCAAATATTAAATCTGTAGATTTATCGTATAACATGTATCAAGATTTTATACTGAAGAGTTATTTGACCAGTTTGTTTCCTTTCAAAAGTGGTAGTCATTGTTAGAATGAAAGTGATCGTTTACATTTTCATTAGCTTTCTTGTTAATTGTAAATGATGACCGCCTAGCCGTAATTGTTTGAATGTCTAGGACATTCTAAAAAAGATTGTTCTACGACGACAGTTAGTGGTGTTTATTTTGCGCGAGCTTGTTTTTTCCTAAAGCTCTTTGCACTTCAGTTTTGTTTACAACTAGGCTAACTTTGTCGGTTTTCTGAAAAAGAATGTTTACACATGAGCGTCGTTTTGTAACAATAAGTTGTTTATTAATTACGCGTAATAAGCGTTGGGGCCTTTGATTGACATTCGAAAAACGTATTGACACGAGAACGGTTGGTACAAAAACAATTTTCAGCGCGTGCTTATCAAACTACATTTACAACTAGGCTGACTGTTTTTTTTTTCCCCTTTCAGTCCAGTGAAGCAAATGTTCAAAGAGATGGAGTTGGAGCAAACGCCATGCCAGGCGAAACAGACTCGCTCGCACAGGGTGCCGATCGTCAGGAGCAAGTAAGTTTACTTTATTCACTTCTCATTCAGCCAGAAAAAAAACTACTTTACGAGAACTTTTTCGGTTGTTTACGCAAAGCCGACAATTCGTTAACACTTAATTTTTTTCTTTTGCGTAGAAGATTGCTTGACGAAAACAGTTTGTGATGTTTAAAAAAAAGAATCATATCACTACACCAGTTTTATCAATGATATGAGAACAAAAGCTTAAGCGACACAAAGCTTTTGGCGCATGCTAATCAAAGTACGTTTACAATTAGGCCAACTTTAGTCGGTTTTTTGTATAAGAGGTTTAACACAAGCGTCAGTTTGTAAACAATAAGTTGTTTATGCGTAGGCGAGTGGGGCCCCTAGATAGTTTGACTGTCTCTAGCATACGAAAAAAATTTGAGTGTTTGACGAAAACAGTTTGCGAAGTTTACCTCGCGCTTGCTTTTTCAAAAGAAAAAAATTGCTTTATATCAGTTTTGCTTATAACACGAGAACGGTTGTTGCAACACAATGTTTAGCGCGCGCTAATTAATTAAATTACATTTACAACTAGGCTGACTGTTTTTTTTCTTTCAGTCCAGTGAAGCAAATGTTCAAACAGATGGAGTTGGAGCAAACGCCATGCCAAGCGAAACAGACTCGCCCGCACAGGGTGCCGATCGTCAGGAGCAAGTAAGTTCACTTTATTCACTTCTCATTCAGCCAGAAAAAACTATTTTACGAGAACTTTTTCGGTTGTTTACGAAAAGGCGTCAATTTGTTAACATTTAATTTTTTTATGCGTAGGCGTGACGAAAACTGTTTGTGAAGCCTGCTTTTTCCAGCAAAAGAAATTCACTTTATTCACTTAGAACTCGTTCCGACCAAAAAAACAACTTTTTAGCTTTTCTCAGTAAAATTTTCATTAATTATGCGTAGGCGTGTGCAGCCCTTAATTATTTAATTGTCTGTGAGACGTAAATATTTATTAACATTTAATTTTTTATGCGTAGGCGTCACGCAAACAGTTTGTGAAGCTTGCTTTTTCCAAAAAAAAAAAACTTTTTCGGTTTTCTCAGTAAAACTTTCATTGTTTATGCGTAGGCGTGTGGACACCTTAATTATTTAATTGTCTGTGAGACGCAAAAAGGTGATTGTTTTTCGAAGAGAGTTTGTGATGTTCACATTTCGCTTGCTTTTTCCAAGGAAAAAAATGTTTGCTTAACATAATCTTGCTTTTAGACGGGTGGGGTTCTTAATTTTGCAATTACCCGTAAATTGCAAAAAGAGATGATTGTTTGTGATGTTTACCTTTCGCTTGCTTTTTTTCCAGCCCTTCGAGGTAACTGACAACAATGACAGCTTACTTAATTTCGACACGTCTTGGGGACTGTTTGAGGAGACAACGAGCAGCAACATCGCTACTTTTATCTGTTATTACATTTTCTTAATTTTTTATGGTAGATATTTGTTTATAGATTTGATTTCTTGTAAAGCGCCAGTGAACCATTGGGAAATGGCGCTATAAAACTTTTATTATTTTCATTATTGTGAGGGCGGACAGGTTACCTTGGATCTCAAAGGACAAGAAACTAACCAACTCCAAAGGCACGGAAGCGCGATGAAAGGGCTGATAATCTCAGCCAGGAAAATGAAGAAAACGTGATCTGTTAGGAGAGCTCGGCTGTTGATATTCATGAGCAGCCAAGAGCAGCCAAGACACTTGGCTGTAACTGGAAGAATGATCGATGAAAAATTGAGCCTTAGTCACATCTGGACAAACATGAAACAACTCCTAAACTCATAAACGAGCAGCAACATCGCTACCGCAAGCCTTATCAGGTCTGTCCTTCGAGATCTGGAGCAACCATCCTGGAACGAGGTGTCCACTCCACGGTCCACTGAACGTGAAGAGCTGACCGCAATCGCCAGAAGACAGGTACAGGTTTTGCTAAAACAGGAGGCAATGTCAAAGAAGCTGGACCACATCATCTCCCTACTTTCCGTGCCAGTGGCTAACCGACAGGCAGTTATCCATGTTACTCCTGCTGACAGACCACAAGCCGACCCTCCACCAATCCAAGAGCCAGTTCCATGTACCATGCCTCCTGCTTCCAGTCCTCTAGATGAGTCACCAAACCCGCCAGAAAATACGTCAAACGAGCCCATTATACCTGCCTGCCAAGTGCCACACGAAGAGCTGTTCCAAATAAAAAAAATATGTCCAGATCAAGAGCGAACTTTGCAGTTCTTCTGTTAAAACGGTTATTCGATCCCAGTGAGCTAGAAGGCAGGAACATTGCAGGTGCTCGAGGTAAAGCACACAGTTAACCCTGCTAAAGTTAGCGAGATTAAGAGAATTGTTAGTAGTTTTTTTCCTTCGTCTGCATGCGATGAGTTATCCACATGGCGTGAATGTAGAAAGGATATGGATGAATATCTTCGTCGACCAAGCTGCCGTAAGAGAACACAATAAAAATTAGTTAGTAAGTTTCGATCATTTTGTAATAGCATATTGTTGAAAATTAGTTAGTAACTTTTGATCATTTTGTAATAGCATATTGTTGAATAAATGGCACACTTTTCATTTGATTTGTTTTGGACTTCACTGACTTAATCGCCTTGTGTTTTTGAGTGCTAATTAGGTCGAAAGATTTTCATCCCTGGGTTGAGTCGGGTTGATAGATCGTAGATTAGGGTAGATTTTGGTCACGTGCTAGGCAACGATGTTCAAGAAACAGATCGAATTTCATTTCAATCAGATCAAAACAATATGCTTTCAGATAGACAACATTCGCTTCTGAGCACGTAATATTTATGACGAATCTTCTAAGGCTTTTTAAACTTAAAGAAGATAACTGATGTTTAAATATTAATTGAAAATCTCAAGCGAAATGATGTGTTTTGCTGTTATTTCGTGTCCGCAAGCCTCAGTTCGTCAGTCGCTGGCGCCCTTGTTGTTTCTCACGAAAAGAAAAGACACGACAGGAAAAGCTTTTGAACACCGGTAAACTCCGAACGCTTCGGAGTACGAAATATTTTTAATGAATCTTCGAATTGTTTTAAAGTGCAATGATTGCTGTAATTTAAAATTGAAAGCGAAGTTATGTGTTTATGTTCTGTTATCTCAGTGAATCCTAGCACGCCCGTCAGTAGCTGGCGCCGCTTCTTGAAACTACATGTACAACAGAAAAAATACTTTTACTGTAAAACGGTAAGCCGGTCTAACCCTTTCATGCATCCTGTTGTTGTCCAACAACAAAACAAATAGTAAAAATAATAATGACGTCATAAATATTTCATCCCCGAACGGTGGTTCCTGGGGAAGAGCAATAGGATACACAGATAGGGGACTGGAGTTGAGAGAAGCCATGTTTGTTTCACTGCTTGCTACCGAGTGTTAACATCGGACTATGGACTTCTGACGATCAAGGTATGTACAGAACATCTATTTTCGCTTTCTTAACATTTTGGAGCAACAAAAAATATTTTCAGCATTGAGGTGAACTCTTTTCAAAGTAAGGAAACTAGTGTCCGGGTCAGCGCGGTCCCAAAGCTGACTGTGTCCCTTTAAGTTTTCGAATAAAAACGAATAGATTAGTTGTTAAATACTACTGAGTTGCAGCGTGGTCGAAATGACCTGTTGTTGCTGAACAACAACATGCACTCACGGGTAAAATTTCCCAATCATGCTAATATTCTTTTTGTAGTGTTTTTGTATTCTAAGCTTGCTTTTTTCAGAAGAAGGACCTCTATGATCATAGAAAACGCACTGCTTTACCACGTGGAAGCCATATTTAAGGACGATTTCGGTTTTGTTACTCTTTTACACAAGCTTGTCAGTAGTATAGCACAGCGGTATATACGAACTGACCAATGAGAGGACCCCATTCAATACACGTGACACATATCAACCAATCACAACACTCGGATTTTACGTGACTTTTAATGGGAGGTTCTACTTGAAATTGACTAGAAAAAGCGTTTTTTTGTTTTCTTCTTAAATCACAAGTTCAACTACTTGACTTTACTTTGGCAATTGTTTTCATTCGAATATTTGTAAAAATAAAGGAGAAATAAGCGTTTGTAAACAAGAGGAATTTCGTTACCATGGCAACGGAAGCTGGAATTTTTTGTTATTTCCTCCTTTACGAGTGTGTTTGCCCCCCAAACCAGGTAGAAACTAACTTAGTCATATTTGTGACCCCATACATGAAGCCATATGCGAGAAAATGCAAGAGAGACACTGTGGACGAATTGGAAATTGCTTCGAGTGGACCTTGTTTATTTCGAAATACAGTGCTGGGAAAGTGTTACTTTGAAATGACTGGAAAGAGAAAAAGAAGCATTTTTCGGAAAACGAGGAAAGGAAAAGGATTTGGTGGAGCTATTAAAAGTCCGCAATCACGCGAGGAAACTCCTTCGAAAGAGAGTGAAATCTCTGAATCGGGACCTGGTACTTCGCACGATCAATCTGGTTTATTAGATTCTGGTGAAGAGAGTGACCAGCCACTTAGTTCTTCAAGGAAGAAAATGAAACTCCAGAGCTCTGAGGATGAATCTTATATAAGTTCTGCCGAGGAAACAGAAGCAGTAGAGGAAGGAAATGGATACAGGCTTATTGATTTGAAGAGTTTGTCGTCTGTGTTCTCGAATGTACACAAATGCAAAAAAGGTGAAACAAGCATGTACAACTCGTGTTTTATTTGTACATTATTTTCATTTTTGTGGTGTTAATGTATTGTTATGCAAGTACCTCCCAGCTTATCATGAAGGACTTTAATCAGCTGTAAATATAAAGTATTATTTTACTGTGCCAGAGTCTTGTTTAGACTCTCCATGTGTTGACACTGATATTGAATAAATTAATACTAATTCATGCATTCAGTATTGTTTATGTTATAAGCCTATGTGTGTGGTTCCGTAGCTGTAGTTGCTAGTATATTTTTCTTGTTATTTTATTAATTCAGGAAATCTTACTATGGAAGAAAATGCCTCCAGCCGTGCAGGATTAATGTCAGACTTATCCATTCAATGCAGTTCTTGTGATGAAAGCACTCCTTGGCAGACATCACCCCAAATCACCAAAAAAGGAAAATCTTTTGATGTCAACAGGAGAGCTGTATATCATTCAATAGAATCGGGAACTGGATATGAAGGGCTTTCCTCCTTCTGTGCAATAATGAACATGCCTTGCCTTTCAAGAGCTGCGTACTACAAGCAAATGGATGTAATTTTGGAGGCCTTGGAAGATGAGGCAAAAGAAGAACTTGTGAGAGCAGGCCAACGGCTTCGGCAGCAAGTGATGGAGGAAAACGGCGAGTCCGACAGCACTGCAATAATTGATGCTGCTGTTAGCTTTGATGGCACATGGGCCAAGAGAGGCTTCACTTCATTAACTGGTGTTGTTTTTGTTATATCAGTTGACACTGGAGAGGTACTAGACTACCATGTGATGTCGAAGTCTTGCCATAAGTGCTCTGTGAAGAAGTCAAAATGTGAAGGGGATGATGAAAAATTTGAAGACTGGAGAAGGGAGCATTTGGCAGCTGGTGAATGTGACATTAATTTTGATGGAAGTTCACCAGCTATGGAAGCTGAAGGAGCTTCTGTTCTTTGGAACAGATCAATTGAGCTTCATAACATAAGATACAAATGGATGGTGTCAGATGGTGACAGCAAGGCTTTTAACACAGTAGAAAATGTGTATGATGGCTGCAAAGTTATTAAGCTGGATTGTGTGGGCCATGTGCAGAAGAGGATGGGTAAACATTTGATGAATCTTAAGGCCCGCACAAAAGGTAAACTGGAGGATGGAAAGCCGGTAGGCGGGAGTGGTAGGCTTACGGAAGGAAAAATTAAGCAGCTCCAAAAGTATTATGGTCTGGCGATCCGGCAAAACACCTTGGCTAAAAGGAGGTCGATGTTGCAGTTTATCCAATGAAAAAGAATGTAATTGCCATTCTTGATCATTGCATAAAATCAGAGGATGCTGCTAAGCAACACCGCTTCTGCTCTCGTGGTGAAAGTTTGTGGTGTAAATGGCAGCAGGACTTACCAACCGGAACTAATACGTACAAAGGAGACGACTGTTTACCTGAAGTCTTCCTGGAGCTGCTGAAGCCAACATTTGTGACTCTGAGTGACAGTAAACTTCTGGAAAGATGTGTACTTGGGACAACCCAGAACCCAAATGAAAGTATCAACGCTATGGTTTGGGTGCGGTGCTCAAAGCACAAACACCACGCAGTAAAAGTTGTCCGCTGTGCTGCAGCATCTGCAGTCTGTCATTTCCATGGAGGGGCTGAGAGCAGGAAAAGAGTGATGGAGAGACTTTCCATTCCTGGTGGTGCATTTACTGACCACATATTAAGGCTCAGGGACAGGAAACGGCTCCGAAAAGCGGATAGCCAGGCAACAGCTAAGGAGAAAAAGCGTCGCCAAGGGTTACAGCTTGTCCGTATCCGTCGAGAAGAAGCCCTTCGTGAGAAAGAAGGTGTCACATATGAAGCTGGGGCTTTCTAAATTTGCTCACAAGGCTTCTTTCACTTAAATGTGGACGTTTAGCCTTGCAATAATTCAAAAAGGCTCAAATGAGTCACCGACACGCCACCGACGCACCACCGACGCAGCTTGTACGTTACAAGGTTAAAAAGTGGCCGACGCGTCGGCCGACTGTCGGTCGACTGTCGGCCGACTGTCGGTCGACTGTCGGCCAACTGTTGACCGACAGTCGGCTGACAGTCGACCGACGCGTCGGCCAACACGTCGGTAGGATCGGATTCTTTACATTTACCCTTTCGATAGTAAAGATTACACGCCGAAGCGATGGTCAGACATATCTCAAGAGGGTTGAAACCACTGATTTCTTCGAATTCTTGACAAAAGACTTAACATCCACCCTTCAGTAGTATTACGTCAGATTGACAATAGCTCAACAGTTCTTCTTGAAAGTTGAATCGGTAATTTGGATCCTTGGAGAGGTTTTCATACCATTGATTGAACTCTTTGGCTCTGTTTGGAGACATTCCTTTTGGATCGTAATACTTTTTGTCTGGCAATGGACCCACGTACTCTTGGTTTTCTGGGGTGTTGAAGAAGTGGGGGAAGAAACCTTTCTTCTTCTCTTTCAGTCCAACGGCTTTTGGAAAAGAGGCAAGAGGCATTTGAAAGAAACAGAGCGAGTCTTTTAATTTGATGTCACCACCGTTGAAACTCAAAGAAATTATCTTGGCTCCATTGACTATTTGTTCTACTCCTACGTACTGTTTGAATAATTCGTCAAGTAGGAGGTAAGCATCGAAGCCTTGAGAATTGTGAGCAATGACCGTTAGTCTACAGTCCAAGGACAGTTCTCTCAACCAATCGATGAAGTCGACAATACAGGTTTCCCCTTCGAAATTGAACAACTCTTCGGTGTTAGAAGTGGCAGCACACACTAAATTGGGAATGTGAACACCAGTGTCTTGCATGGTTTCACTGTCCCAGTAGACAAATATGTGAGGTCTTTCTTCAATCGATCTTGAACCATCGCTTTTTCTCTTTAGACGAGTCTTCTTGAGTTTCTTCATTTTTTTCTTCTAGCTTGGTGGGATTTTGAATGAAGCATTGATGATGGTCCAGGTTCTTGTACTCTTTACAAGAGGGGCATTCATTGGTTCCACAGACATGGTTTGATGTGGTTTCAGGGGGACGAAGCATTCGCATGCACTTGTTGCATTTTCTTTTGCTGCTACAGACACTTTTGCGTGTTTCGTTTGCTTCTTTTCCGTTTTCTTCACTGAATTTGGTGTGGTTACTCAGGCAATGGGTTCCAAAGAATTTTCGTTGACATCTTCCACACTTGTAGGTGGCCTGCTCTCCCTTTTGAACTTTGTGATAGTCTTCACACTCGATTTGGAAACAGGATCCACATTTTCTTCCATTGCACCTGTGGGATTTCATGTCGTCGTGATCGTAGCCTTTCTCGCATATCAAACAGAAATGATTTCTTCCCATGAAAGCTTTCAGGGAGGTACAAGCGTGATAATGTTCTCCTACTTTGATGAGAATGACATCTTTTCGATGGGGTTGGTAGACACCCTTGTAAATGATCCTGTAATTTTGATCGATAGAGAGTACGACCAATCTGTAATTGGGTAAAACCTCTTGGAACTTCATGATTTCGGGTATGCCACAGCTCGCTATCGGGACTTTTGCAGCTTCGTGTAGGGCCCTGGCTTTTTTTTCTTGAATTGGGAGACCTTTTCTGAGATTGACGTAATCGGGATGCTTTGTTCCGAGGTCAGCGTGTGACATCATGGTGACTATGGCTCTGGCACAACACAATTCGTCTTGGTTGTTAATCTTCACCACACTTCTCTTGAGATCTAACATCTTTTCGATAGCCAATTGTCCTTTTCGAATTCTTTTTCCTGTACCACCATTTCCGGGACTGCGAATGTCAGAAATGTTGACAGAGAAACTATCGTCTAATTGAAAATTTTCATTTGAGTTTAGCATGGCCGAAATCTGTTGCATCATTTCTGCTGCTCTCAAACCGTTTCTGGTCCAGTCACTCACTCTCATGCGGGGAGAATGGTAGCCGTGATGTAGTCGATTAGAATTGAGGTTGACATACAAATAATCATCGGCTTTAACTCCTGGATCGTTTAAGACTTGTTGTTCAATGCTACGTCTGACGGCTTCTTCTAATTGATTGGGTAGAATTCTCTGAATGGAGGCATTGAAATCAAGTGCTCCTCCATGTTGAACCAACCTTCCAGTGTAATTTCAATGTCTCACTCCTAGATGTCTCACTTGTCTGTCTAAGTGAGGAGTCAAAACAAAGTCAAATCCAATTCATCAGCGTGATTTGCAAGGAGGTTATCTTCCTCGTCGCTCCAATCAAAGTCCAATTCCTCATTCATTGTAATCGAAACGAGAACAAAATAAAAATGGAGTAGATACATACCAAGGAGGTGTGAAGAACAGTCACTTTTACGGTTGAATTTATAATGTATTTTTCCCGCCATTTTTTATTTTCAGAACGTGAAGAGGGGGATACCCCCATCCCCCAGTCTGCTTTTCCGTGACGTGGATAAGCACGTGATGACTCATATATTATTTCTTAGAACTTGATGCGTTGGTTGGTGTGCTGTAAACACTCGACTTGCGAGGTAAGTCATGGCTTCGAATGATTGTTTGATATGTCTTGAACCGTGTACTCCTTCTCATTGGAAAGATCATACACCATGCTGTCGAAAAGTGTTTCATCATCGATGTCTCAATTTATTTATCATGAAATGTAGCATTTGTCATGAGAGGGTTAATGCGAGTCTGGGATGTTTTTATAGGAGTAAGTGTTGCGAGAGCGTATTTCATTGGTCCTGTAAACTCGACGAACAGAGAAATTTACCTTTTAACAACAGGTGTCCAGTTTGTGAATGCCTATGTTTTGGTGAAGAGAAACTGATTTGAAGGAGAGGTATGTTACTCGACGAAAAATGGAATGAACTTAATAGACTGCGACAGATTGTCGATTTTTGGTTGGAGAGCGAGAAAGAGAACTGCTTGTCTGATTTTTATTTAACCCTATTGACATTTGTGGATAGTATTGCACTCGCCAGACAATTTTTTCTCGTTTGTTTTACAGCAAGACAGTTAAATATGTCCTGTGAAACTGAAATGAATAGAAGTTATGAAATGACTGATATCATTCGAAATCGACTATCATTGATTCTTCTTTTTTGATTTTTAGATGGAACCTTGTATTGTTTGTAAAAAAAATTCTACAACTGAAGAGAATGAAGTGAAATGTACAGGATGTTGTTTTTCATATATTCATGAAATGTGTACTGTCGAATGTACAATGTGTCCAGTTTGTAAAGACCGTCTTCAAGTTTTAGATAAAGTTAAAAGAACCGAAAAATTTACTCCTGAACAAGCAAAGTTAATTGAGGCAACGTTTTTGAGGCATTATGAATTGTATAAGAATCCAAGGCCACCTACTATAACAAGGTTGGAAAGAAAGTATGTAAAAAAAGCTTTGAAGAAGACTGACAATCCTCTTCTAGCCGTAAGTGAAACTAGTAATAGAATTTACAATGTGAGTATGTTTTTTCTGTTTGATTTACCTGAACAGGAGACGAGTGATTGGGAAGATATTGCTTGTAGATTATCTTTGGGTTACATTTTACCTATGCTACGAGAGATGAAATCGAGATATCTATTAAGACAAAAAAATGGTGGAGTTCATCCGGTTTTTCACTTTTTAAGTGAACTCTTAGAAATGGATGTTAATGATTCTTGTAAAGATAGACCTGCTGTAGTGAGAACCTGTAATCAATGATGTGAAAAATGTAGAGAATTTGTAGCGGTCATAACTTCAGAAGATGAATATCTGAAAGGTTTTCCGAAAGGTGCAGCATTGGGTAATCCTAATTTTCTTTATGATAAGGTTGAAATGAAAAAAAATATCACAGTGAAACAGTTTTTTGAACAAGCAGGTTTTTTTAATGCAGTGTTGAACACATTTAATAACAACAATGTATAACTTACATTATGGGATCAATAAACTTAGAGATTTAACATTTTCTTGGTTTGCATGACTTTCTTGATGAATCTCTTTCTTGATGAATCTTCTTCTTAAACTTGTCGATGCTTCGTGTCATCTTTTCATCAGCCTTGTGCTTGTCATCTAAGCTTCTAGCTTTACTGTAGTCGATGTCATGCTGTTTGGATACTCTGTCTAATCTATTTATGCCAGGGTCCCCTCGCTTTAGTCTCTTCTCCAGATGTGTTCCAGGTCCCATGTACTGATAACCGGGCCAATGAAATTCCATTCCCGTCTTAGCTATCATTTTTTGAATGTCGAATCCTCGTCGTTTGGACCCTGTCTTCTTAGTTGTTTTGGTAACTCTCCCTTTGGATGATTTTCGAGTGACCACTTGGGACTTTTTTTTTTTAAGTCGCTTTCATAGTCGCGCTGTAGACCTTTTCTCAGTTTATGTCCGGGAGGGTACCAATTTTCCCAACCAGGTAAAGGAGCTAGTTTTTCCAACTCTGTTTTACGTTTCTTCTTGGGTTGTTTTCCTTTCGAGGTTGTTCCACTTGTACTAGGTATACCAAGTGAATGCATCAAACTCTCACCCGCTGCTTTTAAGGCCTTCTTTTTGACTTCTTTACCAAGCAATGATTTTGGAGTCGATTTGGGTGAAGTCGGTTTGGGGTAAGGAGAAGATTTTAAGGTTCTCACAGGTATTTGTGAGGCTGGAGTGTGTGGAAGAAGTCTTCGCTTGGCTTTACTGTAGCTACCAGTAAAATGAGGAGTTTGTGGTTCTTTTTTAACTGCAGACCCTTTGATGATCTTACGCAACATGTTTTCCAAGGGTCCTTCCACCATACCTTCATCATTGTTATCTAAGTCGATGGGTTCATTTCCTCCAGTACTCTGACCGGGTCCTAAACGAATTCGTTTGGTCAAACGGCGTTGCTGTCTTGCTAATGGTTTGGCCATCTTAACAGCTGTAGCAGCGGGAATTTGCTTACTTGTTAGAATGAGATGTTTTTTTGCAGCCACTCTACCCGCTTTGTTTAAAAGAGTACTATCTGAAATTTGTCATTTGAAGTATTGAGTGAGATTGTCAAAGTCTTTAGTCGGTACCATGATCATTTTGTTCATGATGAGAAGCGGTGTGAAAGAGTTCTTCCCAATAAGCGGCTTTTTCCTCTGTTTCTTTTTGTTTAATCTTGAGAGATCCAATGGTCTCCTTTTCCACTGAACAGTTTTGACACAGCGTAATTGTATCACCAGGTTCTGTTTCCACTGATAGACGTTGACAGTCTGAACAAACCTTGTCAAACTCCTTAGCTAAATACAATTGAAGGAGTTTTTCGTATTTTTTTTGCCATTGACATGCTAACTGTTCTTTTTCTTTAGCTTTCTCTTGGAAGTGCTCGATGGTACGATTGGTCTCTTGTAATAAGTTGACCAGTTTAGCAAACATGTTTGAACTCATCTTCGTCTCCCACTGCAACAAACGTTGTAGCAATTGGTTAAACCTTTCCACAAGATACTTGCACCTTTCTGTTTTGACTTCAATTGATTCAATAGTATTGTCTTCCTCTTTTTTAAACTGGTTCGTCTACTACCCAGTTCTCTCAGCTTTGTTGTCTTCTTTTTAAGGGATTTATAGACAGGTCGACTGACAGGAATTTTTCCACCCAATAGGTTCAAAACCATTTCACTGACTGCATTGATCTGTTCTTTGTTGGCATTTTCTAACATGACTTGCCGCTTGTATCGATTAGCTTGTTTCAAAATTCCGTGCAAAAATTTATGGTGAGCCACAAAATGACTACGACTCATGTTTCAAAGACGTTGTCTACCAACTTGCTTTCGTCTACAACCAAACCTCTTTTTAACATGTACCTCCACTCAGAGGGTGAAAACTCACTGGCAAAGTAGTTCTTCTCAAATGGTTCTTCACCACTCCAGTGCTTGTGAACAATCTCATCCAATCTATCTAACTCTATCTGTTTTATAGTCGAGTCGTGGAACTTCAGTACAATCATGTCCATTAGTTGTATACACCGCTGTTTAGGTTTTGGTTTTAATTCAAAATCCCTGACTGCTTCTGAAAATGAGATCAACCTCTTCGAAGACATCGTTGCACAGAATGAAAAATGTAAATGTTGAAAAATTCCTTTCATCACTTAGGGTTTGATCATATTGCACAGGTCTGTTTTTGACATCAGTCTCCTCAATTTCAACTTGGCTTGGGGTATTTTTTTCATTAGACTCAACAGGGTTCCTCTTCCGTCGATACTTTCCACTTTCAACAAACGTACCAGAGGAACTGAAGCTGCTGGTATTTTACGAATCAGACTCAACAAAGTGGTTCGTTTGTCAAGGGGTTTAAATCCTTTGGTTCCTTTTTTGAATTTTCTTTTCTTTCGAGGTTTCTTAGGTTTCTTGACAAATTTCTTCACGTCTCCGAATTTGTCTTCGTACCAATGTCTCTTTTTCATTCGTTTCTTTTTGTCGTCTTTCTTTACGGGAGCTCTCTTGCCTTTCCTGCATGTTGTCACTGTAGGTGGTAACTCACCGGTGTTAAGGACACTGACTGGAGTTGGTTGAAGTGTTTGAAGAGCGATTCGTCTTTTTGGTGGTTGGTTATTCTCGACCTGAGTTGAACTCGGTGCGACAGTTTTTTTCTTTTTCCCCTTGCTTTTACCTTTAGGTTTACCGTATTTTTCGTAGATTTTTTCGTACTTGGATATCACATCGTCCAAGTGTCGATGCCCTTGAAACTGAAGATCCATGATGTGTCTTGTTTTGGTAGGAACTCATGAATGTGTTCCATCAGGGCATGTACATGTATTTATCTCGCTTGCATTTCTTAGGTTTTGTGGCTCGTTCTAAACCCTTACGAACTCCAAATCCTACACCTGCAGATATTCCACTCAGGGCTGCTGCTTTTCCCGCCGCTACGAGTGCTGGTATGGCTGCTGCTAAAGGAATGATACCCCCTTTTTGTTTTCGTTTGGTTCTTTTTCTTTTCCTACTCCCTCTACTTTTTCTACGTCTTGTCTTCGCCATCGTAACGTGTAATTGGTGTCCTAAACATTGGAACTATCACTTATATCGATACTTCCATTTTCACTTCTGTACAAACTCGTGAAAGTTTGCTTGTCGTACCTTTGACTACACTTTTGGGTGAAAGGTGGTGCCATGTCAATCACGATATCCTCTATCGTTTGCATTTTAGTTAGAAACGCTTGCAGGTCATTCAGTTCCACACCATTGATGTAAGTGTCGATTTCGATCAAACATTTGGCATAGGTGGTGTAGGCAAATTTACTCATGTCCACTTTGTTGGGAAACTTTTTGAAATCAGCCCATCCTTTTACTAATGTTCCAGCTGTCGTCAAAGCAATCATGGCAAAACTTTTTTCCCACACGGAACCCACGAGCATGGCCAGAGCCATGACGAGAAGTGCTGTACCGTTGAGAATAGCATTCCATCCTTTAAAAAACTGAAATCGTTGTGAATGACACCACCATTTTTTGTGGTACTGTCGACGAAGATCCTGAAGTTTTTTTTTGTTCACTCCGTCCGTTGAGTCCATTGTGTCTAATTTCGTACTCTAGTTGAAGTGCGAGCCACTCTAGGTGGACCACCGTCTTTATACGTGGTGGTGATGGTGTTAGTGGTTGTGATCCCCGCTATTCTTCGTCCTTCAGTCGTTTGTCGTTGGTCGTTCAGAAGAAGTTCCAATTGCCTTTGTAATTCGTCTTGATTCATTCTAGTAGTTCCCCACGTTGTAGAACTAGTACCAGCTGCAGTTCCAACGTTTCCAATGGGTTGTCTCTGTCTCGGCGAGGGTGTAGATCTTTGTCTACTCCCTGCTGAACTAGTACTTCTACTTCTACTTCTAGATCTACTTCTACTACGACTTGTCGAAGCTACTCCAGCCTGAGTAGGAACGGTACCTACTCCAACCTGAGTAGGAACGGTCACTGTAGGTTGTGTTGTAGTTGCTACACCTACCGAGGTGGGAATCGGAGCTACTATTGTAGGTGTAGCTGACGATCCAACTCCTACAGTAACAGGAGTAATGCTACTAAAGTCTATGTTTGAGCGTGCAAATAAAGGTGAGAAAGCCACTCCAATTCCAACAGGAGAAATTCTGGGAGAGGGAGTTCGACTTAGTGACCAACGTGGTGAAGGGGTCCTCGACGCTGCCATTCTATCTCAGCGATTCTAATACTTCTTTGAGGTCGTTTTCGTTTTTCACCAGGACTGGTGATCATAGATATGTTACTCTCGTCACTCTCGTAACCGTCACTGTCCTCGTCACTGTCTTCCTCACCTCTTATACTCTTCTGAATCATGTCGTGCCACTCGTGCAATTCGTCAGTGAAATAGGTCTCATTATGCTCGTCAGCCAATTCACAGACTTCGGCTGGACAGACTGCCCATTTCATTTTTTTAAGAGCTGGATAATCAATGTCACCTAGGTTTGCAAGTTTGTAATTGGCTCTCAAAACATTCACGAATCTCTTGAACCAAGGAATTTTCACCCATCCCATGTCATTTCTGACTTCGTTCCTATGACAAAGATGCTGCTTGTGATCCTCCATGTGTCTTGCTGTTTGGAGAGTTGCACCCTGTTCTAACCAGGTAGACAGAGTCTTATTGGTTCCATCATGTGGTTTAACCAATTCGTAGCTCTTAGGAGCATGAATTTCCTTCAACACATCCTCAATAGGTCCTCTTTTAACTAACCATTTTTCCAAAATAGTGGGTGCATTGTCAATCGTTGATTCACACATCCTGTAAAAGTAGAGGTCACACTCGCTTGGAACGAAAGGGATGAATGATTTCGGCAACGTGCTTGGCTTTCTTTATATCGCGTCTCAACTTCATACCCAAATTTGGATATCCATTGATGTGATCCTATGCTGACCTAACGCTTGTTTTTTCTACTTCATTCATTATTCTACGTAAGTCTCTGATACCGTCACATTCTACTAGTAGTCTATTAACTACCTCGATTTCCCAGGGTGACGTGAGTAAATGCTGTTTTGTCTTTTCTAAAAAGAAGATGAAGTATGGCCACCACTCAAGCTCGCTTCTTAGCATGTTGGAACCAAGCTTTGTTGGTCAATCTCTGCTGTCAAATGAAGTGTTTCCACTTCGTGTCTCTAATCAAATACTCTATCACGTGTCTTGTTCGCTTTACCATGTGTTTTCTTTGTATGAAGGCTCTTTTCGCTTGGTCTTCATACTCCACGACATTTCTTCTCAAATCCCTCACTCCGTGAGCTTCATACAACACAAAATTAATAAAAGTTCTTTGTCTTCTTGTACATCCTTTGTCTCGATACTGACTCAAAGCCCAAACGAAATCATTCCACTACCCATCTTCACTTCTCAACATTTTGCTTGAACTGATAACAATGATTAGGACCTTCTGATTCTAATAGGTGACTCACCACTCTCACATTGTCAGGGGAACTGGGGTGAAAATCCAATGCCATGTAACCATAAGGTCTTTGGGTTATTCGTTGGTATGTGGTTAGAACCTCCTTCCAACGCATGGGAAACGCTTGCGTCAGTAAATTTTGCAAACCCACATTATCCCTAGGATTCTTGAAGGTGATGACGTAATGTGCGTTTCTTGAAATACTCTTGGCAAACTTTCCTGAAGGAAACATGTCCTGACTCAAATACATGACCGTAATATTGCGATGATGCGATTCTTTGGTAAAAAGATCCAAGACTCTCTTGTCTTTTCCTGCCTCCTCCATCAGATCGTCCATGATGAGTAAACCTCCTTTAGGAAACCATTTAGGTAATAACTTTGTGTCTGGAATACCCTGGTAAAATTTCACACCATTTTTCTTCATGGTGTCGTAACTCGGTTGCCAGATACTATAGCAAAAATAAATCGCTTTGGGTCTTCTCTTAAACAAGTGTAGGTTTTTCGTGACCAGTTCTGTCGTGAAAAACGTTTTTCCACTTCCACTAGGTCCAACACACATGATACTCGAAGGAGTATGAAATTTAAAAGCAGAACATTTAGCCATACTTGACACACGTTCCAAATGAAAGATCTACTATTCACTTTGAGTTTATATGGATGTTTTTTTCATTTTTCAGGTTTTAATGAGTCGTCCATGGGAATCCAGATTCTGTTTGTTCTGCTCGAAAGCATATTACGACCATCCCAATAGTGCCAACCGTGTTCATTGTGTCACCAAGACTCACTGCTGTGGGAGTTGGTTTCATTTCGGTTGCAGAATTTACGCAAATTTTGGATTACATCCCATTAATCAGTTTTGTCCCGTTTGCAAGACCGTCAATTTTGGTGAACCATTTTTGTTCCCTGACGAAGTACACGAACATCAACTCAAGAGTAAACTATAAAGTAAGTTTTTAATTTATAACCATTACATCATGTACAAATAATGACATATACCCTGAGAAAGTCTAGTAGATTGTCTAAATTGATGTGCTTTTTCGCGAAACTTTCTTTCGTCCACTATCAGTTTCTCTAACATTCTTCCTATCTTATTGTTGTTCCATTTGTAATCTCTTTGAGTAAACATGTCCTGAAAGTCATTCATGCTTTTTCCCTGGGCTCTGTTCAACAAAAAGAAGGCATAGTCTCCACAACTTTTACTACTAAGAGACTGAAGGGCATGTGCGTTTCTCCTGACATTCATCTTCCACCATTTTTCCAACCATGCATAAAGAGGATCCGTTGTTTTTTCTCCGTACACGTCTAAAGGTACTGCATAACTATCAAAGATTTCACATACTCCATCATGTGTCCAAAGAGCTATCCAGTGTTCACCAGGTTGACCTGCTGGATCTGTGTTCACGATGTAGGCAGCCGGTCTATTTTTAACGGGTTTCCTGGGTAATTCGTCACAGGCATAAGTTCCTTCGTAATACTGTTGTAATATTGGTTGACTTGCAACACGTTCATTTAATTGAGTGTCAGTCAGAGCAATCTTTTGCATAGTTAACACTGATACACGTCGTAAGTGACGGCTTTGTTCTTGTCGATTTCCAAGAGATTCTCAAATTTGGCAATCAAGATAACCATGAAGTTAGCTGGTGGATTCCCTCCAAAGTTGAGAATGTAGCGGATTTCTCCCAACTGCTTTGGATTCAGGACTGAACTGAAGAGATCACCATTGGCTGCATTGTTAAAACAGAAGAGTGTGCAGTTTCTATTTGTACCCCAGTCTTTCTCCGTCAACATGTTTCCTCGATCCTTTTTCAAACATTCGGTGGCTTGGAGAAATCGAAAATAGCCTCGATTGTCCAAGTCATCACCATCGTGCTTGATTTCTAAGGTTTCATCCGGGTGTTCCTCTCCTCTGAAGAGTTGCTTGATACTTGCCAAATTCATTTTTTGAAAGCAAAAGGGATCTCGAGTGTAATCACCATTGAAGGCTCGGGTGTCCACCAATGCCATTACCACCAAGTTGGGTCCTCTACCCTGCCAAGGGTTGTTGATTTCGTATTGTCTTCTGTCATTTGCAAAACTGTCAGTTCTGATCTCACTCCTGACCGTGGGGTAACTCACTACCTTCAAGGATTCCATCTTGACCGCCAATTCTCGGTAAATGTCTGGGTTGATTCAGAGTTGACAGAGAACCAAGCTCACCTTGATGTCGGCTTCAGCCAGTCTTGTTGCTATACCTCCAACAGAACTCCAGTAGAAGTCAGGATTGTTGAAGTAAATCTGTAAGTCAATCTGTATGCCTGGTATCAACAGCTTGTTCAAATTGAACAGTTCCGAGTGAGGTTTGAATCTCATGATGTTTTTCTTGCCTCCTACATATTTGCTTCGTTCACCTCGTGCTTTGTCGATGCTTGTTTTTTGATTCTCAGATAAAGCTTGCCAATGTGCATGATCACTGTCTTTATCTAAATTGTTTGCTGTGTATTGTGGAGGGACGTCCACCTAGTTTTGCCATCCCTCGGGAGTCAGGATTGTTTTACCATCTTGTCGGTCGTGGTGAAGTAAAGTCTCGATGTAAGCTTTGTACACATACATGTCCGATTGTTCACTAATCAAGGTTTGATTCAATCGGACATTGAGCTGTTTGATCATGGAATGAGCCAGGTTGTTCACTGGAAACGTGTTCTCGACAGCCACCAAATTACCTCCAGCAGCTTTCTTGAAACCCACTTCAAACTCAAAGTAACTCTGGGTAAAGTCGATGTAGTCTTCCTGAGGATCGATCTGAAACGTCACTGGATTAATTCCAGTGGTGAACGGATTGATTTTTACATATCGCTTACTGTAAACACTAACATCCGTCGGTGGAATCATAAAGAGATTCAGTGATGGATTTGACACTGTTGCCGAACCTGCGTGAGGCGCAATGTCCGACATGATCTATCTTCTTCATCTTCGACCTCTCTTAGCTTTTGTCTTCACTGTTCGACGTTTCCTACGGTGTGATAATCCACCACCTCGTTGTCTTCCTTTATAATACTTGTAGTTATCGTTTATTCCTTTGAATGCTTGACCACCCAATTTCAAACCCAACGAAGCAAAGGACGGTGCAGGACCAGACAAAAACATGCTGGCTCCTTCGACAATCTTATCTACCAATCGTCGTTTGTTTCGTTTCATGGCTCCACCTCGTTGAGATCGTCTTTTACCATGAGTCATGATAGGTGGAACCCTGAGAACTCTTTGGGAATAGATGGGATTCATCGGAGGAAGAAATGCGGTGTTCATGGTCCAAAGATGTCTTTGATTTTCCTTTTGACTCTTTTGTGTGCACGGTCAGCTAAATTGTCGGCTTTTCGTTTAGCAGCTTTTCTAACTCCTGTCTTTACACCACGAACAGCACCTGGTATGTTAGGTACAAAAGGAAATCCACCCGTTTTTAAACCTTTCCAACCTTCCAAGGCAGCTGCTTTAGTAAAATCTTGTATGAATCCACTTCCCTTTTGTACCTGATCAGGATGAAACCTCGTTAAACCAGAACCTTTCATTGCTTAACTAAGTGAATCGTGACGGTTGTGTTTCCAGCTCCAAGTTGAACCAATTGACCATCGATTTCACTCACCTCCACTTTTATAATCTCGAGCGTGTGTTTTCGAAGTGGAACGTAATGGATGTGAACCGGTTCGAAGTATTGAATGCCTTTTCCAACTCTTTGATAACTAAACTCTCGAAACAAATCGGTCACTTGGTTTCCCACAAACGAACTACTAGCAACATCACTGTATATCATGAGGGAACAAGAACTACTTCCCACGGCATTATTGAAGGCTGCATTCAAATTGATGAATCGCCAGTTACACCTGTAACTAAGCCTCAGCATGTTCCCATGATCCTGTGGTCCGTAGTAACTGTCATCCCCCGTGTAAAAAATGCGTTGACAATAATTAGTAGAGTTGGAGTTATTTTCATAAAGATCGCCTGGATCAGACGAGTCCTGAAGATTCGGAACCAAGTAAGGGTCAAAGAGTTCTTGCTTCAAGTTGGGTCCTAGGTGATACACGCCCCTAGAGTCTGTCGTTATCCATCCCATTTTTTTTAGCCAAGTCTTTTTCTATGTAAAAGTAGGGGTGGGCCGCTCTCGAAGAAGAGCGGTTTCCTCTGTACACATTTTCGTTATCCGTTACCAATTCGTCTCCTTCCCACTTGAACTTCCAGAAAAGTGATTTCTCTTGACCTTGTGAGTTGGTTTGAGAAAACTTTTCATCATCTGCTCCCACCAAGTCACCAATTCTATCTTTGTCAAAAAAATTGGTCACCAATTTCATGAACTCCACTCCATTCACATCTGGAGACAACTCTTGCAGTTTTGCGTGACTGTAAAGACTGTGCTTAAGATTAGTAGGCTGAGCACCGGAGGGGGCAGTCGTGGAAGTCAACAAATAGCCTACTCTAAACAAATCCTGTTCGTCAGGATTCAATTTGAGGTGAAACAAACTAGAATCAGGTAATGAAACACTACTGAGTCCCGCTTTCCATCGTCCTTCCAGAATGATCTGACGAGGTAATCTGTTTTGAAAACTGTTCGCCTTGTTGCTGGGAAATTCGAGAGTCGAAGAATTACTCAACAACGTGAGGTAAAAGTCGTCGCTTGTTGCACCTGTCTCCATACTTGTTTCAAATGAAAAACTCTGGTTGTATTCACACCTTTACATAGACTGACTTCTTTGGAATCCAACTGTCGTATTTAGCAGGCCAACCTTTCCACCGTACGAGAACCTTGGTACCCTTTTGCTTGATAATTTTCTCAACTCTAAACAAGTCGTCATTGGACACATTGAGTTTCTGTAAATCCTCTTCGTAAAAAGTACCCTCCAAGGGTTCACCGTTCCATTCTTTCAACTTGTAAGTAGGTACAACTCCACGATTCACTCGAGTCACGATAAACACCTCCTCGGTCCATCCGGGGAGATAACCTTTCTTGAAAGGACGATGCTTTTTGTTCAATCACACTTTGTTGTTTTTCTTGAACTTACTCTTTCTTTTCTTAGAACTCAATCGATTAAGGTACAAATTGTTCCACACTTCTAATTCGTTCTTGTTCGACACTTTCTTTGGGGCCATCTTAATGCTCCTGTGGTTCAAAGCATTGTAACCGCTCACCAGTTTCTGCAAGACGCCGAGAAACGAAAGACTGTTCTTCACCGTAAAGTAACGGTACAATCGTTCTTTAAAAGTTTGATTGAAACGCTCAACCACAGCCGCCTTTGCATCCCCACTGGTAGCAAAATGGTGAATGTTCTTTTGCTTCAAGAAGGTCTGAAAGGTCTTGTTGTAAAATTCCTTACCGTCGTCCGTTTGTAAATTGACAGGTTTTCTCCCTTTACTTCTTTTCAATATTTTCTTGAAACCCTCTGTCACGACTTGACCCGTCTTAGATTTAAGGGGTTCCACCCAAGCAAATTTCGAAAACACGTCAATCACCGTCAGGAGGTACTTGGTTCCTTCATTGTACCTGGAAATGTTAGCAACTTCTACCAAATCTGCTGCCCACTGCTGATTGATACCAAATACCATCACCGGGGAAGTTTCAAAGTGACGATGTCTAGGTTTATGTAACGTGTACCCCAAATCTGCTTCCAAAGCTTTTCGAGCCAAAGACACAGGAATCTTGTTGGCTTTAGCAAAACGACTCAACCCACCTAAACTACCGGGTTTCGTAGGATCTCTATACAAACGTTGCACCTGAGCTAAGGAAATGGATTTCTTCTTGAACTTCATGGTGTACAGCAATTCACACGGAAGACAGAAATTTTCCAAGCGTAAGGATGCGCTGCTATGATTCTTTGACACTGATAATAGGGAAACGGTTGCTTTTCTAGCCAAAGACAAAATACGATGAATCTAAAAACGCTACCCTCCAAAGGTCTCAGTTCTTCAAACTCGTAAACGGGGTCGTCACTGTACTCATTCAGTACAAGTTTGTATTCATCTTTTTTGCATGCAAGAAGAATTCTTTTACATTTATCACACGTATCGCTCCAATCCTCACAAGAGTAATGAGACAAGAACGAACCCATGTTGTCAAATGACTTTTAATCAAACTAACGTTTGCATTTACAGTTTACCTCAGATCAAATCAAAACTTAAGTGTGACCGAAGCCTCTTCAAAGTCAAAAACATCGAATTGAAAATATTTACATTGTTTTCTACTATTTTCACAATTGGGATGCCATTTTAAGGCTTCATCATAGTCACTGTAATACAGAGCTTTTTTCAAATCCTCCTCACACTCATCACACAGTTTTTGGTCATCACTCCTTTCGGCATAAAAGAAACGGTCTTTCCACGTTTCAATGTTCTGAAACAATCCGACGAAAGTGTTCTCAATAGAGACATCTAGTTCATAATTGGAACAGGGTGTAGGTAACCTGAATACCCAGTTGTTCCTGATTGGAAATCCTGTGAGTCACATTGGTCGAGATGTGATGAGCTCGACGAGCTGGTGTGAGAAGCTCTTCAATGGCATTCTTGCTATTCCAAATGATAGCCTGAGTGGCAAACAAGATATCACCTCTACTGATTTCTGATGGCTTGTAAGCAGATTTAGTGAAATGGATGGTATCCGTTTCAATGTCGTAGCTCACATGCCATATGGTATCAAAAAAGAACAAACCAAGGGGATTTCCACCAGGTTGATGCTGTTGTATGATGAAGGGGATGACGGTGTTCTTCCATGAAGGTCTCTTTTGCTCCAACTCACTCACTTTCATCTTGAAATCTTCAGCAAAACGATTGTTCAAAAAGTCAAAGATGAACAGATCACCTTTGTCTGGTCCCTCCAAACTTCCAAACATTGGATGCACTGCAATCTCTATGTAATCCTTGACCAAGTCATAAATCTGGTTACTATTGGTGTACAACATAACATCACCCTCACAGTTCTTTACTGTGTTATCAAAACAAGACATAATGCAAAACTGAAATCTAACGTCGTGCAACTAGTGTCACTGAAGACCAAAGGTAAACTGATTTTTTACCGTCAAAAGATTCCAATATATTACAAATCATGACATCGTGGATTGGTCGAAAAGTGTGATGACGTGGTAGTCACATGGGAATACACTCACGGTTCCCATCTTCATCCAACCCTTGGGAAATTAGAAAGTGTTGTTAGTGTTGTCGGCAAACCTCATCTTCCTTTGCCTCTGCCTCTCTTGCCTCTTCTTCCTCTTCCACGGTCACCTCATATTTTTCCACAGACATCACATTTTTTGTCAGTACCAGTTCATCATTGAACTTCACACCCAGTGCATCATAATATGCACCCACCGAATCCAGATGAGGATGATGAGCACGATTGCCCCAGTCGATCAAGTGACGTTGCATACGATAGTACAAACCCGTCACCAAACCAAACTCCAACTCAAACCGACGGTGCTGTTCGTCTCTTAAACTGCTTTGTCTTATGCAACTGAAGCTTCTCGTTGAATTCACAAACCCACTTCTCCAAATCCTCTTCAATCTCATCCAGGTCTTCTTTCTTCAACTTTCGTCCCTTGTGAATTGGGAATTTATTTCCATCGTAGTCATCCAGTTCTTTTTTCTTCACCTGTTGTTTGTTGTAGAGTAGAGTGGGTTGATACTTTGTAATATCATCTGCCGTTGGTACCAAGTGAAAACCTTTCTTACCCCACTCACACAGCTGCTTCTGAAGAAAGTGATAGATAGGAGAGGCCACACCAAACTCTAGGTGATACATCTTGTCTTCGTTTCTCTCCAACTTTTTAAGAGCCCGTAGGTTATCCTGTGCACTTCCCAAGTACAATTGGAAGGCTGCAAGTCTGCAAAAGACATCATAGTCCTCCACAGTCTTCTCTTCAAGCTTTACCGTGGTCTTACTGTCAGACATTTTTTCAAGTATAACGAAAAGAAAAAATACTCATCTCTTATGTAGAGAAAAGATTCGTTCTGATTGGTGTATACTTGATTTCCATACATGGTCATGAAGTGTTGTGAATGGTCAGAATATAAATCTCATCACTGATTGGACACTCATTATTATAAAAAAGCTCAATCATATTCAACATTTTCACTGTTCGCTCATTGCAGACATGTCGCTCAATCACATGGTGAAAGTAGAAGAGTACGAAGAAGCCGGTGAAAACCTTCAGATGTTTTCAAAACACGTGCAGCCATTTGCAAGACCCAATGAATCTTCCAAGCGAAAGAGAAAGAAGCTCAGTACCAAAAAAGAACCCCAGCCAAAAGTATCCAAAGGAGGTGAGCAAAGTAGTATAACAAAATAGCTACAACAAACAAGCAGATTCCAAGTGAAGCTAATTCATCCTTCAAAAAACATCAACAAAAAAGGCAAAAAAGTTACCTTTCAACTGGAAGTTAGTGTGAGAACCATTTTTAAAAACGGAAAACTGTGTAAGAAAGAGAAGTCACTTATTGGGATTCAACTTCTCAATGGAAACTGGTTGTATGCATGTGACAGAAGAAACACTGAATGTGCGCAACAAATAATCCAATTGAAGAAAAGGTTGAAAGCAATTTATCAAGTCAAAAAAGAAACGATGAAAGAACATAAAAAGGATCATATCGAAAGAACATTTCAAAAACATATTTATCCTTGGAATACTTTTTTTCGCAGACCCAGCAAAACCTGCAATCACACCAGAATCCTCAAACCCATCCACGAGTGTACAACCTGCATTGAATCCCACCAACAATCCTTTGACAATTAAGGAAGAAGCTCCTTCAGTGACTGTGGAAGAAGCCCCCATTGAGTTCAATGCAGAGGAATACATCACAGATCTAAACAAAAGAATGCAGACCGAACTAGAAGAGATAGACAATCGCACAATCGTGTACGTCTGTCCAAAGCATCCAACCTTTCTGTTAGAGTACAATGAGATTGAAACCTGCTACGGTCTATGGGAATATTACAAGTGCCCCAACAAGGACTGCTTTGTGAGCTGTGAAGCCAACCAAGTAAGAGATTACCAAGCCAAATTTGACAAGCAAGTGGCAGACTTCTGGCTGAGAAACCTGGAACAAAGAAACAAGTGTTTTTGTCGAAACACTCTCATTCTCAAGATCTCCAAGTCCAAAAAGAATCCTGGTCGTATGTTCTTTGGCTGTCGAAAGAAGAAATGTGACTTCTTCCATTGGGCTGATAAAAATCCCTCAGAAAGAATGGAGAAATGGATATGCGAAGAAGCGGAGAAACCAGAGGAAAAAGTCCATTTTGAAGAGAAGAAGCCCGGTTGGAAAGGTAAACAACCATTGAAAGAACCCAAAACAGATATCGACATGCGAACAGCAGACATTAAAGACCCCCAAGCAGCAGCCTACTGGAAAAAAGTGAGAATGATGAATGATGAATCCATGGTAAAGAGGGTTGACCTAACCTGTCCTGGAGGAGATGACGTCAGAGTTTTCACACAAATACCCGACCCAGGCGCCGAGCACTATCCTCCACCATGCGTACAAAAAGGCTATGCCAAGTATCATGCCACTCACAAGCGATCAGAGCTCAAACATCATGCAAAAGCAACAAGTAAGAGAACAAGTTTGTTTCATATTAGACTTAGATGGTTACAATGTTAGCCATCATGCCTTGCGAGGCTGATTAATTTCCCATGATGCCTGTATGTCTTAGTTGTTAACCATGTGAGTCAGCCATCTTGGATTCACTCCTTGATTAAAGCTTGATAAACTTAACTGGCTTCGTAGCTTATTACATGGTGTCAGAAGTTTCGGAACCCGCAATCGCCTGAAGGCCTCTTGCCTCTGTAGTCTGTGACCGTTTTCTTTCTCGCTCCGCTTGCCGCCATGGGAAAAGATCGACCAATCTTCGACGCTAACTCTGACGATCGCCGCCGAGCATTCAAGTTTTTCTTGGCTAACTTTCGAGATTTTTGCATAATGGAGGACTATGTAGACCCCGCCAAAGCAGTCGACAGCAACAACTACTGGATCGCAACAAAAAGGCCGAAAGTTATGGCCGCTCTTCGCCGAGCCTTTCCTCCGGCTGAATGGGACGTGCTCACAACCACAATCGACGCTCAAATTCCTGATGATGACAAACAACATCCAGCTAGATGGCTCGTGCAGCTTTCACAGCACTACCTTGGAGACGAGCCTATCATTCAAAGTACTCACAATTTTCTACGTATTCTGAAACAAGAACCTGGTATGTCAATACAAGATTGGCACACACTGGTCAGGTTGGAATATCAGAAATGTAATTTTCCCACAGCAGTAGACGATCGTTTACAAAGGGACATTTTTGTTATTGGCCTCAATGATACTTTTAAGCCCTTCCGAAGCGATATCATTGCCAGAGAAAACTTATCAACACTGACCTTCGCTCAGGTAATTTCCAAAGCGCGACTTTGAGGCTGGACTGCAAACTGAATCTGCCATAACAAAACACCACCTCGAGGAAGCAGCACATAAGGTTACCCCAGCAGTGGACAAATCCAAGACTCCTCACCATCCGAATCGACGTGTAAAGGACCGACCTCCTGGCCCTTCCACTGCTTCGACCTGCCTGTGGTGTGGGCGTGCACCACATGCCAACCGCCGTGACTGTCCTGCCTCCAATGACACTTGCCATGGCTGTGGAAAACGGGGTCACTGGAAACAAGTGTGCCAGGCCACGTCCATACATGTTGTATCAGAGTCAGCTGCAGATGCAGAAGCTGACCCGCAAACCGACTACATTGTCACTCATGAGGTTTATCAGGTGCAATCTGCAGCCAAAGGAATCTATGTTGACCTCAACATCGGTCCCACATCATCATCACCTCCATCAAAACACTTCAGATTTCAAGTTGACTCTGGTTGTTCATGCAATACAATTCATGTCAATGACCTTAATCAGCTGCCACCTATCCAAATTAAACCCTCAGTGGTTCGACTACTGGATTATTCAAAATCCATCATCCCAACCAGAGGCCAAGTCACACTTCACTGCACTCATTGTGGCATGTCTTATGACATAGTGGCTCAAGTCATTACTTCTCAGCAGTACTATGCCCCACTACTAGGCCTTGCAGACAGCACACGCATGGGAATTCTCAAGTATGATGTGGACAATGCAAATACACTGCTCACTGCCCCAGTGCTGCCTCCGCCACCACCTGGTGAGTTAACATTTGATTACATAAAGTCTGCTTATGCTAACTTATTCGAGGGACTAGGTGAACTGGATGAGCCCTTCTCCTTAACTCTCAACCCTGATATCCGACCTATACAAGCCGCTCCCCACCGTTATGCTGCCCCTAAACTTCCCACCATCAAAGAGGCCTTAGACAAACTTGTTAACACGGGACAGTTGATTCGGGTCAACAAACCCACACCCTGGATCTCAAATATGGTGGTTCGTGAGCGCCCTGCCTCTGACACAAAACCTGCGAAAGTTCGTATTTGCCTAGACCCATCGCAAACAATCAACAAAGCCATCATCAGGCCAGTGTACCCCATTCCTACTCTAGAGGAAAACATCCACCGCTTCCACCGGGCCAAGATTTTCTCCACATTTGACATCAAGGATGCATTCCAAACAATCAGATTAACCGATGAGTCTTCCTTTCTGACCACTATGCACACTCCATGGGGAAGGTACCGCTGGACTCGACTCCCTTTTGGTATCAGCTCTGCTCCTGAAGAGTTCCAGCGTCATCTTCATGATATTCTTTGTGGCATGGAAGGTGTCGTCAATATTGCTGATGACATTATTGTGGTTGGCCGTGGCGAATCCCTGGCCGATGCACATGTTGATCATGACAACACGGTATTTGAGCTCTTGAAACGACTCTCTCAGCACAATCTTAAACTAAATCCTGACAAGATTAAATTCAAAACATATACTGCACCATTTATGGGACATGTCCTCAGCCCAGAGGGGCTCAAACCGAGCATCGAAATTACCAATGCTGTTTTGAATATGCCTCAACCTCAGGACAAGGCGGCCACTCGACGTTTCTTGGGCACCATTACTTACCTGTCCAAATTTTGTCCCAATCTCAGTGAAGTGGTTCGCCCTCTCCGTGACCTTACACATGCTGACCAAGAGTTCCTGTGGGCTGATCAACATACCGAAGCATTCACAAAAGCCAAGGAGTTAGTATCCAAAGCTCCCTGCCTTCGATACTTTGATGTAAATGCCCCAGTGGTACTGCAAGTTGATGCATCTGAATATGGTCTTGGTGCGGCCCTACTTCAGCCTGTCAACCATCCCAACAAATCACCTGACGTCCATTGGCAACCTGTTGCCTACAGTTCCAGCTCCCTCAGCTCAACTGAACAGCGCTATGCGCAAATTGAGAAAGAAACACTTGCCATTGTGCATGCCTTTCAGAAGTTTGACCAGCTACTCTTCGGAAAATCTGGGATTACTGTCCACAGTGATCACAAACCACTGGAAACCATTTTCAAACACCCTTTGGCCTCTGCCCCGCGCCACCTGCAGAGCATGATGCTCACACTCCAGCGCTACTTATTCCAGGTGGAGTATCGCAAAGGATCCTCACTCCTTATTGCGGACACTCTTTCTCGTGCACCTCTGCCAGAGACAACACACAAGGGAGTCCATGATGAATTGGTGTACCGTGTGGAGTTTGAAGGGAACAACCCAGAACTCTCTGGTTTCCAGGATGCCACTGTCCAGGAAATCCGAACTGAAGCAAACACAGATCCTGAACAGAAAGCTCTGCGTACTCTCATTGAAACAGGATGGCCAAATGACAAAGCCGCAGTTCCTGTCCTCGTACATCCATATTGGTCGGTCCGTCATGAACTTACCATGCACGAAGGACTCCTATATAAACAAGATCGTGTTGTCATACCTTCTTCGCTTCGACCAAGCATCCTCTACAAGCTGCATGCAGCTCATCGCGGTACTGAGTTTACTCTTAGACATGCTCGTAGCTGTGTGTTCTGGCCGGGCCTCAACAGCCAAATCACAGACATGTGCACAAACTGCACCACTTGTGCACAGCATGCCCAGCAACATCTTCGAGAACCACTAAAGCCTTACCCAGTGCCCACGCTACCCTGGCAACTGGTTTCTCAAGATCTGTTTGCTCTCAATGGGCCTGCCTATTTGGTCACTGTGGACCATTACAGTGACTATTACAAACTTGATCGGCTTCCCTCCATCCAGGCCTCAGCTGTCATACAAGCAACCAAACAACACTTTGGACGTCACGGCGTTCCCCATACCCTCATCACAGACAACGGAGCTCAATTCACATCTGAGGCATTCAAAACATTTGCAGAGAAATATAAATTTCATCACATTACCTCCTCACCTTATTGGTCTCAGTCTAATGGCAGAGCTGAAGCATCAGTGAAGTCTGCCAAACACATTCTTCTCACTGCGGAAGATGTGGACCTAGCATTACTCTCTGTTCGCAACACTCCACCTGCTGGACACACCTTCTCCCCAGCTCAACGTTTGTTTGGCCGCACCCTTCGCACGGATCTACCACAGTCTGCCACCACCTTAGAACCTTGCACCTCCCCACGCGACACCGTGGTGCTTGAGCACCTCCACCGCAAATCACAGCAAAAGAAAGCATACGACAAGCGTGTTGGACCACCACTTCCCAAGCTACCTCCTGGAAGCTATGTCTACGCCAAGCCACCACCATCCTCCTTAGCTAAGGCTTGGATTCCTGGACAGATAGTGAGTCCTGCTGGTCCACGATCCTACCTAATACAGACTGGCACCTCACAAATTAGACGAAATCGGGCTCAGGTACAGCTTGCCCCCTCTCAAAGCAGTCTAACACCACCACAGCCCAGGCCTGTACCAACCCTCCCAGATAAGCTGCGACCATATTCATCACGTGCTGGTGTGCCACGACTCCATTTGCAGTCCAGACCAACTGCAGATTCATCACCAGTGCCAGCAACTGCATCCACAGTACCTTCATCTGAATCATCTCCAGCACCTGAAACCCCACTTCCTGTGTCCCCCTTGCCACCTTGTGCCACAATCCAGCCACCCACACTATCCTCACCAGTGGCACCCTCCCATCCTGCAGCATCCAGTTCACCTGTTGGACAAACTGTCACCTGGAGTGGCCAAGTAACTCGACGTCCAGCTCGTTACTCAGACTAACTCTTGAACCGACCTGCCTTTTATTTCTTGCAGGTGAACACTACCCATTGCTGTAGACGTCCTTTCAGAGGACGGGATGGATGACCAACCCTACAAACAGGGCTTTGGACCTTATATGATTATTGGGACAAGTACTAAAGAGACAAACAAACTCTCTGAATAGGGGCTTGATTGATTAGTTTTATTATTATTATGTCTAGTGGTTGTCTGTATTGTTAAAAAAAAAGAAAAAAATAATATATTTGATGTTCTATTACAAAGAGAAAAGCGTGTTAGCCATCATGCCTTGCGAGGCTGATTAATTTCCCATGATGCCTGTATATCTTAGTTGTTAACCATGTGAGTCAGCCATCTTGGATTCACTCCCTGATTAAAGCTTGATAAACTTAACCGACTTCGGAGCTTATTACAACAATTTAAAAGGAAATTCACTTAGAAGAACTTTTTATGTTCGAGTACTTGGATACTGTACACACAACTGCGACTACGGGAGGATAGCCTTTGACACGGCATACCCTACAGAAACCTTTGGATTCAAGACAGAAAAACAGTCAGACACGTGAACAAGTACATTTGTGGTCTCCCGTACGAACCAGACCCTGAAGAAGAAGCATTAAGTCAAGACAGAGTACGTGACATAATACAGAGACTTTATTCCAAATACTGTACGGGAAAAAGAACATTGATTGCATACAAAGGTGGATGAGTCGAAAAAGACATCCTCGATGAACTGAACATTCCAAGTTTTAATTTAGAATTAATCGGCTGTCCTAAATATGATCACTTAAACATGATACCTAAGATAAAAAGTTGTGGTTTTCATCGTAGTTTATGAAGAAAAAGTCACAAAAAAGGTCATTGTTCCGTTCAAGAGTGTCACGCTTTCTGGAGATGGTTATATGACATATAATTGTCACACTCAAAATGTTAAATCAAATAAAGTCTTTTGATGTGGTAATCAATGACGTCTACATTGTTCTCCGCTGTACATTGTATGTGAATTCCCCTCTGAATCCAATCATCTGGTCGAATGGTCTCTCCATCATCGTCAATCACAAATAATTCTTCATGCTCCATCATTGCATCGTAGATTTTCTTCAAAGAACGTCTGATCCTGTCAATAGATCCCAATGCTTTCAAAAAATTACTCTCCCTCACTCGTAGATTAGCCAACATCTTTTCGTCCTCTTTAAACTTTTCCCTCATAATACCGATTCTCTTCAACTTGTATTCAAAACGTAATTCCTTGTCATCCGCTAATTGACTAAAACGAAAATAGTCAGCCATGATCTCTGAACGTACTCTAGGAGGAGCCATCACATATGCGTCTCGTTCCTTAAATAACCAATGAGAACTTGACGAACCCAAAATGTAAACAAATTTTTTAAAATATTCATTCAGGGGGATACCCCATCCCCCTTTTTGTCATTTTTATTTTTAGAAACGATACAAACAAACCATATAAAATGACTCAAAATGAAAATACTCGCTCACACTCTACTACAAACATGTCACAAGTAAGACGTAGTCTGAGACAACTCAATATTCCACCCGAAGAAGAATTAGATCGGTGCTTCATTTGTCTAGAAGACATTCTGACAACTGAAATTTTAGCCTGTAAAAGGCAAACATGCTGCAGAAAGTATTTACACAAGTCATGTCACCGAAGATCAAGGAATGAAATGAGGATGTGTGGAAACTGTCGCGCAATACCTTCACGTACACGACGTTCAAGAGTTGTTGGTCATCAAAGACGTGGCGATTCGCTAAACCTAAAAGAATTAACCCTACGTGCTCAGCGCTCTGACAGTATAACAGCCATCAATTTATTCCTGATCTCAAGAAGAGCAAGTATCATACATACGAGAAGTAGTTTAAGTTGGAGAGCATTTCCATATAATATTTCTTCTGAAGTTTTTAATGAATTCTTAGAAAAAATGAAAAGTTTCATATTGACACAGAGATCATAATTCTCCTTTTCATGGTATTTACATTCATGCCAATGTAATAGGTCAATTATTTTGGGTTTACAATTATAGAATCGCAATTTACAAGATATTTGAAAGAATGATTCCTTCAGCTCTAGAATTATGTCTAAGTTTCATAAAGTATCGATTCATCTTTGTAACGGATCCAAATCAAATCGGAGAGAATGATGTGAGTGTACAAGAAATCCAGATCACTCGAAACCATAGTATCACTCCATAGCCAGAAGACGCCCCCTACACTGGCTCAGTAGTGGAACGTAACATATTCCAAGCACTTCAAGAAGCAAATCGTAGTTTATTCACCAACAGTCATCGCTCCAGACTCGTTCCAACTCCAGTTCTTTTGTCCTTTGAAGCAACATCACTAAGAGCATCCTTTTATACAGATGACGGAAGAGCAAGAGACACGTGTGGGGAACCCTTAATCATCCCCGCTCCTCATACAGTAATCGGACAAGAAAACAATCCATTTGACATGGAAGATGACGACGTCTCCGATTTAAGAGCAAATAGTCCTCCACCTGCTGAAGACAGTGACCGGTCACCACAAACAACACCGACAAACACCTCCCCACGAGCAGTCAGTCCACTTCCAACAACATCAACATCAACAATCACAGTCACATCATCATCAACTGTCAGTTCACCCGCAACAACATCAAACAACACAAACAACATCACTCATCCTTCCCCAAGTAGCTCTAACACTAGTCCTGAATACAGTGACAGTGAAGAATGGACAGAGGATGAACCAATAAATCAAGTACCACTAAATCAAGCACCCAATCGTTGCTTAATTCGTTGTGGAAATCCACGCTGTAAGCACCTAAACAGAAACCAGGACTGTCCCCATGTCACCAGATGTGTGAATCCTAATTGCCAGCACAGACGTTTAGTGGAATGTTGTATCAATGACATTGTACACACAGAAACCGGAGCTATCCCTGGTCCTTCTATTAACTCTGTCTTAGCCGAAGATGATGTTGACATTGAATACTCAAACCCCAAGTAGCTCTAACCCTAGTTTTCTATTAACTCATACTAGGTAGAGACTGTGAACACTTTTAGGAAATAGGTTATGAGAAGTTATGACGTAGCCCATTGGTGTAGGTTATGAATAGGTTATGAGAAGTTGTGACGTAGCCCATTGTTCTCTATTAAAAGTCACGTGTAAAATCCGAGTGTTGTGATTGGTTGATGTGTCACGTGTATTGAATGGGGTCCTCTCATTGGTCAGTTTGTATATACTGCTGTGCTATACTACTCTTGTCACCTGTTCTTGTCAAATAGCCCAATTTATCTAGTTTCATTTGCCATTTTGTTATATTTGATGCCTCAGATGTATTCTCTACATTCATGTTTGTTAATTTATTGTACACATTATTTAACTCCAGGTGTTTATAAGAGCATATGGCTTCAGCTGTCCCCACTTCAACTTCTACAGCCATATCAACAACATCATTTTATGGGACAAGGGGTAGGGCCCAGCACGAAAGACGTCATTTTCAAGTTATTGAACCAAATTTTGATGGAAGTGACACGGAGAGTAACTTTGAGGAAGATGAACCAGCCAACATTGAAGATGCAAGTGAATATGAAGAGTCCAGCTATGACTCAAATGAAAGTGATACTGACCTGAATGGTGACAATGATGAAACTGCTGATGATAATAGCATGCCTACAGGAAAATCTGCTAGTAATGCAGTACATAGTCAAAATATGCGATGGCGCAAGCGGCAGCCTGTTCATTATGATGTAGCATTTAAAGGTGAGCCTTTCCCTCCACCACCATTAGAAGAGTACACACCTTTACAGTATTTCAAGCAGTTTTTTGACAATGCCCTGATAGATCACCTTGTCGAACAGACAAACTTGTACTCTATGCAGTCAACAGGGAACTCAATTGCTGTGGATCATGATGAAATGGAGATGTACTTGGGATTATTGGTTATGATGTCAATCATCAAGTTACCACAGATTCGTATGTATTGGTCCAAGGAAACTAGAATTCCTTCAGTGGCAGATGTCATGCTAGTAAACCGTTTTGAGAAAATAAAGCAGTTTTTTCATGTAACGATAACACCAAAAACTTGCCAAGTACAGACAAGGACTATGACAAACTTTTCAAAGTTAGACCTGTAATTGAGTCACTAAAGGAAAAGTGCAGGCAGATTTCCCAAGAAGAATGCCATTCTGTTGATGAACAGATTATACCAACTAAGAGCCGCACAAGCTTGCAACAGTACCTTCCTAATAAACCCAACAAGTGGGGTATAAAGGTTTGGGCAAGATGTGGAGTAAGTGGAATGCTTTATGATTTTGAGGTTTACACAGGTAAATCCAACAAAACAAAGACCAAACCAGAATTACTCATGGGTGGCAATGTTGTTTATCGTTTTACAAGAACCCTGCCTAGAAATGTAAATTATAAAGTGTTTTTTGACAATTTCTTCTCCTCAATACCCCTGATGTGTTGTCTCAAGAATGATGGTTTTTGGGCAGTTGCCACCATTCGGAACGATCGGCTAAAGGGGGCTCAGAATCATTTGCAAAGTGAGAAGGAGTTGAAGAAGAGTGGCAGAGGCTCCTTTGACTATGTTGTTGAGGCCAACTCTGGTACGACAGTAGTACGCTGGTTTGATAATGGCCTTGTCCAAATGCTTTCTAACTATGTAGGAAATGATCTATCTTTGCCGGCCCGTCGTTGGTCTAAAAAGGAGGGGAGGTTTATTAACATTGACAGACCGGCCATGGTTGTGGAATATAATAGCTACATGGGAGGCGTTGATTTGTGTGACATGCTTATATCTGCGTACCGCATCCGCCACCGCTCTACAAAGTACTACATGCACATTGTGTTTTATTGCATTGGAGTGGCTGTAGTCAATGGCTGGCTGTTATATAGGAGGCACATGGGCCAGAAAGATGTACCAGCAAAACGTCATTTATCTCTGCTGAAGTTCCAGGCCAGCATAGCTGTCAGCCTTACTAAAGCTGGAAAAGTTTGTGGGGAAGCTTCGAGACCAAGAAGACGACCATCTACCAGTCCAACAAGTGCTAATGCTGTACCTTCCAAAAAACGAAAGGCGGCATCAGTACCCAATCCTACGCAAGATGTTCAATTTGATCAAGTTGGACATTTTCCAGAGTTTCAAGAGAAATAACAGCGTTGTCGTCAGTGCAAAAGTGGATACTCACACATAAGATGTCAAAAGTGTGGAGTGCATCTTTGCTTGGTTAAAGCAAGAAACTGTTTCAATGCCTTTCATGGACTGTAAAAAACTCTTTTTATTCTATTTCAGTTATTCGAACTTACATGCATGTTGTTGTTGTTCTCATTAAATCATTATAGTGTTAGCATTGAAAAAGTGCAAGCCATTATCTTTTCTCAAAAGTTAAAACCGTTCTATTCATACCAGGTACAAGGAAAGTTGATGTTTATTAAGGACTGAGTATTTCAAAAGGTGAACTATGTAAATCTGTTTGGTTAGGAAATCAAATTGCCTGATGCAAAGATCATATTGTACAATCAAATTCTATGATTTGTTTACTGATTTTTAACAATGGACTTCAAAATAAGATAGAATTTCACTATTTTATAATAGCTAAAGCAATATTAATAACAACTCTGAAGCTGCCAAGTCAGCATTTTAGAGAAATCATTCTATCGTCAGGTTGTATGCCATGGTTTTTACCACCATTTTTAAGTGTAATTAAAAGTAGAGTAAAAATACTTGATGCTTGTTTACACAATTTTTGCATGTTGTTGTTTTGTCATTGTGTTGCCATGACAACACGATACTGTCACTTAATTTTTAAAATTGTCATCAGCATCTTTAAACTGTCTCAGTTTACAAGAAAAAAATTTTTTTCACTGCACCTGAAAATTCATGCGTGAAAGGGTCAAGGAAACTGGTTGATAATATCGGAAACGGTTGATGACCACAAGCAAGAAGGCGAAAGACTTAACTGTATCGCAGTGCAGTCCAGTACGGTAAATGTTACACGGTAAATGTTTTGTTTTCATTACACGCACTCTTAATATTTCGTTCTCAGTTCCAGTTGAACGACTGCGTGTAATTTTACACGCAATATTGCGTCTACTGCGTGAAATTACATGCGTGCAATTACACGCATTTTCGTGCATTTGCGTGTAATGTGCGTGTAGTAATGCACTTTATGTGCATGTAATGCTGCAGTCCATTTGACCGGTACTGTATACACCAGCAATTACTCCTTCAACTTCCGGTAAGTAGAGTTACTACAATGTTAGCCGACTACATTTCGTAATTCAACACATCCTTTCCGGTAAGTCGAGTCGACTACAAAGTTACACGACTCGACTCACTTTGGGTGTATTGGACAACCCTCAATGGAAAAGCTTTCATTTATCTCGGCAGAGAAAAACTAAAACAGCATAAAGCATACGAAAAAGTATTGTGTGTGGAGAAATCAGCGGTCAAAGAAAGGATGCCAGCTGGTAAGAGCCAACCTTTTCAATGATACATTTTACTTATTCATTTATTTTTTCAAATTCTCGACACCGTGTTTAATCGTTTACAATAATAAGATTTTTTGCTTTTTAAACTGTTTTTCAGTTTTACTTCGAACCGGCAGCTAACTGGTCCCATTCAGAGTGCCATCTGAAACTTACAAATTTCAACAAATATCAAAGTGATGGGAAATTTCAGGATATAAAGGAGACAACACAACAAATGGGTATCTGAATTCGATAAGGAAATTAACAACCTCTACTTGGACCGTACTTACTTGGGTGAAAGTTCTACTCGCCAACTGAAAGACTCCGTGGCTTCTACTTCAACAATAGCAAATGAAGTGCGTCAAGATAT
This sequence comes from Orbicella franksi, assembly GCF_964199315.1. Classification (NCBI taxonomy): domain Eukaryota; kingdom Metazoa; phylum Cnidaria; class Anthozoa; order Scleractinia; family Merulinidae; genus Orbicella; species Orbicella franksi. Next base: position 17,404,919 of record NC_138154.1, read on the forward strand.
TGCATGTGGCGGAGATGAGGATGATAAAAAAGATGGCAATTCATTGTTCAAAAGTCTGCCAAGCCGAGATTCGAATCTAGAAAACGACGTTGTGGTGGAAGTCGTTAGCGTAGAAGATGAAATTTCCTTTTCGGGTATGCAATAGTGCTGTATCATAAGCAACGATAAGAGTTTCTTTCAAGGTTGCTCGATCTTGTAATTTTTCTTACGTCAACAATCCTTAGTTGAAAGTTCCATAAAGCATGTAGATTTTATTTCTGCTACATTTAGAGGAGTTTGACGGTTAACCTGGCTTCTGGCAGCCAAGCTGATCGTCGAGTTAGAGTAGAACTGATAAAACAGGAGTACAAAACGTGGTTAACGGGTTATTCTCAATTAAACTGCGTAGCCGAGTCTGTTCTCGGCACGCTGTAATTTTTTAAAAGGTAGATTTAACGTGGAGGAACAGACAACCAGAAATAACCACAAATTTGTAAAGCTATTTACCTTGACTCTATTGGCGGGATTACAGTCATATTTTTGTCACTTTTGGTGAAATTTGTAAGAATTTTAATTTTAATTTCAAAACATTCTTAAAACTATATAGTACTTCCCCTGGTGTTTTTTCTTTCGTCTTTACTTTTTCTGGTGAAGAGAAGCAGTTCTTTACAACACACTCTTAAATGTTGATCCGTTGCCATGGGAACCAATTTAAAAACAAGAGCTTTCAGGCGGCATTTGGCCGATAAAAATTTGTTGAATCCTCCCAATTCCAAGTCATCCAAAAGTCCAATCCAATAAACATTTCTTTGATAATAATATCATATACACAACTCATCTGCTTTATGAGATGACAAATATTGAGCCTTTCAATGTCGTCAGGGATGCAGGACTTAAGAATGCCAACTTCTCAGTATGGACAGGTCTAAGGCAATCAGCTCCACTGAAACTGCGTGGTCATGAGCCCAACTTCGAGAATATCCTTGATTTAGAAAAATTTAAGTGCGAGATTATTATCATCTTCTTATAAAACAAAAATACGAAAAACCAAATAAATAGGCCAAGTTGAGAGAAGAATTGAATCTAGAGGATAAGCAACTTTCGGAGGCATTCGTGATGCCACTGAGAGTTGCAAATGAATCTTATGTACGTTCTTTTCAGTATAAAGTACTTAATTCTATTCTATATACAAATGAATTACTTTGTAAGATAGGCTATATTTCTGACCCGAACTGTTCCTTCTGTCATCAGACTACTGAGACCATACCAGGAGCCCATTACCCGGAGCGTGCAACTTCCCTATATTCATGCAACGGCGTTTTCACAAGTAGTTTTATTTTTACATACGCCTTCCCCGCAAAAATTACTGTTTCCGGTTACGTCTGCACCGAAAGACATCTGATAAAAAAATGGCGGCCAAGCTACGATTTTTTTTGGTACTCTATTCCGTTCTCCGCTCTTCGTTTTCCATCATTCCAATCCATCTCTTCCATCAGATGGCCTTCCCACAATACCATGCGTTTTTATTTGCACTTTCCACATGTGAAGTTGCGGCATACCTTTGCATAAGCTTATCTCTGAGTGCGAGTTTACTTGAGTCTACCTTTGATATATTGCTGACGGTTTTCACAATGGTCAAATAGACCTTAAATAGTATCGCAAAACAATGAAGAGGTCCGATCAGCATATAGAAACTTCTATTAACACAAAGGAACTCCGTTTAGAAGTTGAAGAGTCAGTTACGTGTTCGTCTTCGGCGGCCCAGGAAGGTCCGGAAGGTCACAACAATTCTTCAGTTGACAAAAGCACTCCAGTAAAGAAAGCCTTACGACGAAGTCTAGAGCTCAGACAAGAACTCAAATTACTGCAGTTAGCATCAAAGGAATCTTCACTGAAGAAAATTACGGAAGACGATGAACGGCTGCGGGAATGGAGTCAAGTTGTAACCAGTGCGGGTTATTTTTGCGAGGTGCGATCTCTCGTGTCAGATTTGTCGCGCTTCTCTGAAGCTCTTGTGGAACAAGAACCCGCGACACATGAACCAAGGTTGGCCCTTTTTATTTACCACTCGAAGCGCCTAATGTTTGATTCTAGTACTGGTCCTTTTCAGGCTGTCTGCCTCATAATTTTTCCGGACGGCGAGTGGCGACTGGATAGTCCGATTTACGAACACCGTGTAATCACAAGCGGAACATTCAGATTGCCAGAATCAAAAGTCGTTCTGAAAGAGGTAATGGAGCTAGCGAAGAATCATTTACTGAGAAACATGTACTTTACCTGGGTTTGTTAGGGGTAGGAGATCTACAGAATGAGCTGGGTTATATTCCCCAAACTGTGAGGCCAATCAATGGGCCAATAACTATGGTTCATTCTAAAAGATGCAAAACCTGGCACATTCCTGCAAGAAATTTTAAATCCAAAGCCGATGAGTCGGACCCCAGACATCAGAGAGTGTGTGGTGAATGTCTTATTTCCAACCGATATGTGAGTAAGGCAGTCCAAAAGAAACGCGAAATGGAATCGTCCAAAAGGCACGAAAGGCAGCAGCCTTCAAGCAATTATCCCATGAAGTATCTTTCACCTAAGAGCAAAACTGCACGCTACGCCAATTCCAGACTACAGTGACACTGCTTGGAAAAACACGTCAAAAAACGGTACAAATGTACCAAGGTTGAGGTCCCTCAGGAGCAGTCGGCAGAACTTTGCCAGCTGATAGAAAGCATCGAGACTTCAGATTTGGGGAAGAAGGAACTAACAAAAATCTCCAATGAAGGTAACCAGTACATAAGTGACAAAGGGCAAAAAGCAGGAGACTGTCTTAAAGAAGTTTGGAGAAAGGACAGGGAAAGCTTCTTTAAAGATCAGCGGAGCAATGGTATGTTTACGATTTTTGTGGTGTTATTAAAATCTTGAAGTACCTTAACAGCTGTTTTATGTTTTTAGTTGAAGGAAAGTTGACTACAATGTGCAAAATTAATAGTTGGAAATTATATTTCTACCCTCTGAAGGCACAGAAAATGAGCACATTCTTCTACACTTTTTCAGACTTTTTCCCTATGAGGTGGTTATCATCAAGTTACCTTAAAGAGGAAATACATCACTGTAGTTATAATTAGGAATGTCCAGGAACTTATCTGAATAAGTGAAATAACTCTTGACTAGTAAACTTGCTGAACACATTTAGTAATGCTCTATTATTGAGCTGCGTGATTATTATATAGAGTGATTTTCACCTAACCCGACCATAAACTCTCCCAGAAATTTGATCGCACCTTGGTTCTTGGGTGGACAACAATTATAAACTTGCTCTGTGATTAATATCCATAATATTATATGTCAGTATCTATTGAGCTGATTCCATGTTATACATCACGCTGTTTAATTGCAGTTACTGGACAAAATGGTAATCGTTGGTCTTTGGCAACCATAAGAATTGGTAAGTATCAGAGGTGTCTATGAATACATCCAGTCTATGCTCTTAATATTCTGATTCAAACAATAAATTGTTATAAGTATTGTTTGTGCTGTCATGACCACATGGTGACATTTTTTTTTCAGCCTGAGAAGTTAAGACTTTGTGACAGTACTAGCATTTTTCATAGGCCTTTAAAATGTCAATCTCAGTAAATTTACAAATATATTTGTGATTAAAATGCAGTATTACTAATTTTTGGATAAAAGCACTAATTGCATACTTAACCTCATATTTACTGGTAGCACTGGCTGTTCATAATCGAAGTCCTTCAGCATATGAAGCACTGCATAATTTAAAAATTTTGCAGCTTCCACATTCGAAGACCCTAAAAAAGGTTATCAAAGGTGGCTCTGAGAAATCAGGCATAGATGAGGATTATCTTCAAGGTCAGCAGCAGACCTATGAGCAGTTGCAAAGTACACGAGAGGCAGAGGGACATCCAAGACCATTAGGATTTGGAGTCATGATGTGGGATGAAGTCAAGGTTTGAAGAACAATCAATGCCTAACTTTAATTATGCTTTTAATCCATCACACAGTCGTAGGGGTGCATGGAATAAGGACCTCAGTGAATGTTTGGTTATTGCCTGACAGTTACTAGACAAGTTCTTTTTAGACAATAACTAAAACCAGAGCAAACTGTGAGAATTGTCAGGAGGTATTTTTATGCTGGTTACCTCAGAATTTCCCTTAAGTCACTAAGGCTTCAATTATGATGAAATGTGGGGTTCAAGAAAATATCTGTACTGAAAATTTCTGAGGAGGGGATTCCCAACAGCCAATATTTAAAAAGGAAAGAACTGTAACTTAAAAAACCAGTGTTGGAAAAGAAGCTTATCACATTTAGAAAACTTCGTTCAATTGACTTTGATAGTTTTGGTTCCGATGTCACAAATTCTAGTCTTTCGAGTCTCTTTTCCACACCGCTTCCGTGCCTTGATGACTTAATCAGTGAGTATAATGGCGTTCTTAGTTCCATACTTGATATCCATGCTCCTGTAAAAACCAAAACAATAACTCTGCATCCGGCTGCACCTTGGTATTCTGAAGAAATAAACAATTTGAAGAAAGATCGCAGGAGACTGGAGTGGCGTTGGCGAAGGACCAAACTTCCAGTCGACCGCCAGTTGTTTATTGATCAATGCCGTGTAGTCAACTTTTTAATTTGTTCTTCCAAGAGAACTTACTACACTAAGCTGATCAGTGATAATCAGACGGACTATAAACTTCTTTTCAAAACAATTGACAGTCTATTACATAGAAAGTGTGATATACCATATCCGCCCTGCATCTCGCCTTCGGATCTCGCAAATAAGTTCGTCGAGTTCTTTTCTGATAAGATCACCAAAATACGGGTCGACTTAGACAATGCAGCTCTCATCATCCATCAAGTTCCTGAAGTTAACCGGGTCTGTCCTTATACGTTTGATGAGTTCAGTTTGGTAGATGTTGACGAAGTCCGCAAATGTGTTGTGAAATTATCTTCCAAGTCATGTGATCTTGATCCTCTTCCTGGCTATGTCACAAGAAATGCTTTGAGCACACTGCTTCCATTTATCACCAAGATTATAAATACTTTGTTGCAATCTGGCCAAATACCCTCTCAATTAAAAGTTGCTAAGCTACGTCCTCTTCTTAAGAAGCCTTCTCTGGATCACACGTAGTTTTCAAATTATCGCCCTGTTTCGAATCTTACTTTTGTCAGCAAAGCAATTGAGAAGTTGGTTGCTAACCAACTGATCTCCTATGTTAACAACAACAACCTGAATGAGCCATTACAGTCTGCCTACAAACAGTATCATAGCACAGAAACGGTTCTCATTCGCGTGCATAATGACATCCTCACAGCAATTGATAAACGTAGAACGGTAATTTTATTACTTTTGGACCTCTCTGCTGCTTTCGATACTGTTGACCATGATATTCTCCTCTTCCGTCTACAACAGCGCTTTGGAGTTACTGGCAAGCCGTTACTATGGTTTAAATCTTATCTGTCCAATCGCATGCAGTATGTCTCTGTTGATGGTGCAGCTTCCTCAGATCATGCTCTTCAATGTGGTGTTCCACAAGGATCAGTGTTGGGACCCATTTTGTACGTTCTTTACACTTCACCCCTTTCAGACATTGTAAAAAAATTCAACTTGAGTTATCATTTTTATGCTGACGATTCACAACTTTATCTGTCCTTTCAGCCAACTATACCCAGTGATAAGGATTTAGCTGTGTCCAACATCGAGCGCTGTGTACGTGAGATTGATCACTGGATGTTGATTAATCGTCTTAAACTTAACAAGGATAAGACTGAACTTCTAGTGATCTCCGCAAAACATCTACCAAGACCAACCCTTCAAGAAATCTCTGTCGTCGATGAAACCATCTGCTCGTCACAGAAAGCAAGAAACATCGGTGTCATTTTTGACCATCATTTTCGTTTTAATGAACATATTGCAAGTATTTGCAAATCATCTTTTTATCATCTCCGTAATATCAGCAATATAAGGAAGTACCTGTCATCAACCACCACTGAAATACTTGTTCATGCGTTTGTTTCTTCAAAATTGGATAACTGTAATTCTCTACTCTATGGCTTACCAAACTGTCTTTTAAAAAAGTTACAGCACGTCCAGAATGCCGCTGCTCGTCTCATCACCCTCTCTAGAAAATATGAACACATCACACCTATTTTGTTTAATCTCCACTGGCTTCCTGTTAACTATTGTATCATCTTTAAAATTCTACTCATCCCGTACAAGGCCCTAAACGATCTGGCACCTTCATACGTTCGTGATCTTCTCACTCCTTACACTCCGTCTCGTCAGCTACGTTCATCTTCTAAAGAACTTCTTTCCATTCCGCACTTCAATTTGAAAACATATGGCGCAAGATCTTTCTCTGTAGCAGCTCCTACACTCTGGAACACTCTTCCGTCTGACATCAAGAACAGCTCCTCAGTGTCCCTTTTTAAACATAAACTAAAAACGTTCCTTTTTAAGAAAGCATTTTTATAACTTTTTAGCGACATTTTTTTATTTTTACTTTATTTGTCTTAAGTGTTTTTAATATTTCTAACTGTAAAGCGCTTTTGAACTCTTAGGATATTGGCGCTATATAAATATTTTATTATTATTATTATTATTAACTGAATCTTAATAGGAATAATCATACATCGTGCAGTTCCTGTGGCGGGACTTGACTTCTGGTTTCCTAATTTTAATAGGAATATGTTTTGTCAAACAGGCTGAGGTAATTATATATGATTTGGAACAGTTGACATGATAAATACAGATTGCAGTTTTGTAATAGTTTGGATAATTTTTTTGGAACTGTTGTCATTCATGTTCATTTAGTTGGGATTTTTTTATAATTATTGCTATATTTCTAAGACTGCAATCTTTCTTTGAAGATTCAAATGAAAGTGGCCTGGAACCTAAAAGGAGCTGGGATAACAGGGTACAGTGTCTCAGAGGATGAGCTGAAGGTACTGCATGATGTCTATAGTACTACAGTACAGCCTGGTTCCCAGAAGGCATCACACATCGTGCAGTTCCTGTGGCGGGACTTGACTTCTGGTTTTGATTTGATTGGGCCATACTTCCCTGTTGAAAGCTCAATGACATCAACTGTCTTACAGGAGCTTATTATGTTATGCCTCAAGGCACTTACCAGTTATGGCTTTAAGGTCTCTATTCTCTTATGTGATGGAGCATCCTCAAATTTAACGGTGTTGAGCTTCTCTCTGGCAATCCCAAGGCACAGTTTCCTATAAATGCTGATGCTGAAACTTTAAGGGAGTGGTACAATGTGGAGGCCTCATTCATCAATCCAGAAGATCCACATGGAAACCCAATTTTCCTTATGATATGTCCAAGCCACCAGGTATTGGAAGACGTTATTAATTTAGCTACCTTAACTTAATATTTGATATTATTGTATTGGTCGTGTAAGGGGAAATGAAATGCCATTAATTCTTGGGAGTCACTGAGTAAAACTACATAATTGAATGCCACATCAGAGTTCTGATTTTTGCTGTAACTTTAACATCACTTTCAAAAGGTTACTGAAATTAAATTAACAGACTGTCGTTACAAAAGTTTTATTTTCTCTGTAATGTGAACTGTTATGATGTTCCTAATGTTGATATTTATCATTCAGCAGAATTATATCTCAATAAAATACAGCTTAAATTTTTCCATTCCAATTTAAAGTAGTAATATAGTTTAAATTGGACATGTTTGCATATTGCTTTCTGTTCTTAACATCTGCAGCTGAAGAACATTATAGCTGCTCTTTACAGCTCAAGGCCACAAGGTGCAAAAGACTTTATGTGGAACAACCACCAGTTTGGTTGGCAAACAATTCAAAAGGTGTTTGCAGAAGATCTTGAACGAGCAGAAAATGGTTTGAGCCGTAAGGTCCCAGGATTAAAGTATGCACATGTCTACAGAAATAACTGGACCCGTTTAAATGTAAGACCAGCAAAGATAATGCAGGCATGTAAAGGCTGATGTGGTTTCCTCGACTCTTAATATTATAAAAACAGTGTCATGTGTAAATAGTGATCAAAGTGGCAAAACAATTTCAATGATTGTTAATAAATGGAATACACAGGCTCCTTTCCACTGCTTAAGTGTCAGAGTTGCGAATCCCATTATGTAGACTTTCATTGTTAAAAATTTTACACTTTGAACTACTTGATGTCATAGATTGACCAATCTCCAAATATTACCCCATACCCATTTTAAAAACCCACTGTGTAACATTTTACTGACTTCACTTGACAAAAATGCTCTACATTTGTTTGATATCATCTGCTCAAACAAGTTAAGATGCAATGAAGTAAATGGATTGTATGTCACATCACACTACAATATTATGATTTTTCACTCTCTTTCAGCAATGGTTCATGATTGCAGCTGTGCAGGACCTTGCCTCTAGTGGATCTGATGAAGGAAGCGCAAATACTGGGGAGTACTTAGAGGCCTGCAACCTTTTATTTGAGCAAGGAATGCTCAGCCACCACAGAATCAACAACAGTAATAGCCCTGTTTTGACCAACATAAGAAAGGGGATGACCTTTTTTGAACAGTGGGGTGCTGATCATGAGGAAACAGGTAATTTCATTATTAAAGCACATTGAGGACAGTTTAAATGGCTGTGACAGATCACTCTAATTAGTCACTACTATTCATTTAATTTCAGTTTATCAAGAAAACTCAAAAAGAGCTAGACAGAAAAAGTTCTTGGCTTGGCAGGTATGATTAATTAAACGGTTACATGACAAACACTTTTCAGGGTTTAATGAGTTTTCTGATTGGCTGTATCAGTGATAATTGTGGGGACTTCTGTTTGTGAAGTCATAAACATATCATTTTCAAGCACCAAATCACTTTAAACCTTTGCTATGCCTGTTAACATACAACTTGTGTTATATACTAAAAATAATTATTATTGCTTTTATTATCATTTGTTCTGTAGACTTGGGATCTTCTCTGTCTAGTTGTACATGGCTTTTTGTCCTTCTGTGATTGGTTCTTTGAAAAAGTGTCACCAGATGGAAAATATTTCATCAGTCCTCTACGAATAAATGGCAGTGCCATTGAATCCCTTTACAGTATCCTAAGGTTTGCTAGTGGAGGGAATTTGTCTGCACTCTCCTATGGTCCTGCACTGGGGAAACTAATAAATAGGAAAGATACGGTACGAAACAAATACTCAGAAAAGGGGTATAGAGATGTTCTTTTGAATATCAGTGGTGAAGATGGTGCTAATGGTCTGGCTCCATAATCAACTTATCAGTGCCATGCCAAAAATTGTCAAGTTCCCATTGTATTTTTTCTTTTCTGACTGGTATATCTCAGTCAACAGTAGGGGATAGGCAGGGAAGTAATGCTTGCACAATCATCGCTGTCAAGTTTGGTGACTATTGTCATCAACAAAAGCTTGACATTTCATTGCTTTGGAATCAGCTCCCAAATGTTTGGGCAGATTCATTTGTTAATGCCATTTGTGATGGTAATGCAGTTTATGATGAATTGTATAGTGATCAACACAGCTGTGTATCTAGATGTAGAGGATGTTGTCAATGCAGTAGGTAATGACTTTCATGTACAGTCAGCAAATCAGATGGTTGGATTCACTAGTGCTAGTGATTACAGTGATTTAGTGGACCACATCATTGGAGAAGTTCATTCCTCAACTGTAGACCATTATGGTGTAATTATAGGTTGTCACAAATCTGTAGGGTTTCTAGTCAAGAGCAATGACCTGTGTGCCATTATAGACAGGCATCAGCATGCCATGACAAACAATGATGGGGTAATAATCATGGCAGACAATCCCAAGAAGGCTATTCTTGAGTATGCAAAGGACCTTAGCAACCAGGGTTATACTCTAAATCAGGGAACATTAACTTGGGTGAAATATGCTTAATTAACAGTGCTTGGAATTAAAATTCAATAGCAGGCTTCAAATAATTGTTTATGTTATTATGAACCAGAATCACAATTATTTTATTTACTTTTATATATTTATTTCGGAACAATGATAATTATTGTAATAATTAATTAAAGTAATAGCTAATGAAAAATCATGAGGTTTATGTATAAAACTCATATATTGTTTAATGCTGTATGTAAGCTACCTTAATTGACAAAATAATACCCTGTAAGTGAATATTGAGTCCCAAATAATAATAATCTCAAATAGAAAAAGAACATTATAACATACATTTTACATTTTGGACCGTAGTTCAGCAAAAAGGAATCTTTTATTGTGAATCAAAATATTGCTCGAGACAACACACTGTAGTAAATGTCTGTTTTGAAGTTGTATTTTTATAGTCATATAAGTTAACCTTATGGTTTTAAATAATATGTACAATAAAAAAGTTGTTTCATTAGTAAGGAACTTTAACTTTGACATATAATAATATTGACAAATATAGTTCAACCAAAAATGCCTTCATTGAGAACTTTCACTCCAAAGAAATTATAATGAAAACAATTGAAGGACAATCTCCGTGTGTTTTGCAGTTACACGTTAATATAGCTCCAAGAAAGTAATGCCAATGTAGCTTACAATTTCTAATTACAGTACACGACTAGTTGGGCATCTACTTGCGTTTGGCAGTCAGGGAGTAAGATTTCAGTTTCGGTCGAAGCATCTCGTCCGCATCAACAACTTTTCCACTAGCTTTGAGGTCTCTCTCTATTTTGGCATTCAAAAATTCGTTGATTCGTGTGTTGGCTAGCTTGGAAACCAAAGCTCTAAATAAACCACACACAACTTCATCATTGATCGCTCCTTCCACTGTAGTGATCGATGCAATAAGCAATTTAAAATCCATTTCTAGTGCTTCGTTATTTATGACGGAAGTCTGGCACATGTTGATAAATTTTGATGGATACTTCGCAAGATTTGCGTCTGAAGTAAATTCGCGAACATTTTTATCCACCTCCTTTAAAAATGGGAGAAGCTCTATCCTTGGAAAAATAAGATTTCCTTCATCCAAGTTTTTAAGGCTCGAGGAAATTGAAGATTTGTCTTTCATGACCAGGGCATTCAACACATCCATTTCGTTCTCCATCACCGGTCGTCGTTCGGATGACACTCTCTCACGACCCTTTTTCTGCTGTAAAGTTTCCTTCCTAAGCTTTAGCATTCGGTGAAGGGCTGCACCACAATATCTGAACAAGCTATCATCTGACTCCACGGCGAAACATGAATTCCTTAGTTCGGAGGTCGAGGTTGACCTTTTCAGCTAAATATGACAGTGAATAGTGCAATAAACCAGTTCGTGAATAACACTTACAACTGCGTGCACCACCTCAGGAGAGAATTGTTGCCCTTCCGACTGTCCTACTAAGAACTGTTTGATAATTGATCGCTCTTGAGTACCCTTTCCAGCTTGAAAATTTCGTAGCATTTTCATCCAAGCCACCAAAAAGGCAGCTTTCCTGTTGGGTTTGTCTGCCAACAATGAGCATTCGCTAACAAGCATCAAAAACTTGCAGCAGAATCCAACAATCAGGAGTTGAAAGTTTGGTTTCTGTGGTTCACTAAGCAGATGTTTCGCGAAGCGCTCCCGGTCTTTAACTGACTTCACACGCACCGATTCAAGAAGCTTTACGCGGATATTGCCTTCGACATCGCCAGCTTCCCGCGTTGAAAATATCCAGGATGTCAATTCTTTCATTTGATCGTCGTTGAGAACGTTCGCAGATCGCTTTGTCTTTGTCTTTGTCGCAGCCTGTTTTGAAGACGAATTCGATTTCTCACTGCGTGATTTACGCCTTCTCACTAAAGAAAAAGACACACTGGCTTCTTCGTTTTGCTCACCTTCATCCGAAGTACTACTTTCCGAGTAAATACTGAAATTGTCGCTTAAAATACTGTCGGAACCCTCCGAAGAGGATTCCTCACAAGTGTCCGCCATATTTATTTCCCAAGTGGACGAGTCATCCTAGTTACGTATTAACAGTCTCTAACGAAATTGCTTGTCATTGGTTACCCAAAACTAATTTGCGGGAAAGGCTAGTTTAAAAATAAGTCTACTTGTGAAAACGCCGTTTCACAGATTCTGTATGGAAGTTGCACGCTCCAGGTAATGGGCTCCTGGACCATACCTCATATTTTCTTTGACTGTTCTTTTTCTACTTCCTTTTGGAATGAGATATGTGAAAAAATTTTAAATAAACTTAATAGTTGCGTTTGCCTCTCTTTAGAATATCGCAAGATTATTTAAGGATTTTTAACGGGGGAGATGGATCTGCTAAACTATATAATCATTTTAGGAAAAATGTACTTGTGGACTTGCCGGTGTAAAGAAACGAAACCATCTTTCAGCCACTTTGAAAGAATTTTATTAACCCTTTGACGCCTGAATGAAATTGCCCGCGACCCACCCCTAATTCCCTGGCGTTTTTTTGAATATTTCTGAGCGAGCGAAAGCACAAAAATAAACCATATGCGCAGTAACCACAGACACAGGATCAGGTTTCAAGACATCATTTATTTAAAGTTGAATAAGTGAAGGGTCAAAATATTAAAAAATATTAGCAAACAGAACTCAACCTAATGTGTAAAACTGATGAGAAAACAAGAAATTATATTATTTCTTTACCGCGCGACAAAATGTCCCACAGAAGCTGAGAAAATTGACTTTGCGAAAATGAGTCAATTATTGACTTTGGAGGACAAAAACGAAACCAAATACAACAGAATTGAATTTCTTGTACTGTAACGGCTAACATTTGAGAAAACAACGAAAAATAAAAGCAAAGAACTCATGTAAAAATCAATCTGAAAACAAGAAATCAAGTAATTTCTTCGCCGCACGACGAAAATATTACGGGCCTGCGAAAGAAAGATGAAAGTCATAAATCAAAAAGACGACAAAACCAAGCAAATTATGTTGAGATCAGTCGTATTTCAACTGTGTTAAATCAGTGGCCATTTAGTTCTTTTCTTAGCGGTTCTGTAGTAGCTGAATAAGACTCCAAAAAATATTTGAACGAAGCGAATAAACTAAATAAACAAAGTGCCTAGAGGTTGCCGTAAATTAAATATGCAGAAATCCAGCGTGCAAGTTACTGTTCACTTTTAAAACCTAAAATTCCCAAATACAGGGAACCAAATGAAAGAGATGCGAAAGGAAGTTCAATAACAATAAATTTTCATTCAAGCTGAGACGAAGAAACCTATTTAAAAGGAAAAAATTGTTCAAAATTTTGCAGACGTGCTTCACTGCATGACCGCATGTTCATATTATTCTTCACGCTAACGCGAAAGCTTGAGTTTTTACCAACCACTTTTGCAGTCATTTTAACGCCCGTGGCTTTACCAATCATTCCAAAAGTTGAATTCAACCTCGAAGTAATAATGTACATTACCATTTTTGTTTCTGAAATCCGAAAAAGCCACTTTAAACCTGCGATCTGTCGTCGAAACATACTTGAAAGCGCTCCAATCTTTATGTTTTCTCGGCGGTTGTAGGAAGAAAAACTTCACCAGAAAGTTTTGAGGACTCTGTATTCCTTGATCCTCCATTCTGAGGCCACCTGAACATTGATTTGTATTTTTCCTTTCTATTTTAAAGCCCAAAGCAGTAATTTATCTGTGTTAGGAATGAAAACAAGACCTTGGAAGTTTTTTAGATTTGGACTGCAACGCGCCATGTTACCTGCACTTTTCGAGCACGTGATTTTAAGAAAAACCGCCTTTCTATGACCCCTAAAGTCCTCTGAAAATATGCTAAGAAAGTCCATTCTGATTGGTTTATTTGTCCTCAAGAACAATAGAACAAAAGGGGAACCAAAGAATCTTCAGGCAGGGTAGGAAAGGCAATTGTCCCCATGTGCTTTTTTTCAGGCGGCTACGGGCGGCACAGGGAAATGGAGGAGTTTTTCGCATGGGCGGTTACGGGCGGCACAGGCGTCAATGGGTTAAATAAATATCAAACCGAAAAGTATATTTCCTTTAAATCAAATAACATCAATCTGTTTAAGAAAAAATGGAGAATTTTTGAGGAATTGTTTCTTTTAAACACTTAAGAAAAAAAATTGTATAAGTAGTGTAAGTATAAGTAGTATAAGTAGCAAGTATATTGTAAGTGTAGATGTAATTATAACATCAGTAGTGTAAGTAGTGTAAGTGTTCAAGTTGCAAATAAAACTCCATTCAAAAAGAAAAAATCTTATCAGAAACTACAGTGTTTCTAATGATGTTGATGAAAAAATTTTGTACTTTGACGTTTGAAACTTTCAACTTGTTTTTGGTTACCATGGCAACACGGGGAAAACTACAATACTAGAACTAAGAAGTCTTTCCGTTTGAAATACTGTAGCACAAATGTAAAGAAATTCTCTCTCCGTTTCCAAGGTCCTAAATTATTTAACTCTCTCAGTACTGAAATTCAAAATGCCTCTTGTATTGCTGTGTTCACCTCTAAACTTAAGTCATTTTTCTTGCTATAAGTAGATTTTACTTCTCTTAGTGTGCTTGTGTGTACCATTTTAACTTTTTCCCCTTCCTTTGCTTTTGCGCATACACACGTTTAGTTTTGCTTAACTACTTTTGTTCTTAAATTACGATCATTTTGTGTGCCGATGACAGCATTTTCATTCTTTTGTTAAACTTAGGTATATTTAAGATAGTCCTTTACATAAGCCGTATTGGCTTCCCTGGACTTCCTTGCCTAATATACATTGATATGTTGCAAATATAATTATAAATGGCAAAAATACATAAAAACTAAAACAAGAACAGGATTTGCGAGAGAGCTTGATCGTTGTAAATAGAATTATAAATAGCAGAAATAAATAAAAATAGAACAAGAACAAGATTTGCCGGGAGAGCTTGACCGTTGATGTTCATGAGGGCGAACGGGTTACCTTTGATCTCACAGACCAAGCGACTAACCAACTCCAAAGTTAGGCGAACATGATGAAATGGCAGATAATCTCGGCAAGGAAAATCAGGAAAACGTGATTTGCAAGAAGAGCTTGACTGTTGATGTTCATGAGGGCGGAAGGGTTACCTTTGATCTCACAGAACAAGAAACTAACCCAGCTCCAAAGACAAGGAAGTGTGATGAAATGACTGATAATCCCAGCAAGAAAATGAAAACGTGATTTGCCAGGAGAGCCTGACCATTGATCTTTATGAGGGCGGACAGGTTACCTTGGACCTCACAGAACAAGAAACTAACCCAACTCCAAAGGCAGGGAAGCGTGATGAAATGGCTGATAATCCCAGCAAGAAAATGGAAACGTGATTTGCCAGGAGGGCGACCATTGATCTTCATGAGCGCGGACGGGTTACCTTGGATCTCACAGAACAAGAGACTAACCCAAGTCTAAAGGCAGGGAAGCTTGGTGAAAGCTTTAAAGAAGCTTTAAGTTATGGCTGAAAATCCCAGCGAGAAAACTGACGAAAGCGTGATTTGCAAGAAGAACTTGAATGTTGATGTTCATGATAGCAGACGGGTTACCTTTGATCTGACAGAACAAGAAGCAAACCCTACTCCAAAGACATGGATGCGTGATGAAATGGCTGAGAATCTCAGCGAGGAAAACAAGGGAAACGTGATCTGCCAGAAGAGCTTGACCGTTGATGCTAATCATTTTTTCAGTTTAAAAGTGAAAAATACAAATGTCTTCTTAAGAGAGCATTTTTAAGTTGAAAATTCTAATTTTAATTATGTATCTTTTTCAAGGTTTTATCTGTTTTTTACATTTTCTTGATTTTTTATAGTTGGTATTTCTTTATAGATTTGATTTCTTGTAAAGCGCCATTGAACCATTGGGAAATGGTGCTATAAAAATTTTATCATTGTTATTGTAATGAGGGCGAACAGGTTACCTTTGATCTCACAGACCAAGAAACTAACCAACTCCAAAGCCAGGGAAGCGTGATGAAATGGCTGATAATCTCAGCAAGAAAAATGATGAAAACGTGATTTGCCAGGAGAGCCTGACTGTTGATGTTCATGAGGGCAGAAGGGTTACCTTTGATCTCACAGACCAAGTGACTAACCAACTCCAAGGTTAGGCGAGCATGGTGAAATGGCAGATAATCTCGGCGAGGAAAATGAAGAAAACGTGATTTGCAAGAAGAGCTTGACTGTTTATGTTCATGAGATCAGAAGGGTTACCTTTGATCTCACAGGACAAGAAACTAACCACCCCAAAGGCAGGGAAGAGTGATGAAATGGCTGATAATCTCTGCGAGGAAAATGAGGAAAACGTAATTTGCCAGAAGAGCTTGACCGTTCATGTTAATGAGTTTTTCAGTGTAAAAGTGAAAACGTGGCTTTTTAAACAAGCATTTTTAAGTTGAAGTTTTTAATTTTATGTATCTTTTTACTTTAATCTGTTATTACGTTTTCTTAATTTTTTATAGTTGATTTCTTGTAAAGCACCATTGAACCATTGGGAAATGGCACTATAAAACTTTTGTCATTTTCATTATTATGAGGGCGGACAGGTTACCTTGGATCTCAAAGGACAAGAAACTAACCCAAGTCCAAAGGCACGGAAGCGCAATGAAATGGCTGATAATCTCAGCCAGGAAAATGAAGAAAACATGATTTGTTAGGAGAGCTCGGCTATTGATATTCATGAGCAGCCAAAGCAGCCAAGACACTTGGCTGTAACTGGAAGAATGATCAATGAAAAATGGAGGCTTAGTCACATCTGGACAAACATGAAAGAACTCATAAACTGGACTTCGATGTCTGTCTGATCATAATTAAAACTAAATAACTGTATTCTTATGTTTCTCTGTTTTGCTATTCTCCTATTACGGTATTAACAAAGTAAGAAAGTAAAAACTGAAGCTTTAAAAGTTACGCAAATTAACGTCATAACTTTCTAGAAACTTGTATCGTCAAGTTAAACATTACCGTAAAGGCAACACACTGTTAGGATTAATTTGTAGACTGCTCAGCTTAATATCTCGCTGTATTTACTTAAATTGTGTATTTTATAGTCATATTTAGATTTTAGATGATTCACTTCATTTGCTCATAATATCCATTCAAGTTCAAGTTTTATTCCGTGGGGTGCCTGTGGCAGGCCACGGTAAGGTTTACCCGGGTTCCTTTTTCATCGTCGACGCAAAACAACAAATTTGATTGACAATGAAATCCATGTGACAGCTGAAACTATTTTTATTCAGTTAAACGTGGGGGCTCGGTATAAACAGGGCTCCCCCCGACCGATTAAATTTATATAAGAAATTTCCAATATGGACGCCGCTGTGCTGTTGATATTTATCCATAAATAATAAAAGCTAACTTCAAAACTGAGTGGTTGTCTTTTATTCATGGTTTACATACAGAACATTTGGCATATTTCACCATAAGACTTCAAGAAGATTACCTTCGATTGCACGCCATTTGTTTGAAAATCCCCTATTCAGTTCCCAGGCTTTTCCCTCGTACAAACCTGCTATGTTCTTTTGCTTCTTACTATTGGATAGTTTAGTATTTTATAGATATAAGAAGCTCTGTGATTGGTACTATAAGCGGCGCAAAATTCCTGGAAAGTTTGAATAAATTTGGAGGGATTTTGCTTGTAAACAAAACCGTTCGCGATCTAAGAAGATGTTGGGTTTTGGTGAGCCTTGTGCGAAGAAAGCCAAGTGCGATCAGCAGAAAGTATATAACGAGAAAGGAAAGGAAAAACCTCGAAAGCCTCAATTTAGTTTAAATTTTCAGTTCGGGTTCTGCGAAGAGGAAGAGATGAGAGCCACAAATGAACGATTCGGGCTATATACAGACTGTGAACAATACTGCTGATGCATCGATGTTGGATCGGATACGAGAAGTCCAGAACACCAATTCATATCAGCAAAGGAATGGAGCGGTAAGTCTGTATAGCAAATGGAACAATATCGCTAATTCATTATAATTATGTACTTGCAATTGTACATGTCCATATACAGACACTTTTACTACAATAATTATTGCAAGTAATGATATCTTTGGTGTTTGCTTATTCAATAGACTGTCATAACTGACTGCCGACACGACTCGACAGCTAATGCCTACCATTCAACAGTGCCTTTTGTAACACAATATCAACCATCAGTGCCCAACCTCAAAAATGTTTTAATGGAAAAATGGCACTTGATACAAAATCAGCCTTCTCTACGGCAAATTTTCAAAGAGCCACCACTAATATCGTATAAAAGAGGTAAATCCCTAAAAGACATACTCGTAAGAGCAAAACTATAAAGGGGTCATATATTACATGGTACAAAAGTTTCCATTGTTAGAAGTTGTGCAGGCCTGTCACTCCTTGCTAATTCCTACTGTGATACTTTCCAGACAGAGCCCTGTTCTGACACGCGAAACCTCAAAATAACACACAATACTGTACATTGTGTACCGTACAAAACTTAAAGAATATATCAAGAAATATGCACGATATACTGAACGCTTTACTTCATAACTGAGCAAAAGCATTCAAAACATAGTGTATTTTAACACAAAACCATACTAGTACTCAAAAGCCATGTTATATTATGAAAAAATCCACTTAACCACCTCTACAAAAACACAACTTAGAGCTTGAGAGCATATAGGATCGAAAATACAGCAAACTGATTGACTGGCAAGGACCAATCAGAATGCGCCTTTTTCGATCCCAACTTCAAAATGCTGTGGCTATATAAACCCAAACTGCCAAAAAGTCCCTTGGTGGATCAGAATTGAGTTAAACACTCTACTGTTCCACTTACAAATAGTTGAAAATAGCAACTGACGAGAATCGTGAAGATTCGAAACTGCAGTCTTGCTTAAAACCACAAATTGCTTGCTGTTCTGATCATGGACACGGAGGATAAACTGTTGTCTGATACGAGCCCGTTAAACACACCACTGGATGAGAACGAAATGGCCGGGTGCTCAAAGGACAGCGACATTGATAGTGCCTCAGAGCCCGAGGACGAAATAACGAGTTATCAACCCATCAAAACACCATCAGAGACAACAGCAAAAAACCACAGAAACGGAGAAAACAGAAAAAGAAAAGCGGAACCAGAAAACCTTTACTCGCTGGAGGATAAAATAAAACGAACTGAGGAGTCCATAAAGAAGCTACAGACACACTTGGACAATAAGACCTGTCCAAAGTCGTTACGATACAGAGCGTGGGCGAATATCCCGCCGGACGAACAGTTCAAAAAAGACATTCAGGCGGTCAAACAAAAAGCAGAACATGGCTTTCTATCAGCACTCACTAGGTTTAATTACCGCCGCCTCGAGAAACAAAAAATTAAGTTTCGCAAAGAAAAAGGTAAAACTCTCCGAAAAGGAACTCCAGAGAGAGGCTTAAATAACAAATCCAAACCTAAACCGCTATCGGCGGACATCAGTGTAAAAAACCTAGCAGCTATACTACGAATCGATGCTGAAAATGTGTCTACACTACTGTCAACATTAAAGGAAGTTGTAAACAATAAAGATGTTGAAAAGTACACATGTCTGTTCACTGAATGTTCTAACACTGCTAACACAGACAGAAAAAATAAAAGGAAGGGAAAATCAAAAATCACAAAAACACAAATAAAAACCAAAAAGTGTAATGAACGCAGAAAACTATCAACCTCTTCTCTTACAAAAAATAACGATAGATTTATTAAAAATCTATCGAAAGCGAATTTGACTGACAACCAAATTAAATTGCTATCAAAGGGATTAAAATTTATACCAACCGCCACAGTAACGAAAACTAAAATACGGTGCCAACTCTTGCGAGATTACAAGGATTTTGCAAGACAAATGCGCTTAAAATACATTTTTCACAGGCAAAACAAATCAATACATCCCTTCTATGTCAAATCAAACTGGGAACCGCCAGTCCAACCATCAGTCACATTAGAAACCTACCTGGAAGAGGTTAAACAACAAATCGCGGAGATAAAAATAACCAGACAAAAACCAAACTTGTCACGCAAAGAATGTAAAGCGCTAAATGTTTTACAGCAAAGCAAAGATCTTAATTTCAAAAAAGCAGACAAGGGAAGCACACTTGTAGTCATGGATAAAAATGATAAAATACAAGAGGGCTAAGTCCAAATCAATGACCTAGATAATTACAAGCCTCTTGACAAGCCTATAGTTAAGGAAACACATACGAAGGTGTCATGCTTGATCTCAGAACTACACCGTGGCAACTACATTGATGACATGACTAGAAAGTGGTTATCTCAAACACCAAATCCACCGCGGATTCCGGAATTCTATACCCTTACAAAGATCCACAAACCTACTCTAGTAGGAAGACCAATTATCTCAGGCTGCAGTGGGCCTACAGAACGAATATCAGCATTTGTTGACACATTACTTCAGCCTATTTCCATATCACAAGCATCTTATCTAAAAGACACTACAGATTTTATTAATTTTGTTGAAAAGACGAAAGTGAATAAACAAACATTCCTTGTATCAATGGATGTAACAAGTCTATATACTAATATACCACAAGAAGAGGGTATAACTACAGTATGCAGAGCATACGAAAACTTTCACAGAAATAACCCTCCTATCCCCACACAATATCTCAAAGAAATGCTAAGCCTGATACTGAAAGAAAATTCTTTCCAATTCAACGGTAAGAATTATCTACAAATCCACGGTACCGCCATGGGTACTAAAATGGCCGTTGCTTTTGCAAATATTTTTATGGCCAATATCGAAACAGAGATTCTTAGCAATAGCGTCGCAAAACCCACAATCTGGAAACGATATATTGACGATATTTTTTCTTTGTGGGATGTCAGCCAACCTGATATAGACAAGTTCATCGAACAAGCAAACTCACATCACCCTACAATCAAATTTACAGCTGAAATTTCAAATACTGAAACTACATTTCTGGATACAGTTGTATACAAAGGCAAACGATTTAGAGATCAATCCATCCTGGATATAAAAACACACTTTAAGGGGGCGTTTTACCTGAATTTTGTCCAAAAAAGTGATTTTTTGTTTTCTGTCAAATCAGCAACTTTAACCATTAAAGTGTACATTAGGGAGTGCTTTGGGTGCCTATTTTCAATATTTTTATGTGAACGGGACACTTTTTGACAAGAGGTATTCAGCTCAAATCTCGTTTCCATGGCAACGTAAGTTGTTTTTTTTGGTCCTGTTTACCGCTTCGTGGCCTCCCCAGAAAAGCTGGATAGTACACAGAAACAAAGGTGGACAACTCTGTGACTCTTACATGAAGCGGAAACCTAGAAACTGCACTATGGGATGGATACATTTGATCAGGAGTTAGTGAGCTTGTGAAATATCGAACGCGGTTAAAGTAATTATTGTCGTCAAAAATGACTGGAAAGGAAAAGCGAAGCTCTTATAGAAAGGTTAGGAAAGGAAAAGGATTTGGTGGGTCACGCAGAAGAGAAAAATCATCAGAGAAAACTCCAGCAAAAGAGAGTGATGCCACTGAATTGATCGATCGTCCTAGCGGTTTGTTTGATCAATCTGATGTGTCGGATGAATCATCCGCCGACAAGAGTGATAAACCGCTAAGCTCCTCTCGAAAAAAATGAAACTTCACCTATCTACGGATGAATCCTCTGGTAGTTCTGATGAAGAAACCAAAATAGAAGTAGATTCGAGTGGATACAGACTAATTGATTTAAAGAATCTATCATCCATGCTCTCCTCTGTGCACAAATGTGAAGAAGGTAAGCCAAGTCAATATTATAAGTATATGACAATCAGGAAGTTAGAGACCCAACACTTTATCAATAAAAATGATGCCTGGAAGAGGGGCTTGTAAAGTCTGCTGTAATAGCAACATTTCTTTGCTTAATTTCTTAGCCAAGAAGCCTCTTGTTCATATGACAATAGTGATGATTATTGCTAATTTTATTAAAAGACATTTTGTTCAAATAATTGTTCTTGTAGTTTCTCTTACGTGCTTCTCATTTTATTTCAACTTCAGCAAACCTTACCCTTGAAGAAAATAACTCTGTTCGTGCAGGATTGATGTCAAACTTGTCTGTTAACTGTAGTGCCTGTGAGGAAAGCAGCCCATTGATGACATCAGGTAACATTACGAAAAGAGGCAAGTCATATGATGTGAACAGGAGAGCTGTTTATCACTCCATAGAATCAGGCACTGGATATGAAGGACTTGCTTCCTTCTGTGAGGTGATGAACATGCCTTGTCTCTCCACACGTGCTTATTATAAGCAAGTGGATAGCGTTTTAGATGTTCTTGAAGATGAGGCAAAAGAGGAGTTAATAAGTGCAGGCCAAAGGCTTCGGCAAGTCATCATAGAAGAAATGATGAATTGGACAACACTGCGACTCTGGATGCTGCCGTAAGCTTTGATGGCACATGGGCCAAGAGAGGCTTTACTGCCTTGACAGGAGTGGTGTTTGTGATTTCTGTGGACACTGGTGAGGTTTTGGATTACCATGTGTTATCCAAAGCCTGCCAAAAGTGCGCCCTAAAAAAATCCCAGAGTGAAGGAGAGGATGAGATATTTGAGGAATGGAGAAGAGAACACGTAGCATCTGGAGAATGCGATATTAACTTTACAGGAAGTTCACCAGCTATGGAGGCTGAAGGTGCTGCTGTTCTTTGGAACAGGTCAATTGAACTCCACAACATTCGTTACAAATGGATGGTGTCAGATGGTGACAGTAAAGCCTTTAATACAGTTGAGAATGTCTATGATGACTGTAAAGTCATCAAGCTGGACTGTGTGGGCCATGTCCAGAAGAGAATGGGCAAACACTTAATTAATCTGAAAGCCAGAACTAAAGGCAAACTTACAGATGGGAAGCCGATAGGAGGGCATGGTCGACTTACTGAAACCAAAATAAAGCAACTTCAGAAGTACTATGGACTGGCTATTCGTCAGAATACAATATCAAAGTCAAATCCATCAGACAGGGAAGTTGATGTGGCAGTTTACGCAATGAAAAAGAACATTATTGCCATTCTTAACCACAGCGTCCAATCAGGAGATGCTGCTAAACAGCATTGCTTCTGTCCACCCGGGGAAAGCTCCTGGTGTAAATGGCAGCAGGACTTGGCGACGGGCACATCCACCTATAAAGGTGATTACTGTTTGCCTGAAGTTTTCCTAGAAGTATTGCGACCTACATTCACGACTCTCAGTGACACTAAGCTCCTTGAGAGGTGTGTTCGTGGGACCACTCAAAACCCAAACGAGTGCATCAACTCGATGGTGTGGGTTCGGTGCCCAAAACACAAACATCATGGTGCTAAAGTTATCCGCTGTGCTGCAGCATCTGCAGTATGCCATTTTCACAGAGGAGCGGAATGTAGGAAGAGGATAATGGAAAAACTCTCCATTCCTGGTGGCTTATACACCAGCCATGCTTTTGGGCTCAAGGACAAGAAACGCTTACGAAAAGCAGACATTCAGGCAACTGATAAAGAAAAAAGGCGTCGCCAGGGTCTTCAGCTTGTGTGTATTCAGCGAGAGGAAGCCCTTCGTGAGATCGAAGGAGTGACATATGAAGCTGGGGGGTTTTAAATTATTACCCCAGGCTTCTGTGAACAAAATCTGAACTGTATTTCTCTCATTACCATTGTAATTTCAAAGCAATTGATATTTAATTGCATTTCTTAAGTTTACGGCTGTTTTTCTCAAAATGCGGTATTTTTGCTTTTGAGAAAAGATATCTCAAGAAGGATTTAAGCTTTTGACCTGAAATTTTCAGGATTTGTTGGTCTCATTGAGTTAATTGGGATGAATGAGGGAAATTGCCATAGATTGCATAGGATAGAAATTATCAAAAAAATAATTTCTTGATTTTGATTGTGCAACTTTAGATGGGAGTTGGGACTCGGTATTATAAAATTTGGCAAAATCCCTCATTCATCCCAGCAAGCAATATGTTAACTTTAAAATAAAATTAAAATGACCATTCTCTCTTTAAATTACACATGAAAATCTTTTCTCAAGTACACATGGGTCATGCACAGCATGTGGTACTTTAAAAGCCTGGTGTCAAGTTACAATAATCACTAACACATTGAAATATACATTTTTGTAATCTACAGGCCAAGAGCTTTCCAGTGATATATAGTTTGTTATGGTTTTGTCTAAAATCAGAGTTGTTACAATTGTTGCAAAAAAGGCCATTTTTCAGGTAAAACCCCCCCTTAAGCCAACTGAAACCTTTCAATACACTCGTTTTTCCTCTAGCCACCCACCGGGTGTCAAAAAGGGATTCGTGAAGGACGAAGCTCTAAGACTCTTACGAACTAACTCTTCAAGAGCAACATTTGAAGAGAACATTTACAAATTCAAATCACGTCTCCTTGCTAGAGGTTATCCAAAAAATCTGATCGAAACACTCCTTTCAGATATTAAATTCACAGTAAGGGAATTGGCGCTAAGACAAAAACATGAAAGCCGGAAAGAACTCTTGCCTTTTGTAACACAATATCAACCATCAGTGCCCAACCTCAAAAATGTTTTAATGGAAAAATGGCACTTGATACAAAATCAGCCTTCTCTACGGCAAATTTTCAAAGAGCCACCACTAATATCGTATAAAAGAGGTAAATCCCTAAAAGACATACTCGTAAGAGCAAAACTATAAAGGGGTCATATATTACATGGTACAAAAGTTTCCATTGTTAGAAGTTGTGCAGGCCTGTCACTCCTTGCTAATTCCTACCAGGACCCAACATGTGGTAGCTGTCCAGACTGTTACCAAAGCAGAGTTCTGCAGCTCCCAAACACATGAGTTCGAGGGAGTTCGAGGCAATGCAGAAAATTATCCCTGCCATTCAAACAAAAGGTTATTCAATTGTACCAGTTATATGGATCTAGATGTTCTCTAGGTTAACAATTCTCCCAGTTGTAAATTATAAGTTATTAATTTTACATCTTTTAGGACTCACTGTGATAGAGGTGTCACATAATTTTGTGCCAAAAATAAAGAACTGGCTGGCGACACAGAACATCCAGAATTCTTTTGATACTTGGCATGGTAAGGAATCACCTAAATAATGTCACTGTATGATGGCATGTACTTATTTTAGACACCAATAATCTGTACTCTCTACCAGCAAAAAATTATTTTCTCTACTTTTGTTGTTGCCTCATAGGAACTAAGGGAGTGGCAAAGGCCATGAAAGAAATAAGTAGTGGTGCACAGAAATGGGAAGGTGAGAAGTGGTTTGCAGAGCTGTCAGACAAGCGTATGTATACCTGTAATCCATTTTTCCTTTCTGGAAAATTAATCCAGCTGTATTGTCTGTTAGAGAAAAAATTATACAAGGCAGGTTCTATGCCAATGAGTTTCATTTATTCCCTTAGGCACAGTTGCTCTGCAGCAGTATAAACTTATTTTTTGTCAAATTAATACCATTTCAATTTGCAGAGGCCAGTGTTAAACACCACTTCTATTATTCAATGAAAAACTGTATCAGTGCAGATGATCTAAGATGGAGGCTGCTGACAATAGTTGCTCACTATCAGGTATTAAACCAGTCATCTCAATATGACTGAGGTTCAATGATTGCTATTAACTTGAGTGTAAATAAGGATGGCTATGAAATGTTTAAATTTTCAACCTAACTACTAGTTAATGCTGATATAAAATTTAAATGTGGAAAACTGAACCATAAACCTTTCACAATTGCAGGGCAATCATGGTGGTTGTGATCCAGAATCTAAATGTAAGCAACCTGGGTACCAGTGCAGCAAGGTGAAAATCTCTAATCAAGGAGCAGTAGCCGCCCTACGGAGGTTCATTTTGGACTCTAAGGTGTACAAGCTGGCTGAGGACTACTACCTGGTAAATTAGCATTCAGTGGGTATTATTCTTGGTTTGTTCACCATAACCTCTCTTCAAAGAAACTTCTAATTATTTAGGGGAAATAACATTAATGGATATCAATAACCCAGAAGCAACTGTTTATACGATTATTATATTTTTCAAATTGCAGTGCCGCGACACCTACTGGGTGGAATCATTTAATAATTGCATCCTTATCTACTGCCCAAAGAGAATTCACTTTGCTGACCGTACTTTTAACATGCGCATTGCACTAGCAGTAATGGACTGGGTAAGCAAAAGACAATATTTTCCCTCTCTGACAGGATTACCATATGCCAATGTCAGTTAATTTAATGTAAAATTTATGCTGTTTTCCTTTATATACTGACGTGGATATGTCACTACAGAATGAAAACGTCAACAGAGAAGCGACATCAGTGAGTTTGTTTTAGGATGTGCGCCGGCCAACCCGCAGAACAGGCCACAGAAATCTCCGTCCAAAAACCTTCACGTTCAGGGAGGCTGTCTGTTTTACATGTTTGAAACAACTTTGAAAAACATAAATATATAACATCAGGAAATCAGTCCATTATCCTATGCCATAAGACAGTACTGTTTATAGCCAAAATGCTCAATTGTAACAGTGTTATAGTTCCAGTCTAGAAATATATACCTCTTACTAACCGAGTTTTTTTCGCTCTATACCTAGTTACGGTACTACGTAACTCACTATTGAGCTATTATGCGTATTCAAGTTTTACAAGTAAATTTGTTCGATTGAATGCACAAACTTTCTGGAACAACACTCGCATAACATCAATAACGAAACCCTGGTAAATATAGTTCAGCTTATTTACATAACAATATTTCTGAGGGCATACCGTACAGCAAATAAGAGTTGCTATAAATTTACAATGACAATAATTTAATATACAGCAGTACTCACTTGAATGTGACGGCTGAGAAACGTGTCTGTGGCTAACATATCGCCATTCTTGTGGCAATCGCGCCGACATTACGGCTTCCACTCTCCCCACTTCGTTCTCGGGTACTTCGACCAAAACCTTGCATTGCAGGTACCACAGTTTAACTTAGATGGCCGACAGCAAGTTAAGAAACGACAAGCGGCAGTTGTACTTACTTGAACACAGATCATTTTCAGTCGGTGAAGATACGCAGGGAAGACTTGAGGAAGAATATAAATTCACTGATCGATGAACGCAATCCTCGCTACGAAAACACGTGTGCTACACGCAATCTTTCGCCTTTGGTTAGCCATTACTTCATCAAAGACCAATAGAAACAGTTTTTTTGTATGTATTCTTTATTTTAACCAATAGTAAAGTACAATATATCGTGCTATCCCAATTTGTTCTCGCGATGCGTGGGATAATTCAAAATCTGGTCCGCCGTGTTTCTAGGTTAATAGTCAACTAATGAAAATCTTCCTAAGGAAGATTTCCTTATATAGTGACCTCCCGCATTTAAGCTTGGAAGCACATGCAAGATGACATGACTTTGACAAGAGTAAAAGTACTGTTATTTCGAAAGATTCTGCGATTCTGGCAAGGATTAGCTTCTGTAGACAGTGTATGCTCCTAGCAACGTGTCGGGTTTAGGAAATAAACAGAAGGTAAGTCATTTTAGAAGGTGTTTCGACTTTGTATACTGAATTGAACTGTGAAAAGTGAATGGAATTCGCGGATCATACGTTCCATGTTGTGTTACGCATCGAACCAACGAGTTCACTGTTCACTTGGCCTACGTGCCAAACGAACCAACGAGTTCAGCAACCGATCCTGTGTGTTCATTCGGCCTACGTGCCTAACGCTTAGTCTAAACAAGAAGTTTGAAGCAACTTTGACACACGATATTCATTGAATCGGTGTATTCACAAATCAAGGAGTCTGTCACAGAAAACATCGACACCAACCATTTCAAAAATTGGCTCAAATAGTTGTTGTTTTGAAATTGAAGATATCATTGGAGTACGATGGCTGTGTAAGCGAGCATTATAATTCCTTGTTAATTCCTTTGCTGTTCTTTACAAAAACAGCAACTTGAAATGGCCAAGTTCTGCGTATTTGAGAGAACGCGAACTACGACGGCCAATTTTTAAAGTTTCTTTATTTTTTACATAATTTTTCGAATTTTGATGCTGTCTTATATGTTCAGTTTGGGATATCTGTGATAGTAAGAGACAAACTGAATGAACCTAAATTCTTACAAGATTTGTAGGTTGACTATAAAGTCGTTTTTTTAATCGACGTTATCCTTGGCGTTGTTGTCGTTGTTGCTTAAACTGTCTTTTCCTGTTTGGGCGGTGAGCGTCTTTCTGCACTTTGGACCATCTGTTTATTCCGCTGCGTTGTTTTCGCCATTCATTTGGTACGAATAGAAATCATCCGCAAGTGCATTGCAAATTGTCGAAATTACGCCAAAAATAACAGAAGAAACAGTACGTTTTCTAACTTAAGCCGCTGCCAGATTGGATTTCCACTTACGATCAGTGCCTTTCTACAAACAACAAAAGGCTTCCTGCCTTTCCTTTCATTGCGCATTAAATACATGCTAAATTGCAACTTTTTTCAATATCATGGCCTTATATCCGCGATCCCCCAATTCCTTCACGTTAATTCTGGTGACTCTACTACACCCCCGCCGCCAATCTGTACTTTAACATGCAAGATGTTATACGACAACCACAGGCGGCCCAAGCTCATGATGCGAGGAGTTATCTATTTTTTTAAAAATCTTTATTCGAACGTTCAGCGTGTGAAACATGACATATTTACTGCCGACATCTACTATTACATAACCACCGAGTTTGGTTTCGCAAAACGTGACCTTCGCCTTGCAGCATATGGTGGTGTTGTGTTACAACGGTTTGAATTTATAAAGGTTTGTATGGGGAAAAACGGTAATCGACATTATAGCTGAAATTTTGATATTTTTGCAATAAAAATGTCTTGTTGTCTTTTCTATTGTCATCGCGCTTCTCAGCTCGATCAGAAGCCTTTTAAGCGAGTTATCGCTTTTTGTTTTTCCTCTACTAAGAAAGAGTGAAGGCTACACACTCGATTCTAGACTGACCCCCACTCGAAGCAAAAAAACAACAATGAAATCCCGCCAGCCGCCTCAATTCCTCCGCAGAATCATACTACAGGGTTAAGCACTCCTTTTCAGTTAAATTCCAAGCCAAATTCATCTCCACAGCACACGCTACAAAGCTCTAATTCGAAGAAAGCTAGCCATCCGAACTCAGTGATCATGCTGCTGGGACCTGCCATGGCCACAGTCAACCAAATTGACCCTGACCAGGCCAAGGGAGTGCACAGTTCTCAACAAGCCAGGTACTTTGCTCCACGGTCCCCTAGGAAATGATTGGCTTGTCATAACAATGCTGCGTAAGCGGCCTGGACAAAAATCTTCCTGTTCCAGTGACCTACTAAGACTTAAGCACTCTCTGAAAGCTATGTTTGCACCAGCTTTGTTTTTCTCCGGCTAATGTTGACTTACAGCCTATTTTTAATCATTATAGTCAACATTAGCTCTGAGACCTTTTACCCCAGCAACAAAGTAGTTGTCGTTTGCTCATACTTCACAAAGGATGAAACAGAATGTTCATGAGCTATCGTGCAAGCAGCAAAGGAAGCTACAGCTTTGAATTTGCCTGTTAGGGACAGTTTAAGAAAAAGAGGGGCAGCCTTTCTCTCCACAAGAGAAGTGAGTTCAAAAGAATGTGTAAACAGATGCATGCCTGAACTTTGGTTAAGAAAAGTTTTCCCAAAAACGGTCTTTGTGAGCACTGATTTGCCAGAGAAAAGAGTTCAAGTTACAAAAACCCAGCAGGAACTAGATGAACTAGATGATGACAGCACAGATATTTACAAATCAAATATAATGGAACGCCACAGTATCAGACCGGCTTCAAACACTACCATTGATAAGCTGTGTCTGGCTGAATTTGCTGCATACTACTATAAACAATACAATACTGATCCCTCAAAAAATGATGCACAACCAGACATTCTTACAGATGATTTAACAGAATTGCATGTTCAATCTACCGCAAATACAGATGTAGCCAGCTTGTTACCTCCCAAAATTAAACCACTTAACACTAATGAAGTCAACAAATGAAGGAAAACTAAGGCTGTAGTAAGGTATCATACACCAAACAAGACAAAAGAGCCTGAAAAGTATTTTCACCCCTTACTTATGCTGTATTATCTATGGAGAAATGAAGATACTCTTCTAGGTAGTGAACAGACATATGCATCTAAATTCTATGAGTCTGAATAGCACGTTATTGTTGAGCAAAATAGAGCAAGATTTGAAACTGATGCAGATGCTCTCTCAGAAGCACTAGAAGCTTTAAGAAACAGTGAAGGCAATAATCTTGTCCATTCCTTTGACTCTTTAAATGATCCGGAAAATGAAGACCTGCACTTAGACATGCATAGCAATTATAGCAATTGTGATCAGGAATCATTTAACAAACAAGAAGCTTCACATCTTTCCTCCAGCTCTAACAGCCAACTTGCCTCGATCCTTCCAACAGTAGCATGCACATTCAACCAACTGAGATTTCTGATGAACAAGACAATTTCTACCTCACTGTGAGAAAAATTGACTTCCCTCGGCCGCCATTTTCAAAAACAGAGTGATTACAAAGCTATCCTTAAGGCAAAAGCCGAAAACAGTGTGGTCATCAATAAATAAAATACAGATTTTCAGCCTCTGACATGCGTGAAAAAGTGGAAATGTTGCGTATTAACAATTTGAATACCAAACCTTCGCCAAACAATACCGTTTGTTTAGTCAGGTTTTTTTGCTGCCACAACGCTAAATAAGCCTAAGTTTTGCTAAAAAAAAAGCTTTTTTTACTAAAAGGAGAGATTTTTTGAGGACTCGGTACAAAATTGCGCAAAACTTCAATTCCGGGCTGCGCATAAGCCAAAATTTGGACTTTTTTTTTCATTAACCATTCTCAATTTCGTTTGTTGGCCCTTTCCTTTCTGTTTTTCTCGGCCCTTTTACACTGGCTACCTTTTGCATTGCATGTTCTTTCTGGCTGCAGTGAAAAGTTGGATGTTAATTACGGGAGAAGCCTAGAAATGGACCTTGATCAATCATAGGCGTAGTGGACCATTTTACCACCGTTTTTGTACCAAAACTGATAACATTGTTTCTCGATTTGTAATGTCAGAATGTTGTCGATATCTAAACCTGACCATTGTGCGGCAAGGGCTAGCCTAACACTGCTATCTGCTTATCAAGAATAGCTGATGACATTTAAATTGATGACGTCACAAGTGGTACAAAGAGTACGACCATTAATTACGCATATATGCGTAGTTGGTATTCAAAGGCTTAAAGAGATTTCAATTCATTCCCTATATTTTGCATTGTTTGAAGCACAATGTCTGATATTGCCCTGTTTGAATCATTTTTGAAATGGAAATTATCAATTGAAAATACCAGTCCCTCATTAGCATATGCTGCCAAAGCAGTAACTAGAAATGTCCTCTTTCCCTACCCACTCTTAAAGGCCTGGCACGAATTTCTTAGTGAGGCAACAAAGCAAAATAACAATTCATGCCCTACTTCAGAGGAACAGAGCCCATCTACATCTGGGACAGGTGAAGAATCAGTGAGACCACAACACACAAATGCTGATTTGTTGGAATTTTCCATCCCTGGAAAGAAGCATCATCTAGCCATGGAGAAAGACAAAGTGGTGGGTTTGAAGCTCTTTCTTTGGAGGAAAGTCAATTGTTGAGAAAGTTCTTTTTCTTCTTGACACATTTTGTTGGGGACTCTTTTGACCATGACTTAACGATGGCCATAAGTGGCTTGCCAAGGTCTTACCTTGTCAAGCAGAGACGAATATCAACTGAATGAAATCTGCCATATCACACGCACTCCTGGTACAGGAGAAGGGGCACATAAGCTATTCAGTGATCTCCTAAAAGAAAGGCTAAGAGATTACTTGGTAAGTCATCCAAATGGTCATGAAGACACCACACGGATTAAAATTTCTGGGGATGAGGCAAGAATGACCTGCAATTCTAGTTTTATATTAATGAGTTTTGCCCTTCTTGACTTGGGAGATGACGTGTTGGTAGCCAAAGGCAACCATACAATAGCTGTTGTCAAGGGCAAAGAAAATTATAACACATTGCAGAAGTCTTTTGGAGATGTCTTCCAAGAAATCAACAAGCTAAATAGTAAAAAGAAAATTAAGGTCAATGACGGGGTGATTAATTTAGAGCTTTTTCTGGGTGGGGATTGCAAATTTATTCTACTTATGATGGGACTGAAAGGTGCCACATTATATTATGCATGTGTACGGTGCAAAATCCACAGGAATGACCGCTGGAAGATGGACCTTAATTTTGATTACTATCACTACTCAGATTTAAGGAGAACCTTAAAGGAAATGAATGAGCTGGCACAGAAAAAAATGCAAAAGAAAAATACTGTTGTGAACACAAACCTTTAATTATCATACAAATGGATCATGTAAGACTAGATCAACTTCATTTATTACTCGGAATACTGAAGGTTTTAATTGAAAACTTAATTAGGGATGTTTTGCAGTGGGATCAGAAAGATAATTGGGACAAAAAACTAGTGGCCCAAAAAAAGATCTATTTAAATGAACTTCAAAAAACAGTTAGATCCTGTGGGATTTCCTTTGACATTTGGGAAAAAACAAATGCAGATGGCAAGGGTTCTGGCCAGTATGACTTTACAAGTCTTCCGGGCTCTGACAAAAAAAAAATTACTAAAAGGTCTACCCAGCAAGCTTCCTGGTGTTATCCAGTCAGAGACTGTGAAAACTGTTCAGAAACGTTGGGAGGACTTTGATGCTCTGTATTCCATTGTTTCTACGTAGCAAGGAATCATCAAATGAAGACATGGCCAGTTATTTTGCAAAAGCCAAGGGCTGGGTTACCTTATTCACATCACTGCAAGACAAAAGGATTGGGTACAGAGGACAAATGTGACCCTCTACTTGCATGCTATGGTATACCATATTCCAAACTTTTTTGAAAAATATAAAACAGTAAAACTCTTCAAAGGGCAGGGGGTTGAAAAAAAAAAAAAACAATGACAAGGCTAGAAGCATTGTTTTACACAAGTCTAACAAATGGGATGCTCCAACAGATGTTTTACAGCTTGAATCACAGCAGTGGGAGCTAAGATTACAAGAAAGGTCTAAAAGACCAGACTCAAAGAGAAATGCAAGTTACTGGGAAGAGGAGCTGAGGGAGACTGGGAGAACAAGAGGCACAAATCTGATTAAAATATATTATAATTCTAAAATTTCATGAGATAAGATATTTGATATGCTCTAACAATAAATTGAGAAATTGTTTACGAGTGTAATAATTCTATTTCAATGTACAATATTTTGTAATACATGCCATTTTTATATATTTGTAGAAAATTGTGATCAATATGAATACAGAAATAAACTGAGATTACATTCACTATCACTGTTAACTTTTTCACTGATGTTTCAGAAGTACAGTTGTTTTAGTGAATCTCTTACAATTAATACAATCACATTTTGGAAATACACTAATTCGCAATTTATGCTTATCTTTTCTATATGATATCTGGGTGAAGATATTATCGCTTTTCCTTACTCACAGTATGATTTTTTGGGCTTCTCGAAATAAATAGACATGCCTCTACAGGAAAATCAACTTTTCCTCTATCCCCTAAGCTACCCAGAAGTTTGTCCCAGTCATTTGGGAATGCACATCTGGAATAATCTTGTTTTTCCAACAATAAATTTCCTATGTCTTGGCTTTTTTTTACCGTTCCCCTTGAAAAGATAATGGAAAACATCATGTCTGAAGGGAATGATGGTTGCAGACACACTTTTTGATGAGAGGTTTTCTAAAACTGCAGCTTGCAAGGTATCTAGAGCTGAACTAATTGACCCTGGCTAGGCTTAGGGTTTAAATACGTTCCAAATGGACCAAACAAATTAAGACAATTAAATTTGTCCTGCACATATGTAACATGTGGTGTAAAATGTAGTTAATTTGTGCCTAAAAATGCCAACATTACCCATTAAACAGGGACATCAAACAGAGAAGTATTAAATATGACAATATAAATCAATCATTTTATTTCAAAACATTGGAGTTTTCGCAAGATTTGCCTACTCGGATGTCAAAACTGCAGCATATTGCAAATTGTGGCTAGATTCGCCGATTAGCATGTAGAATCTCTGAAATGCTACTAACAAGTTTTACATTAAAAAAGGTACATTTTTTCTTGGGGAGGGGGGGGGAGGGCTGGGGAATTTTGGTATTTTTTCCAAAACAAGTGTTGGCCCTCCCTTGCATTTTAATAAAAAAACTCCTGACCCCCACCTTTAGGTGACTGACAAAAGTGCAACCCTCCCCTAACTACTACATGGTATGTTCCATACCGACTAGAAACCTCAGAATTAGAAGTTTGAGCATTTAAACTGTGGTTAATGAGCTCTGTAGTCTACATAATAGCTGTCATGTAAGGTTGTCACTATTCCGGCCCTATCCCCCACTCGGGGTCAAGGAACTAAGCAAGGTTGTCACTAGTTCTGTTATCTTCCCCCTATTAGCCATTGTGCAATAGCCTTAGGTCAAAGACCAATGCAACCCAATAGTTTTACCATTTGGGAAATCATACGACAAAGCTCCCAGTGATTTTCCACCATGTTCTCATGTGATTTCAGCATTCTATACCCCTCCCAACTCCTTCAATCCCCAGTTAGTAAAATCCCATTGTTTTCTGACCCTGTCCCAGTTGTGAGCCAGTATTCAAGCTAGGCCGTTCTCCGCTTTCTCTGCTGGCTTTTGCGTTGCAAAATATTTCAGCTATGATGCCTAAATTTGCTTAAACACATGAATACACGCAAAGCATGTGGGTACGACATGTTACTGCCCAGGCTGATTAAGGATTCTGCTTCTGCGATCGCCAAGCTGCTGACAGTGCTATTCAACTGCTCTATTGATCAGAGTAGGTATTCGGCATCTTGGAGGATGGGACAGATTACACCACTATTCAAAAAGGACGATGAACTAAATAAAGCAAATTACAAGCCAGTTACTGTACTTCCTGCGCTAAATAATATATTTGAAAGACTCCTGGCAGTGCAACTTGGTGATTTCTATAGCTCGATTCTATCGGACTATATCAGCTCTTATAGGAAATTTCACAGCTGTGAAACTTCCCTGCTACGCATGACGGAGGAATGGAGAAGGATGAGAGATCACGGGGACACTGTGGCAGTTGTATCTACGGACTTCTCAAAGGTGTTTGATGTAATCAACCACTCTCTTCTTTTTGCGACGCTCAAAGCCAAAGGATTGTACCAGGCAAGTTGTGCCCTGATTAAGGACTACCTTTCCTCAAGGAATCAGAGGGTCAAGATAGGGGATACTTTTTCAGAGTGGCTACATGCAAGACGAGGCGTGCCTCAGGGAAGCGTCCTCAGTCCCATGTTTTTCAATATTTTCATAAATGACATTTTCTTGTTTTGCGGGGATGTTAAGTTAAATGTTTATGCAGCAGATCACCAAATTTATTCATCGGACAGTGATCCTGTTCCGCTAAATGGGTGTATGCGTAACTCGGTCGAGACAGCAAACAGGTGGTACCGGCAAAATGGAATGTTGGCCAATGAAAGCAAACATCAGGCTTTGATCCTGGGAAAATTGGAACACACCTTCTCGTTTCCTACGAAGGACTCAATTGACATTTTAGGAATGAACATTGATAACAATTTAAATTTTCACAATTACATATCTCTTATTTGCGAAAAAGTCCACAACCAGTTTAATGTAATGCTTAGGTTCAGAAACCTTATTTGCAAAGACATTTTAGTGAAACTGTATAAGGCCTACATACTCCCTCATTTGATTATTGCTCAACAGTTTGGCACTTTTGCAGTGCAAACAACAGGGACAAAATAGAAGCTCTTAATAAAAGGATTTTGAAATTCATTCTAAGCGATTTTGAATCGCTGCTAGACAGGGTAAACTGTCTCCAACTTCATGATCAACGCATCTGTAAATTCCTTACTATTTTGTACAAAAGTATATTTTTCACTAGCTATCTGGTATATATGAGAAACATGTTCTCATTCCGTTCTACTTCATACAACATGCGTGGAAACTATATACTGGAAATGCCCAAACCTAAAACTACAACTTTTGGTCTCCACTCCTTTACTTATCTGGTAACAAAAGAATGGAATTCTCCACCCAATTTTTTAAGGTCATGTAACTTCTCAGACTTCAAAAAGCACATCAGTAAAACCAATTCATGAAACATGTAAATGACAATTTTATAATTAGTTAATATAAGTGAATTGTAAATATGTAAATGGCAATTTCTATTTTAATTTTTTCGTTATCAAATATTTTGTTCTCGGAAATATTAGCTTGTCAAGCTACTCTGAAATTCGAGCTTAAATAAAGTTCATGTATGAATGTAATCACGTAAAACTCGCAGCAACTGTTCTCAAGCCGCTGCAAACCAAACCAGACCCGGTAGTCCAACCTCTGGTGCCATACAATCGCAAATGTCAGCCAACAATCTGCCCATTAACTATACAGCCATGCCCACAGAGACTCTCCGTCTTATGCTGTCGCAATGCCATTTAAACCAAACCGGTCCGCGTTGCATCTTGATCACTCACTTCTGAGAAAGCAACTCTCCGGCTACGAATACTGCACCGCAGGTTCCCAACCAGTTATCGGCGATGATAGCCTCCATAGTGGAAGCAAACCTGGTCAATTTAAACTCCAGCTCCACAAGTGGACCGGTCATCCTGTCTGAAATAGAACTGGCTCAAGCCTCGCCAACTCAACCAACACTGACAGGTGCTACAAATCTCGTTTCAGTCCACAAGCCATCGTTTCCGATGAATTGCCCATGCTGATACTGTGAAAGAGTACAACAAGGCTCTGGCAGATCTGGAGGAATGGGAGATATGGCTATGGCCAGAACTGAAAGCTGCTCGAACTAGGTTCCACAATACTTGGATAAGAGAGCACAAGGTATCAAGGGAATACTTTATTACACATGTGCACTTTGCATTGTATAAGAATTAGGCATTCAAGGGTTGCAATAATAAGGACACTATATTTGCTATTTCTGCCACAAGTAAAACATTGCCTTGACTAAGTGTTAATGTGACACAGATGGTGATTGCAACCGATAGTCAATTTGTTTTATGCTATTAAATGTGGGGTACAAATCAAATAATAATTGAATTCTTATATTCAATGACTGATTGCATTACAAAATAACATAACAAAAATAACCAAAACACAACAAAAGTACACAAAAAAAGAAACTGTATCCACTGGGCTTACAAATCATTTATTTCTATAACTGAAGTGACTCTAACCTGCTGTGCTGTCAACCACATATTTGTTATGGTATATAATACTTCTGTGAAGATATTATATTTTTTCTCCCATTTTGTTTTTATTAGCGGTGGGTGTGGGCATTCAAAAAGCATCGCCTTCTGTGTTCTGTGAATACTACCAATTGAGTTGAGAGGCAGAACAAATCCTTTAAGCATGAATACCTGGAAGGAAAAAGAAAGTGCAAAGCTTAGTACCATGCTGACAATTCTGATTGAACAATTCCTGCCAGACAAGTATACTGAGTAAGCTGTAATGAATATCATTCTGTCAAAACTAACAATGGTTTTATGGCCTTTGTATTAGCAAATATGCATGTAGGAAATGAGCAACACTGTAGTTCCCCAGTTTACACATAGGGTTCTGTTACTTGGACGCAGTACCAATCCACAATTCTAGGTTCTGCGAAAATAACTGGGAGTGCAATGCAATGGACAAGCATGTCATACGAGGGATGAATCTTGCCTTTTCATTCCAACCTAGAAACCTGTCTTAATTTGAACCTCCCCTCCATCAACAATTAAAAATCTCTGATCTCAGCTAAAGAAGTGTTTATTCAACTCTCCACTTGAAAATATTATTATGATAATTTGTAGAGAATTAACAAACTGACACTCAATATAAATTTACAATTACAGGTATGTTGAGCAAAACACAAGGTTGTCCAACAACTACAAAAGGTATGATCTGGAGATGCCCCCTTACCTACACAACGGACCACGACACATAGTACAGTACTGTTTGGAAAAGATAGATTTAGCAAACCTCTAAAGGTGAAGGTCAGTGTGAAGTTTACAGCCAAACAGCTATGCTAGATGTGTGGTACAAAGTTTCCTTTGGTAGGCATGATGCAACACCATCATGTACATGTAAAGGGTGGCAATGCACCCGTCTTCCATGCAAACACGTTTGCAATATTCAGACATTAGCCTGACTGGGGTTTTGACAATCTAAGTGAAGCCTATAGGGCTTCACCCCTTTTCATACTTGATGAAGATCTCATCTTTCCCATCAACAATGCACTACCAGTAACAGACTTTCCCGAAGAGGAGAGGATGACTGCCAGTTCTGACGAAATTGATAATCTACTCAATGCCAATAAGGAAAATCTTCCCCTTCC
This sequence comes from Orbicella franksi, assembly GCF_964199315.1. Lineage (NCBI taxonomy): Eukaryota > Metazoa > Cnidaria > Anthozoa > Scleractinia > Merulinidae > Orbicella > Orbicella franksi. Next base: position 17,443,224 of record NC_138154.1, read on the forward strand.
CAAAGAGGAGAGCATGACAGCCAATTCTGAAGAAACTGGTAACCTACTGAATGTTGATAAAGAAAATCTTCCCATATTCCCAGCCGGTTTAAGAAGACAGCAGCAGCTCAGTGCAGGGAACTCATGAACGAAGCAAAGTCTCTAACTTACATAGTCGATGAACAGTTTATCCATAAACAGCTTCAGGGTCAAATAAAAGTCAGATAAACAGTTTTCTTTCTCGCTCTCCAACCAAAACTCAACAATCAATCTCAGTTTATTCAATTCGTTCCATTTTTTCTCCAACAACATACCTCTTCTTCAAATCAGTGTAAAAGAAGTAAAAGAAGTATCCTGTAATTCCCCAAAAGAATACGGTTTGTGGTGTGGCTTCTCCCATGAGTCTGACAGTAAATGGCAAATAGAAAATGTCAATGTTTAGATGAGTCGTTCTTCGTCCATCAGTCACAAACTTTAACTTTATCATTCTTCGTCGATGTGAATAGTCAACTTCTCTTCACCAAAACATTTACAACCACAAGCTGGAAATTTCCTATTATTCAAAGGCAAATTTCTCTGTTCATCAAGTTTGCAGTCCCAATGAAAGATAGTCTCAGAGCACTTACTTCTATAAAAACAACCTCTACTTGCATCAACATTTCGCTTACAAATAAAACAGTGCATGATATGAGAAAAGTGGTTAAGACATCTATGATGGAACACTTTTCGACAACACGGTGTAAAGCTTTTTCTGTGACCGAGAGTACATGGTTCAAGAGAGATTAAACAATTCTCCGAAGACATGACTTACTTTGAATCGAATACACAAGCACACAAACAAACAGTAGAGACTCGAAGACTTATAAACGGAGTCATCACGTGTTGAACTACGTCACAAAAAAGGTAAATTAGGGGGATAGGGGTTATCCCTCCTTTACGAGCTAAAAATAAAAAAGAGCGGGAAAATACACTGTAAATTCAACTGTAAAAAAGTTGGTTCTACACTTGTTCATACTCATTTCGATCGCGATGGACACTGAAATGGACCTTGATTCGAGCGACGAAAAAGACAACCTCCTTGCAAATCACGCCGATGAATTGGAAAGGGGATTCGATTTCATTTTGACTCCTCACATAGACAGACGGGTGAGACAATTGGGAGTGAGACATCGAAATTACACAGGAAGACTGGTTCAACATGCTGGGGAACTTGATTTCAATCCCACCATCCAACGAATTCTACCGCAACAGTTAGAGCAAGCCGTCAAATGCAGCATCGAACAACAAGTCTTAAACGATCCAGAAGTAAGACCCCAAGATTATTTATACGTCAACATCAACTCCAATCGACTACAACACGCTAGCATTCTCCCTGCAGGAGAGTGACTGGACCGGAAATGAGTTGAGAGCTACACAAATGATGCAACAGATTTCGGCCATGCTGAACTCAAACGAAAATTTCCAAATAAACGATACTTTTTCTGTCAACATTTCACACATTCGTAATCCTGGAACCGGAGGTGGAAATCGAAGAATCCGTAAAGGACAACTGGCCATCGAAAAGATACTAGACATCAAGAAATGTGTAGTGAAGATCAAAAACCAAGACGAATTGTGTTGTGCTCGAGCCATAGTCACCATGATCGCGCTCACGCTGACCACGGAAGTAAACATTCCGACTACATTAATCTCAGAAAAAGTCTTCTGATTCAAGAAAAAAAAGCCACAGCCCTACACCAACTTGCCAACATCCCACTGATGACTTCTGGTCTACCCAAAATTCAAAAGTTCCAAGACATTCTACCCGATCACAGATTAATCATACTCTCGGTCGATCAGAATTACAGGATAATTTACAAAGGTTCCTACGAACCCTACAGAAAAGAAGTTATCCTCATCAAAGTAGGAGAACATTACCATGCGTGTACCTCACTCAAAGTTTTCATGGGAAGAAATCATTTCTGTTTGAGATGTGAAAAAGGCTTTGATCACAACAACATCAGATCCCATGCGTGCAATGGTCGAAAATGTGGATCCTGTTTTCAAACTGAGTGTGAAGAATACCACAAAGTTCAAAAAGGGGACCGAGCAACTTACAAGTGTGGAAGATGTCAACGAAAAGTCTTTGGAACCCATTGCTTGAGTAATCATACCAAATTCAGTGAAGAAAATGGAAAAGAAGCAAACAATAAACGTAAAAGTGTATCCAGTAGCAAAAGAAAATGCAGCAAGTGCATGCAATTGCTTCGCCCTCGTGAAATCAATTCAAATCATGTCTGTGGAACCAACGAATGCCCCTCTTGTACAGAGTACAAGAATTTGAACCATCATCAGTGCTTCATTCAAAATCCAACCAATTTAGAAAAAAAATTGAACTAAGTCAAGAATCACAGTCTAAAGAGAAAAAGAGATCGTTCGACATCGGTTCAAGAAAAACCTCACATATTCGTCTACTGGGACAGTGAAACCGTGCAAGATACAGGTGTACACATTCCCAATTTACTATGTGCTGCTACCTCTAACACCGAAGAGTTGTTCAATTTTGAAGGGGAAACTTGCATCAGAGACTTCATCCATTGGTTGAGAGAATTGGCCTTGGACTGCAAACTGACGGTCATTGCTCACAATTCCCAAGGCTTCGACGCTTACCTCGTGCTAGACAAATTATTCAAACAGTACGTGGGAGTGGATCAAATAGTCAACGGAGCCAAAATCATTTCTTTGAGTTTCAACGGAGGTGACATTGAATTAAAAGACTCGCTCTGTTTCTTTCAAATGCCTCTCGCCTCTTTTCCAAAAGCCTTTGGACTGAAAGGTTTCTTCCCCCACTTCTTCAACACCCCCGAAAACCAAGAGTATGTGGGTCCATTACCAGACAAAAAGTATTACGATCCTAAAGGAATGTCACTGAGCAGAGCCAAAGAGTTTGATCAATGGTACGAAAACCTTTTCAAGGATCCAGATTACCAATTCAACTTTCAAGAAGAACTGTTGAGCTATTGTCAATCCGATGTACTTCTACTGAAGGGTGGATGTGAAGTCTTTTGTCAGGAATTCAAAGAAATCAGTGGTTTCAACCTCCTCGAGAGATGTTTGACCATCGCTTCGGCATGCAATCTTTACTATCGAATGACTCACATGCAAGAGAGAACAATCGCCTCGCAGCCGACCAGTGGATGGCATGGGCAAGGAAAACCTCACTCCAAGGCTAGCATCGAATGGTTGACTTGGCTCAACACAAAACCCCACAACAACATACAACATGGAAGAAACGGTGGCGAACATGTCATCAAAGACGGTCCACATAAATACTACGTGGATGGCTACGATCCCATCACCAATGTTGTGTACGAATTTAATGGTTGTTATTGGCACGGTTGTTCCAAATGTTACCCTAATCGAGACGAAGAAAGAGAAAAGATGGGGGAGCTAACCATGGGTGATGTTTATGAAAACTAAGAAGCCAAACAACAACTTCTATTTCTAAAAGGCTACTCTGTGCAAGTGAATTACAGGATCATTTACAAAGGTTCCTACGAACCCTACAGAAAAGAAGTTATCCTCATCAAAGTACGAGAACATTACCATGCGTGTACCTCACTCAAAGTTTTCATGGGAAGAAATCATTTCTGTTTGAGATGTGAAAAAGGCTTTGATCACGACAACATCAGATCCCATGCGTGCAATGGTCGAAAATGTGGAGCCTGTTTTCAAACCGAGTGTGAAGAATACCACAAAGTTCAAAAAGGGGACCGAGCAACTTACAAGTGTGGAAGATGTCAACGAAAAGTCTTTGGAACCCATTGCTTGAGTAATCATACCAAATTCAGTGAAGAAAATGGAAAAGAAGCAAACAATAAACGTAAAAGTGTATGCAGTAGCAAAAGAAAATGCAGCAAGTGCATGCAATTGCTTCGCCCTCGTGAAATCAATTCAAATCATGTCTGCGGAACCAATGAATGCCCCTCTTGTACAGAGTACAAGAATTTGAACCATCATCAGTGCTTCATTCAAAATCCAACCAATTTAGAAAAAAAATTGAAGAAAGTCAAGAATCACAGTCTAAAGAGAAAAAGAGATGGTTCGACATCGGTTCAAGAAAAACCTCACATATTCGTCTACTGGGACAGTGAAACCGTGCAAGATACAGGTGTACACATTCCCAATTTACTATGTGTTGCTACCTCTAACACCGAAGAGTTGTTCAATTTTGAAGGGGAAACTTGCATCAGAGACTTCATCCATTGGTTGAGAGAATTGGCCTTGGACTGCAAACTGACGGTCATTGCTCACAATTCCCAAGGCTTCGACGCTTACCTCGTGCTAGACAAATTATTCAAACAGTACATGGGAGTGGATCAAATAGTCAACGGAGCCAAAATCATTTCTTTGAGTTTCAACGGAGGTGACATTGAATTAAAAGACTCGCTCTGTTTCTTTCAAATGCCTCTCGCCTCTTTTCCAAAAGCCTTTGGACTGAAAGAGAAGAAGAAAGGTTTCTTCCCCCACTTCTTCAACACCCCGGAAAACCAAGAGTACGTGGGTCCATTACCAGACAAAAAGTATTACGATCCTAAAGGAATGTCACTGAGCAGAACCAAAGAGTTTGATCAATGGTACGAAAACCTTTTCAAGGATCCAGATTACCGATTCAACTTTCAAGAAGAACTGTTGAGCTATTGTCAATCCGATGTACTACTACTGAAGGGTGGATGTGAAGTCTTTTGTCCGGAATTCGAAGAAATCAGTGGTTTCAACCCCCTCGAGAGATGTTTGACCATTGCTTCGGCATGCAATCTTTACTATCGAATGACTCACATGCAAGAGAGAACAATCGCCTCGGAGCTGATCAGTGGAGGCATGGGCAAGGAAAACCTCACTCCAAGGCTAGCATCGAATGGTTGACTTGGCTCAACACAAAACCCCACAACAACATACAACATGGAAGAAACGGTGGCGAACGTGTCATCAAAGACGGTCCACATAAATACTACGTGGATGGCTACGATCCCATCACCAATGTTGTGTACAAATTTAATGGTTGTTATTGGCACGGTTGTCCCAAATGTTACTCTAATTGAGACGAAGAAAGAGAAAAGATGGGGGAACTAACCATGGGTGATGTTTATGAAAACTAAGAAGCCAAACAACAACTTCTATTTCTAAAAGGCTACTCTGTGCAAGTGATGTGGGAATGCGAATGGGAGGAGATGAAAAAACAGGACAAGTCCATTCAAGAAAAAGTTGATTCTTTTCAAATCATCAACAGACTGAAACCTCGCGACACTTTCTTCGGAGGGAGAACGAATGCCGTGAGACTTTACTACAAAGTAGTAGATGGTGAGAAAATTTGGTATATCGATTTCACGTCCCTTTATCCGTGGGTAAACAAGAACATGATCTACCCTGTTGGACATCCGACCATCATTCTCGAAGCTGGGGTCACAGACCTAAGCGACTATTTTGGATTAGCTCAATGTACTGTGTTACTTCCGACAGAATTGTATCATCCCGTTCTTCCTTACAGAAGTGGAGGTAAATTAACATTTCCCTTGTGTAGAAAATGTGTGGAAACGGAACAACCTAAGCCTTTAACAGAGTGTAGTCACCAATGTGTACACAGCGATGAAGAAAGATGTCTCACTGAAAGTTGGTGTACTCCCAAATTGATGGAAGCTGTCAAGCAAGGTTATGTGATAAAGCACGTACACGAAGTCTGGCATTTCAGTTTGACGAGCAATGACATGTTCACCTCCTACGTAAACACCTTTCTAAAAATAAAGCAAGAAGCTAGCGGATGGCCAGAATGGGTCAGTCACGACACCACAAAAAGTACTCAATACGTCGAGAACTACGAAAAACACGAAGGAATCAAACTAGAAATAGACAAGATCAAAAAAATCCCAGAAGAAGATCATTAACCAAAATGATGCTTAACAGTTTCTGGGGAAAATATGGTCAACAAGGTAACAAAAGTCAAGTAGTGGCCATCACGCAACCCACGTGTCTATACGAAATCATCGAAGACGACAGTAAAATAGTCCAAGCCGTGAAGATCATGAATGATGAAATGGTAGAAATCGTATACAAAAAAGTCGATGACGAACAGAGAATTCAACCCAATACTAACATTTTCATCGCCTGTTTCACAACGTGTTGGGCTCGATTAAAGTTATATCAAGATGGTCTGAGTAAATTAAACTCCCAACAAGTCCTTTACTTCGATACCGATTCCATCATATACTCACTGAAAGCAGGAGAGCCAACTCTTCCACTGGGTGATTACCTCAGTGAATTCACCAACGAGCTATCCGAAGACGATCACATCGTCGAATTCGCTTCCGCTGGTCCCAAGAACTATGGTTACACCACAAAGAAAGGTAAAGTCGAATGTAAAGTACGTGGATTCACGCTCAATACTCACGGACAAGAACAACTGAACTACAAAACATTAAAACAAAATGTAATATCCGAAGTCACTTCTCCTCAAAGAAACAAATCCACCGGAGAAAGTGTTCCTAGAAAGATTCCCATCGTAGACCCTCACAAGATCAGTCGGGATCCTGAAACAAAAACATTGACCACAGGCGAACAGATTAAAAATTATCGAGTCGTGTTTGACAAACGAGTCATTGACCCAGACACATTCTTATCATACCCTTTCGGCTACAGAAAAGCCGTCTTTGATGATAATGACATTGACAATGTCCTTCTATTAGCTGATTTTGAATAAATGAACATTGTAACGTCAAGTAGCCTAGTAGTCACGAACACTGAACACTTTTTAGGAAGTAGGTTATAGGAAGTTGTGATGTAATCCATTGTTCTCAATAAAAAGTCACGTGTAAAATCGGAGCATTGTGATTGGTTGATTCACGTCATGTGTGCTAAATGGGGCTCTGTGATTGGTTCAATTCATATACCACTGCCCTATACTACTATTTATACCTGTAGCTCCACTTGTTTGCGCTTGGAATTTTCAGTTGACTTAAGGGGGTCCACATGCCACCCCTGTTTCAAGTTGTTTGCTACCTGCCCGACTCTGCCTGAATATTTACTCTTGCGTGTTGCAAGAGATAAACGTTTTTGCAGAAGTTTGTTCTTTGGCTGAGCTTTTGGCGCATTCCTGGGTGCAGGTTTTGACGAGACTTCTCGTTCTAGAATCATACCATTGGATGCCTTCGGTGCTGATTTTCCCATTATCTTGCCACAATTTTCCAGGCTCTTTCTAACCTGCACAAGTACTTGTCATTTGTTTTATGAGAAGACAGTTTGATATGTTGGAGGAAAAAGATATGATTGATTGTTGTAATATGGTTGATTTCATTTCGATTAAACTATCAACAATTTTAATTTTCTAGATGGCATCTCTTAATGGATCTTGTAAAGAAAAATGTGTTGTTTGTGACAAAGATGATGTAATGGAAGAAATGAAAATGAAGTGGATAGGATGTTGCTACAAACCTATTCATTCATTGTGTGTCGATAAATGTTACACAATATGTCCTGTTTGTAAAGGACGTCTTCAAATATTGAATGAAATAAAAAGATCAGATAAGTTTACTGGCGAAGAAGCAAGTATAATCGAAGAAGCATTTTTGATACATTATGATCTGTATGTAAAGCCGAAACCTGTTACCATTACTAGGTATGAAAGTAAGTTTGTAAGAAGAGCTCTAAAGAGCGAGCCTCTTAAAGCCATGGATTCTGTGACTAATAGAATTTACAATGTGTGTTTGGTTTTTTTGTTTGATGTTGGTGCAAAAGACCTGTGACTGGGATGATATAGCTTGTCGGATATCTTTAGGTTACACTTTATCTATGTTACTAGAAATGAAAGGAAGATATCTGTTGAGACAGAAAAGTAGTGGAGTTCATCCCATTTTTACTTTTTAAGAGAACTTTTAGAATTCAACGTCGATGATCATTGTATGGATAGACTTTGTGTGGTACAAACTTAATTGTAAGGGAAAGTGTAAGGTGTGTTTGAAATTTACCAAGATCATAGCTGACAAGGATAAAACAGTAAAAGGTGCAGGATTAGGTAATCCAAAATATTTGTACGAAAAAGTCCAGGTGAACAAGAACCTCACACAACAAGATTTTTTCGATGCAGTGTTGAAACACTTTAATAACACTTTGTAATATGTGATGATTGTTTACATGAATAAATTCAACTTAGAGTTTTAACATTTTCTTGGCTTGCATGATTCTCTTGACTACTCTCTCGGTCATGTTCTTGTTTTTAAACTTATTGATATTAGCTATCATTTTCTCATCGGCTTTCCACTTGTCCTGTATGTTTTTGGCTTCACTGTAATCGATGTCGTGCTGTTTGGCAAGTCTATCCAATCTATTAATGCCAGGATCCCCTCGCTTCAATCTCTTCCCCAGATGCGTACCAGGTCCCATCTACTGATAGCCGGGGCAGTGCCATTCGATTCCCGTCTTGGCAAACATGTTTTGAATGTCGAATCCCCTCCGCTTAGATCCCGTCTTCTTTTTTTGTTTAGAGACTCTCCCTTTAGATGACTTTCGACTGACGACTTTTCTTTTCGGGACTTTTTTCTTTCTCTTAGTCGCTGTCATAGTCACGTTGCAGACCTTTTCTCAGTTTATCTCCTTTAGGGTACCAATTCTCCCAGCCAGGTAAAGGTTGTAGGTTTTCCAACTCCGTTTTACGTTTCTTCTTTGGTTTTTTTCCTTTCGAGGATATTCCACTTGTGCTGGGTAGACCAAGTGAATGCAACAAACTCTCACCCGCTGCTTTTAAAGCCTTCCCTTTGACTTCTTTGCCGGACGATGTTTTGGAGTTGAATACAGACTGGATTTGAAGGTTTTCACTGGTATTTTCAAGGGTGGTGACTAATAAAGGCCGTCATTCCGTAACTATTTTTTTTTTTAATCGAAATATCTGACGCATGGAACGAGTCTGTACAATGTTGCGTGGAGCTGAAAATAATGCTAATGGAAAACGCGTGCAGGTAAGTAAATATTTTTTTCTGTTACATCGATTCTCTCTGTATCGTTTGTTAGCCTCTAGAGCTGTATTTCACAAATGTCTTTGTTACCTTCATACGTAGGTAACTCTTGAGATTGATGAAAGTAAAAAGGACCAGTTTTTTCGTCTCCTTCAAGAAATTCCAGAGGTGGCCTGCGAAGTTCTGTCCATACGACGCATCCAAAGTGGAAACGGTTAGTAGACTACAGTTCTAACGCACCATTTACAACTTATAACTTATTATTTACAACCTTCACAAACTCGGCTTCTCGAAGATTGCAGGAAAGACTTCAGCCAGCGACAAAAAGCAGAAAAGCTGTTTGATAATAATTTGACCGTTTTGATGGAGCAACAGTTTTCGAATTGCGCGCCTTTTCTCAGTGATAACAAATGGAACTTGATTCCTCGGTGTCGAAGGTTACATCATCCTGCTTCCAGCGACACCTAAAACATTCAATGTGGATTTGTATCCGTTCATGTACTTTTATTAGAGTAGTGGGAATTTCTGCTCGGGCAGAATTGTTTATAGCAAGGGAACAGCTTTGAAATTTTTGGTTTAGTTTCCCAAAGATTATGACATGGTCTCCAGTTGTCATAGAGTTGTACCATTGATATGTATCACATAAACTACATATGATCAAGTGGATATTTCCAGGACTGATATGCAACCTTGAACAATTCCCTTCATGTAAGTTGATTTCCCTGTAACAATTTGGGATTATCATAAGAGGTTGTGTGTATGACTCATTGTACTTACCCTTGAGTTGCCCCTGTTCACTTCCATCCGAATTTTTATTCTAAACTTTTTTTTTCTACAGCGAGGAAGTGCTTTCCCGTACCAATTGATGAAGAACCACTACGGCCATCACCTGTTTGTCTCTTTCCTCGAAGAAACGAGGCCGTTGCTATTTTCGCCAACAATGAGTCCAGCATAGCTGTGCCGCCTCAAGTTCCAGAGTCAACCTGTGACTTCTGTCTCCGAGCTCCGTGCATCACATCTTCTGAATTCAAACCAAACGGAAGATGTGATGGACGCATAACCAACCACACAAAAAGGCGAAAAGACTATAAGTGGTATTGGAAGACCCTCAAGGACAATGGGCTTTGGGACAACCCAACGTATCTGGAAAAAAACAACAACTGGGTTGCCTTATTGACGACATTAGAGAGGTTATGCCGCATTGCGTGATAAAGGACGTTCGTGATAGGTGGCCTAACCCCCCTAACGTCCCCTATCAAGGGCATCGTCGCTCGTGAGAAGCGACATTAGCAAGCAAGCTCTTTCTTGTGAGCGTCAGTTTCATCATGGATAGACCTCACTTTTCGCTTCCAGCCCAATAAATCAACGCAGTTTAACAGTTAGTTGACATGGTGAACCTTTTTTGTTTTTCAGTACAATGTCAACAACTTCTGCAAGAGTACTTCTTTTTTTCTTGATACACAGTTTTGCACGGCATCTAAAACTACAGCATTCTAATTTTACACTCGTCAGCCTTCAAGCAACGGACTGAGTTACAATGAATTATAAAAAGTTGTCCATATGCCATCCTTGAACTCGTAGGTTTTATCTGACAGTACCCTGTGTGGGGCAATTCTGTCCGGTTGGCGACTGGTCTGATAGTACTGTTCAGATGTGGCTTCACGCAGCACATTCTCATTCTAAAAAATTGAAATGGAACAGGAAAATAATACATACCACAGCAACCAAGGACAGGCCATGTACTTCATGTGCAACTGTCCATTGCTGCTTTCCTCAGTTAGCTTTAATTTCCATTTTTCAATAAAGGGAGCTAACCTGGGGTGGGGGGGACTCCCATGTAAAAAGGATGGGGGTGCTCATCATACCTTTTTGGGGTTAAAAAAGTAGTTTCGGTTCATCTTAGGGTGTTCAGCCTCAAAAGGTCCACATCGGGAACTTTTGCAATACCTTTTAGGTTAATGAGCCAAAAAAAATTTGACAGGACACAATGTGGTCTTACAATTGGTACTTCTTGAGGGTGAAAAGAATTTCAAGCCACACCCACGACATAGGGTCTTGGTAACTGTTAGAGTTTCTTTTTATGCAAAATTTTCGGCTAGCACTCCTGACCTTTTCATATGGGAATCCCCCGCCACCAGAAAGTTGATGGTAAAGATAATGATAATAATTTGAATAATAGTAATAATTAACAATTACTGGTCAATAGTGCAATTTCTATAAAAGTGAAAAGAATAAGTGTCCTTGTGTGGACGTTTGTTATCCTCTGTCTATGTTTTTCCACTTTTTGTGAAGATACATGAATACAAATAAAAGTGTTGTGGTACATACCCAGTCAAGAACTGCAAGCTGTATTCTCATTTCATAGGTGTCTTTACGACTGAAATGGATGCGCTTCTGTGCATAAATAAGCATCACCATATGCAGTGATTCTATCCAGAAAGTATCTCGGCACTACAGTAAATAGAGGTAATAAGTTCAAAGTTATGCCATTGAAGAAAGCTTTTGTATTGTAAATAAAACATGTATAGAGCCAATCTCTCTTTCTTAGGTGGGAGTAATGTTGCTGCCTACTCGTGGACTTTCCACATTCAGTATGAAATGTAGTGGTTATTTGTAGATCTGTGAAGTAAAGATACAATTCCATACCATAGATATTGATGTATGAATTATTATTACCAAGGCATAATCTTCAGCAAATTTGTAGATGTTGGTACCCACTATAGCCTTCCGGTATGCTGCAATAGCCTGTGCAGTAACAAGAGGTTTTTTGCTGCATACATAGCCTTCTTGACGACACCAAGACTCCTGATGGCAATTTGAATGATCCCCCTATACCACACAGATAAAAGGAATAGAAGAACCATTCAATCATCTATACAATTTTTGGTATGTAGAGTCATGGATTCTGAATCAGTGACTTGTACAACCTTGCTAATGACAAGGTGTAAAGGGCTCACCTGTGGGGTGAGGGTAATAGAAACTTACATTGTCACAACAGCCACTAACCACTCATATCTACTTGTGCCCTTGGAAATAATCTCCTGTTGTCAGAAAATTAAGATAACAATTCAAATGTACAAGTTCCTAGTGAACCCTTTTACCTGGTAATGGTCTACAATGTTTACTATGTATCGCCTCAGCTCATCAGCATCACCATTGCAATTCTTCATTGCATAATAGATATGCGTCTTCGTGCACTTCACTGTCAAAACAATGGCATTTTTAGAAGGTTTTTTAACTTCAAGTAACGGTACTGTAATTCATAGGATTTGCACCACACAATTTAAGCAAAGATGAATATGACATACAAACAAGCCACTTCGAATGCAAAGAGGGCCTTTGCAGAGTTTATGTTAGTTTCAGTTTGTATCCTACAATGGATAATTACCTTTGTCAGACAACTCTGCAAACCATGACCTCTCTGAGTCCCTAACAAGCCCACTGGCAACCTTTTTGATGGCCTTCTTGACACCCTTCCCACCTTTGTTAAGGAAAAGGAAAACAAGAACTACCATTCCTTATCACAGAGACTAAAACAGACCATAGCTACTAGCTTGATGGTGATTACAAGCTAATCCTTACTAGTGAAACCTAGTAATTTGGTTGGTGACCTACCATGCCAACTGTCATATGAGTTCCTAATCCCTTTGGTTGCAAGCCACTGCCTCAATGCCGGCACATAGTCATGTGCAACTTCACCAACACGATGACCTACAGGTGTTGCAAGGGTCAATACAAGAGTTTAGCAAAGAAACATAGGCTTTTAGACTTCATAAAACACACAGATTATACATGTGTGAAACAAGTAGTATTTGCATAATATTCATGAAACATTATTCATAAGAAACCAGTGCGAGAAACCCTCCTTTCTATGTGTGACAAACACCTGTTCAAAATAAATATAGTCTTCCAACATCTTGAAGTCACACAATATTTTTGGGATAAATCCTGGCAAGAAATATAGGTACTGTGATCATTTACAAAAAGCCAGACATATCCTGCATCTAATTATGAAGTGCTTATCATTTATGGGAAGAGTGCACTATCAAATCAACATTACAACTTACCAAGAGCTGTTAGAGAATCTATCACTGCTTTAGTCATGGGTACTTCTCGAGATGCTGCAGATGGCATATCTTCTTTATCCCAATTTAGGCAATAAATAACTTTCTTGTTTCTGAAAAAAAAAATTAAGAGAATTATCAACAATGCCACATGTTAGGTTGTATTCAAGCAGAGATGGTTATAGTTCAAAGTCCCCACTGATAAGATAAAGCTGAAACTGTGGTGTGCTGCGCAGCTTGGCTGGAATCGTGTCTAGCATCTGTTATGATGATCTAAATTTATGAAGAAGGAAACAAAATTCCATGAAATTTAATTGAATCAATAGTTCACAAACAAAACAAAAAAGTGCAGAAATTCCTGGAAAGGCTGCATCATACCTTGGAAACATACATCTCCTTGGAGAAGATATTGAGCATCCTGCTGTGCTTCCGACCTAGCTTCCTGTAATTTTATCTCATACCAGGCTTTCACAGCATTCTTGTATCCTAAAGAAGTGTATACTGGAAAGAGGGAAAAAGAACAACTGAAGTATGTTCACAAGAGAAAAATAAGCTGCATAACTGGTTCCCTCATGGCAAGGAAGAAGGCAATGAAAAGAAATAAACTCTATGACACTTTTTCTAGAAATTGCATGATCACTGATGAGTATAGGGAATTTTTGTGTAGTACACCAACTAAAGTATAACAATACTGCTATTGTCAGAGAGGATTATTGTATTTCAGAGAAATTGTAATACCGGTAGTAATGTATCTCTCGTCCACATTTCCGATGTGAGCTGCCTTACAAGCACTGACATACTGGGTCTCAGTAAGGCCAGAACTGATAAATCCATGTAAAACCCTAAACAAAAATGACAGCAGTGTTAGCTTACACAAATGTCAAGTTCAAAATTTTCGGAAATTCAAATATAAAAAATTACTTATACTTTTACCTCAAATTGGCTGTGTACTTTCTGCCGATGATACTGCTGGAATTCCATCGACAGGAATGACCGGCCACGCAGCCCACGCTGACGACCGCCACATGTCCATGCTTTATCGCATGGAATGATGGCAACTCTAGAGGATAGCCACATAAGGGACACCTTCCGCAATATTGTGCCATTGTAGATATGAGGTTTCGCACTGCATCATTGGATGAAAGAAAATAGTCTTTGTTCTCCGTACTTTGGGTGTGGATATTGAACTTTCCGGTTGTATTTTCACCGTAACCCAAAATATACGGATCAGAGATATCCGTTTGCGTTTGTGCATCTATTTTTTTCGAACATGAAGGAAAAGGTTGTGGCGAAGGTTGTGATGAAGGTTGTGCTGAAGGCTGTTGTATCGTTGACAAAAACAAAGATTGACTGGCTGTGATTACCATCTGACTTCGTTCAAACTCTTTGAATGAGCTCAGATATCGTTCCATCATCAAAAGGTTACCCATTGGTGTACGACTGGTTATACGTAAGGCACTTTTAACACCTTGAATTTCAGCTTTCAATGCCTCTAAACGCTCCTCCATACCCGCTTCAACTTCAAGCTGTATGCTGTACGTAATCCGTTGTGCACAAGGAGGCATTAGTTTGGGCTTCTTGGAGAAAGATTCTGCCATGAAAAATCCAATGCACCGAAAAATAGTTGATAAGATAAAATAGCGCCTAAGAAGCAAAGACAATGCGTGCAAACTAGCTCGATTCAAAATGGAAGTTGTGGCACCAAAGCACGACAGCTTCCGCCATGAACCGAACCGTCATTCCCAAAAACGCATATATTACATCATGCCCTTTTTTTGAGCATGCCAAATATTGCATAGACGATGACATAGGCATATTGAAGGCTCAACAAAGCAACGAATCGTCTACGAGGAGTCTGTGAGCGAGTGCGTTTGTTCAGGGATTGACAGGGACGGTTACAGGCGGGAAATTCAAATTTCCTTCGCTAAATTCTTCAATTAGCGTTAGAAGGATCAGGATTTTAGTACATTTCTGACTTAAATTCACAATTTGGGTGGTTCTACACTCGCATTAAGTTCTTAATGTGTAGGGTTTTATTTGTTCCATTGCAGAGTGGGTTTACCGCATCTTCCTCACTGAGTCCGCCATCTTTGATTAGGACTACGAACAAAGATTGCGTGACAAAGAGGGGGAGGAGCTATGCCTTTTATAGTGCGGGTCCTTGTTTAAGGAAGGAGCATTGCAGTAATCAATTACATCATACACAGTATAAATGTCGTGGACATTGCTCACAATTGTGTCAATTAAATCATCAGATAGTCCATGTCCAACAATTCCAGTGCTGTCAAACATCCTTATCTTTGATTGTGAAGACAACGACCTTTGAACTTCATTTAGTGCTTCCTTAAGGCATGCTCTCTCATCTTCTGAAAAGTCCCTTGATTTTTCTTGATCACATTCACTAGTAGGTACACAATCAAAGTTTGGAATGGGTTTACTGCATCCAGAATCCTCGCATTTGCAGCTTTTATGGCACACATTACAGCCATCATGCATTGGCGATATCAAACAAACTTCATTATCAAAGCTTTCAAGGAAGGCAATGCGGCAACATGATGTCAGTGACTTCCGTACAGCAACTTTTATGTCAGACTCATATGTAATTAGATGCCATCCTTGATAAATAGTGACATGATAAGCCTCGGGTCCATCCCTTCCTGCACGTCCTGCTTCTTGTAGATGGCTTGTTAAGTTTTTGGAAGGACCACAGTGTACAACATATTTAACATGAGGGAAGTCCACTCCCATACTTAGTGATGTAGATGCAAATACCACCCTTACATGTCCAGACAACCCCTCAAAAGACTTTGTAATGCAATCCTTGTGACTTAGGGGTGTCTGGGAGTAATAAACTCCAAGAAGACATCTCTCATCAATGGACCCTTCACCCTTGACATAAACTCCTGATTGTCCCAGTTCCATCAGAAAAAATGTCAGAACAGATACAATGTCATTCACTGTCTTACAAAAAATAATTGTGAATGGTGTTTGGCCCTTTTTCTCTCTCAAAATGTGTAAAAGCCAATCAAAGCAATGTAATTTGCTGTTTGCTTTCACCACAGTGAAACGGATGTTGTCCTTGTTGGGACTAACAACTATTGGCAATAGGTTGCTCTTCATGCCAAGGTACTTCATTAAGCAGTCACGCATTTCTCTGTTTGCAGTTGCCGTTAACCCCAACACTGGCGTGCAACTTTTCAATAATGAACGCAACTCAGAAATGCGACTAAAGGCTTCCTGGAATGCTGCCTTTCCTTTCTTTCCAATTCCCCTAAAGGAAAAAAAAAGCACTTAATCAAACCCAAACTAATACCTTCAATTCACTAAATTTAACCTTGTTTAGAAGATTATGTAATCTGCAATTAAGGGTCCTAAATAATAAATTATGTACACAAATACAGCACTTTTGCATTTGGTAGTTTTGATTGTGGTGCTCTCAACATTCCTTGCGTGACAGTTCTAGAACATTCTTGCGTTACCATAAGACATTTAGGTCTTAGAGGGGGATTTAGCAATACCCTCAATTGTAAACACGTGCCCCTGTTGTTGTTCGAGTGATGAGTTGTTAGCAGAATAAACAGAGTTTAGTTGTTATTAGTGTTCGTCTGTCTTGAATGCCAAATTGGTGACCCCGACGCAATCATGCCCGACGAAGCTGACATTCCGACACAACCAACTGCAATTGCTAATGCTGTTTCGCTGAAACTACCGGATTTCTGGCCGTCTGATCCTGAACTTTGGTTCGCACAAGCTGAGGCGTTGTTCACTGCTCAAAATATCACCCACGAAAAGACGAAGTTCGGTCATGTGGTTCGTGTTCTCCCGGCCCAATATGCCTCAGAAGTACGCGACATTATTTTATGACCGCCGGAAGCTCCTTATACGGCACTGAAAACCGTGTCTGCCCTTCCAAACGACAACGATTACAGCAACTCCTACACATGGAAGACCTTGGAGATCGAAAGCCGTCACAACTTTTACGGCATATGTTGAAGCTTCGTGGTGGTACAGTCGCCGATGCTAGCGAAGATGAGATTTTCCATGAGCTTTTTCTGCAGAAACTTCCACTCACCGTTCGCACGGCTCTTGCGGTACACAAAGGTGCCAGTCTCAGTGAGCTCGCCGACATGGCGGACAATATGGCGGAGGTCCAAGGTCCTCAAGCACCGGTTTACCAAATACAGCACCAGGGTGATTCTGAGATTAGCGCCATTAAAACCGAGCTACAGAAGATCTGGCAAACATTGCAGTCGACCCCACCAGCCCGTGCACAACCACAGTCGCGCTCCCACCCCGACATTTGTTGGTACCACGAGCGATTTGGCACGAAAGCTTTAAAATGCCGTGAGCCTTGCAAGTTTCAACAGCAACCGGGAAACTCGACTGCCAGTTGGTGAACGCAGCCCATGCGACTGGCACATCTCCTCTCCTTCGACTTTATGACAAGAATACTAAACTGAACTTTTTAATTGACACGGGAGCGGCAATTAGCGTGTTTACGGCTGGACGATCAGATCGTTTCAAGAAAGGCGACGTCACATTACGAGCTGCGAATAACTCTATCATTAACACTTACGGTTCTCGACAGTTAATCCTCGATTTTGGGCTCCCACGCCCCCTAACCTGGCGATTTCTAGTAGCTGATGTGACTCAACCTATTATTGGCGCTGATTTTCTGTTACAACACAAATTGTTAGTGGACCTGGACAGACGACGCCTTATTGACACGAGAAATGGGACACGAGTCGAAGCAGAACCTTCACCGTGCCCCACTCCTCACCTTAATTTTCTTTCTACTCAGCCATCCACTGGTGATCCTTTCACACGACTCCTGAATGACTTCCCGTCATTGACAAGCCCTTGCACCAGCGATACTCCTATTAAACATGGTGTTGCCCATCACATTGTCACCGAAGGCCAACCTGTCTTCGCACAACCACGGCGTCTTTCTCCTGAGAAATTGGTTGCTGCTAAAGCTGAGTTCAACAAGCTCCTTGAGATGGGAATCGTGCGCCCATCCTCCAGCACATGGGCCTCTCCACTCCACATGGTCCCAAAAGGAAATGGCGAATGGCGCCCATGCGGGGACTACCGCAGGTTGAATGACATCACAACTCCTGATCGCTACCCCATTCCACATATCCAAGATTTTGTGTCCAATTTGGCTGGTAAAACCATCTTTTCCAAGATCGACTTGGTTCGTGCCTACCATCAGATTCCTCTTACCATGGACGACATCGCTAAGACGGCCATTATCACTCCATTTGGTCTGTTCGAGTTCTGCCGTATGCCTTTTGGCTTAAGAAATGCTGCCCAGACCTTCCAGCAGTTCATTGACGATGTATGTCATGACCTGGACTTTGTTTGTGTCTACCTGGATGACATCTTGGTTGCTAGCTCCTCCCTCGCTGAGCACCTCCAACATCTTCAGACCCTCTTTCAGCGCTTATCTGACCACGGACTTGTCATCAACCCAGCTAAATGTGAATTTGGCAAGTCAGAAGTGAACTTCTTGAGCCATACCATTAGTGCAGCTGGTATTCGTCCCCACATTACCCGTGTTGAAGCAGTTTGCACGTTTCCAGTTCCCCAAGACAAGAAGGCACTGCACCAGTTCGTGGGCCTCATCAATTATTATCACCGCTCTGTTCCCAGGTGTGCTGAGATCTTACAACCCCTACAGCTGGCGCTTACAGCGGACAGTTTCACATGGACTGCCTCCTGTCAACTAGCATTCGACGCAGCCAAAGTGGCCTTGTCCGAGGCAGTTATGTTGGTCCATCCTCACCCACATGCCGCCACCTGCATCACGACCAACACATCAAACCTTGCTGTCGGAGCAGTCCTTGAACAGTTCATTCATGGACAAAGGAGACCTATCTCCTTCTTTTCGAAGAAGTTGAGCCCTGCGGAACTCAAATACAGTGCCTTTGATCGTGAACTGTTGGCTGCTTACCTAGCTGTCCGACATTTCCAGTATTTTGTAGAGGGCCGTGTGTTCCATATCAACACGGACCACAAGCCTCATACCTTTGCACTTCATTCCAGTGCTGAATGACATTCACCACGACAAGCGCGGCACCTGGCCTTTATTTCCGAGTTCACGTCAGACATCCGCCATATCGAAGGTCAAGCTAATCGTGTCGCTGATGCACTGTCATGCAACGTCCTTGCCCTGGAACAATCCCCAATCGACCTTGAAGCCCCTGCTTCTGCTCAAGAACTAGATGGGGAGCTCCTCAAGCTTTCAACCTCCTCCACTTCATTGCAGCTTGCACAGGTTCCTCTTTCGCACACCGGACGAACTCTCCTTTGTGATATCTCCCAAGGTCGTCCCCGTCCTCTGGTGCCCTTAACGATGCGTCGAGCCATCTTTGACAACCTGCAGTCTTTGTCTCATCCAGGCATCAAAGCCTCTCGTCGCCTCATATCCGAACGGTACGTCTGGCCAAATATGAAGCGGGACATCGCCTGCTGGACCCGTACCTGCCATGATTGTCAGCAATCCAAGGTGCAACGGCATGTCAAAGCCCCGCTGAAGGCCTTCACCCCACGCAACTGCCATTTTGATAGTATTCATGTGGACATTGTCGGTCCCTTACCTCTATCCAAGGGCTACACTTACCTGTTCACTTGCATTGATCGCTACACTCGCTGGCCTGAGGCAATTCCGATGGCTGATGCCACTGCTGAGTCCTGCGCTTCTGCTCTTCTGACGGGCTGGATCTCGCGCTTTGGTGTACCGACGACGATAACCTCTGACCGGGGACAGCAGTTTGAATCGGATCTTTGGCATTCCCTAATGAACCTTCTTGGTGCCACACGTCTCCACATCACAGCGTAACACCCACAGGCAAATGGTCTTGTCGAGAGGTTCCACAGGCACCTTAAAACCGGCCTGAAAGCACGATTGGCAGGTAGTAATTGGGTTGACGACCTCCCTATGGTCCTTCTTGGAATTCGTGCCACCCTCAAAGAAGACCTGTCATGTATGTCCACAGAATTGGTTTATGGCACAACACTCCGTCTGCCAGGCGACTTCTTCTCTGCCCCTACTATCGAGGACCCATTCTCATTCGTGTCAAGACTGCGTTCTTCCATGCAGCACCTCCAGTTTGTTCCTACGAGATGGCATGGTCGTCGTGATGTTTATCTCCCTCCTGACCTCCATACAGCTACCCACATGTATGTGCGGCGTGACAGCCACAAACCTCCACTAACGCGCCCTTATGATGGTCCCTTTCGGGTTCTCTGCCGTTTTGACAAACACTTTACCCTGGACATTAATGGCAAGACCAAGGAAATCACAGTTGACCGTTTAAAGCCTGCTAAGCTGATGGATGATGCTGGTCCTATTGAGCATCCAGTTGAAGTTTCTGCTCCACATTCTCCAACACTTCCAGATCCTCGAGAGAACACTAGCACTCCAACTCAAGTTCATTCTCACCCACCCACCTTGACCCGAGCAGGCCACCCAAGTCGTCGACCAGCACATTTCTTGGATTATCTCTCAGACTGGTAGGGGGGTACTGTGGTGCTCCCAACATTCCTTGCGTGACAGTTCTAGAACATTCTTGCATTACCATAAGACATTTAGGTCTTAGAGGGGGATTTAGCAATACCCTCAATTGTAAACACGTGCCCTTGTTGTTCGAGTGATGAGTTGTTAGCAGAATAAACGGAGTTTAGTTGTTATTAGTGTTCGTCTGTCTTGAACGCCAAATGATTATGCTCTTAGCTGCAACAGGTCCTCATATTGCCAATGCCATAGGATGCCCTGTTTGGCACTCATAAAAACCTTGCTTTGGGTTTACAACTTCAAGTCTGGTCGATAACTCATACAAAATTTTACCTTGGATCCATTTTGTGTTGTTGACACCAATTTTTTTTTAATGTTCTTTTTCTTCTACCAGCTATGTTGCTTGCCATGTATGTTTCCTAAAAGTAGGTTCTAAAGCACATGCATTTCAATTCTCTTATATTTTCTGTCAGTCTGAATAACTACTGTAAGAATGCAATCAATGAAATCAATCTTTCCACTTAAACTTAGTGTAGTAAGTGCAGTAAAATAATGCATGTTTAGTGCAGATTTTACGTAAGATCGCTCAGACACTTCAACACGTATCACATGCACAAAAAGCTCACTTGCACTTGTGAATCTCCATTGTCAAAAGTAACACCTTATTGGCACAAATTAAAAGATTACGGAATAAATGTTATCAAAAATGGCCGAAAAGCACCATACCATGTTTCCACCGTGTGAACTTCGTCCACCACTAGGACCTCGGTGTCATGCAAACTTCCAAACTGCAGAGCTTTCTTCCATCTATCGCTCAGCCAGTTCTGCACTGCCAAACACGATGTTTGCACCTCCCTCCTCAATATCTTGGTCAGTTTTCTCATCATCACCAATGGCCGCCACAGATAAATCACAGTGCAACTTCTTGATAATTGCCACTCGCTGTTTTCTAATGCATTCCAGTGGGCTGACAATGCAGACGAAGAACTTATTCCTGTAGTCGCTTTCATTTTTCAAACACTCCAACACCTTTGGAATTATTTGGTAGATTGAACTCTTCCCGAAACCCGTAAGGAGAACTGCCAAAACATCTTCACGTGAACAAATTACTCACCGTAAGCACTCTATCTGCTCTGCTTTCAGGGAATCGTAGTAAAAATTTCTCAGGGCTTCAACTAACCCAGCAGAAAACTCGTCCTTGCTAACATCTTGCTCTGTCTCTGCCATTTTGTTTTCTTCTAGCCAGGCCAACTTTTTGACCAGAAGTGAGGTTAAAATATGAAAGCCAATAAAAACGCAGTGTTTCATAAGTATTGTTTCTCGACCAATCAGAGAAAAAACCACGATCTGATTTCTTAACATGTGATCCGACAAGTAAATGTATCACGCCCTCCTTCCCCACGTCTGAATATAAGGAAGGGAGGGTATGATCACAGGTTACGATGCTTCCAACAGTAGCATGCACATTCAACCAACTGAGATTTCTAATGAACAAGACAAACAATTTCTACTTTGTTGTGAGAAAAATTGCCTTCCCTCGGCTGCCATTTTCAAAAACAGTGGTTACAAAGCTATCCTTAAGGCAAAAGCTGCTGACCGAACACAGTGTGGTCACCAATAAATAAAATACAGATTTTCAGGTTCTGACGTTCGTGGAAAAGTGGAAATGTTACGTATTAAAGAGATTTCAATTCATTCCCTATATTTAGCATTGTTTGAAGTACAATGTCTGATATTGCCCCATTTGAATCATTTTTGAAATGGAAATTACCAATTGAAAATACCAGTCCCTCATTAGCATATGCTGCCAAAGCAGTAACTAGAAATGTCCCCTTTGCTGTGGACATTCCCTACCCACTCTTAAAGGCCTGGCATGAATTTCTTAGTGAGGCAACAAAGCAAAATAATAATCCATGCCCTACTTCAGAGGAACAGAGCCCATCTACATCTGGGACAGGTAAAGAATCAGTGAGACCACAAAACATACACTGATTTGTTGGAATTTTCCATCCCTGGAAATTTCTTTGCTATCAGTGAGGACCGCATCACAAGAACAGAAGTTCATGTACATCTTCAGAGATTAGCTGGGGCAGTTTGCATTGAGTATAAGAAGGCAAAAGGTGGAAGGTAAAGTCTGGAACTGGGTAAAACGTCTAAGAGGTTTCACATCTATGAAGGACACACAGTTGACTTAGTGGAATTAAGAGAGCAGAATGAGCTTATCAAAGATGAACTTCTGGAGTGGAGTGATTTGGAGTCAGAGCTAAAAAAACTTCATCAAGAGATGCAGGTGGCAATCCAAGAGAAAGATGGAGCAGTTAAGAATTTACAAACAATCAATGAACACCTCTTAAGTTATGTAAATTCACTTACAGAAAAACTGCAAAAGAAAAATACTGTTGTGAACACAAAACTTTAATTATCATAGAAATGGATCATGTAATACTAGATAAACTTCATTTATTACTCAGGATACTTGATGTTTTATTGAAAACTTAATTAGGGATGCTTTGCAGTAGGATCAGAAAGACAATTGGGACAAAAAACAAGCAGCCCAAAAAATTATCCATTTAAATGAACTTCAAAAAACAGTTAGATCCTGTGGGATTTCCTTTGACATTTGGGAAAAAAACAAATGCAGATGGCAAGGGTTCTGGCCAGTATGACTTTAAAAGTCTTCTGGGCTCTGAGAAAAAAAAATTACTATAAGATCTACCCAGCAAGCTTCCTAGTGTTATCCATTCAGAGGCTGTGGAAACTGTTCAAAAACGTTGGGAGGACTTTGATGCTCTCTATTCCAT
Organism: Orbicella franksi; assembly: GCF_964199315.1. Taxonomy (NCBI): domain Eukaryota; kingdom Metazoa; phylum Cnidaria; class Anthozoa; order Scleractinia; family Merulinidae; genus Orbicella; species Orbicella franksi. The sequence goes on from NC_138154.1 coordinate 17,466,568, forward strand.
TGTTGCTAGCAAGGAATCATCAAACAAAGACATGGCCAGTTATTTTGCAAGAGCCAAGGGTTGGGTTACTTTATTCACATCACTGCGAGACAAAAAGAATGGGTACAGAGGGCAAATCTGACCCCCTACATGCGTGCTATGGTATACCATATTCCAACCTTTTTTAAAAATATAAAACAGTAACTGGCAATGATGTGGCTAGAAACATTGTTTTACACAAGTCTAACAAATGGGATGCTCCAACAGATGTTTTACAGCTTGAATCACAGCAGTGGGAGCTAAGAGAGCGAGAAAGGTCTAAAAGACCAGACTCAAAGAGAAATGCAAGTTACTGGGAAGAGGAGCTGAGGGAGACTAGGAGAAACAAGGACCACAAATCTGATTAAAAGTATATAATTCAAAAATTTCATGAGATAAGATATTTGATATGCTCTAGCAATAAATTGAGAAATTGTTTATCAGTGTAATAATTCTATTTCAATGTACAATATTTTGTAATACATGCCATTTTTATAAATTTGTAGACGATTGTAATCAATATGAATACAGAAATAAACTGAGATTACATACACTATCACTGTTCACTTTTTCACCGATGTTTCATAAGTACAGTTGTTTTAGTGAATCTCTGACAATTAATACAATCACATTTTGGAAATAAACTAATTTGCAGAGACACTGAATGGCTCTTTTCTACAATTTTTGCTTATCTTTTCTATATGATATCTGGGTGAAGATATTATTGCTTTTCCTTACTCACAGTATGTTTTTTTGGGCTTCTCAAAATAAATAGACGCGCCTCTATTGGAAAATCAACTTTTCCTTCATCCCCTAAGCTATCCAGAAGCTTGTCCCAGTCATATGGGAATGTACATCTGGAAAAATCCTGTTTTTCCAACAATAAATTTATTGTCTTTTCTATAAATGTCTTGTATTTGTTTTTACCCTTCCCCTTGAAAAGATAATGGAAAACATCATGTCTGAAGGGAATGATGGTTGCAGACACACTTTTTGATGAGAGGTTTTCAAAAAACTGCAGCATGCAAGGCATTCAGAGCTGAACTAATTGACTCCTGGCTAGGCTTGGGGTTTAAATACGTTCCAAATAGAACAAACAAATTAAGACAGTTAAATTTGTCCTGCACATATGGTGTAAAATGTAGTTACTTTATGCCTAAAAATGCCAACATTACCCATTAAACAGGGACATCAAACAGAGAAGTATTAAATATGACAATATAAATCAATCTTTTTATTTCAAACCATTGGATTTTTTGCAAGATTTGCTTACTCGGATGTCAAAACTGCAGCATATTGCAAATTGTGGCTAGATTCTCCGATTAGCATGTAGAATCTCTGAAATGCTACTAACAAGTTTTACACTTAAAGCAAAAAGGTACAGATTATAGCTAGGCCGTCACGGATTTCAGCAAAAACTTAGGTTTTTAAAGAGAATATTAGTCTCCATCCATCACGGATTTATCGCTACACCGTCACCGATTTCAGCAAAAACTTAGGTGTTTTAAGAGAATATTTGTCTCCATCTGTCATGGATTCTCGCTAGGCCATCACGGATTTCAGCAAAAACTTAGGTTTTTAAAGAGAATATTAGTCCCCATCCGTCACGGATTTACAGCTAGGCCGTCACAGATTTTGGCAAAAACTTAGGCTGTTAAAGAGAATATTAGTCTCCATCAGTGACGGATTCATTGCTAGGTCGTCACGGATCTGTCATTTATGTGTCATGGATTTTACCCATTTTGACTGTCACAGATGTTCGACCATCACGGCATGATTAAGAGCATTATAAAGTGAGATGTTGTTATGCTACAAAGCGGTAATGGCGGATGTGCATAAGGTGAAAGTGATGAGGATTAAAGCGTTCCTCCCAAAAATGTAAAGTTTTCTTCGCTGTCTCACCTCTTCTTTTAGTATCATTAAAGTATTAATTGTCCATCCCCGTAATAAGATTTCTAGTCCCATTTCCTTAAAGCAAGAACTTGGTCAACTTAATATTCCTACAAATTTCGATCAGCCCACAAACAACGGCATCTTCTCACCAGAAAAACCTTGAAAATCTCTGCCATATATGCGGTGAAAAGCTGCGAAAATCAAAAGGAACAGTCACTTCACAGTTTCAATGTCTGAAATGGAAAGAATTCTTGGCTGAAAAGTTTTCAATCTTCGTTGAAAAGGACCTTGAGGAAATTCATCCGCAATATTTTTACCACACATGCTATGCGCATCCTGACAGAAGATCTGTTGTTCCAGTTACATGGGTGACACACTATGATGATGATTGCAGAGTCTGTTCACATGTAGAAGAAATTAAGAAAGGTGGAAAGCCTAAGAAGGTATGAAGGGGGAGAAAACCCGAGTTACTTGACCCGTCTAGAACTCTTCAGACCCCTAGTAGTTTGCTCCAAGATCTTGATGTTCTTACCAAAGACATGCCCTCTATTCGCTTCGATGAATTTTCAGAAGTTTGTCCTTCCTGCAAAACCTTAGAAAAGAATTTCTGTGCCCAGTGTGCCTTCAGATTTTAGAAAAACCTGTGGAAACCACTTGTCAGCATTACTTTTGTGTAGAATGCATGAAAGGTGTAATTGATAGTGGTCAGAAGGGTTCATGTCCCATTTGTAAAGAAAATATTAGCCCCCTCAAAGTACCTACTTGAATGGTGCTGCGACTCATTGCCAAGCAAGAGGTAATTTGCACAACCTGTTGCAAGTCTGTTAACTACGAAAATAGTGCTGTCCATGCTTGTGAAGGTGCTGCACAAGCACCAGCTGTAATTCCCCAGCCCCAATAACCAGTGGTAGACCCTGACCCCGCCCAGGCTATGCAGCAGATTTTGGAAGATGAACAGGCAGGAAAATTCTCACCAGAGGTGAAGATATGCACTGCATATGTGAAAACTAGGTTGAGGGAGTCAACAGATGGAAAAACTGTATTGTTCAAAACTGGTGGAAAGGTAACATTCCTTTTTATTTTCAATTTAAACTGTTTGCCCTCCCGTCCCCAACCCCCCCATCCCCCTCCCCCCACACACACAGCCCCCCCCTTCGCAACTTGCCCTGAAACCATCTTCCACCAACTGGACTCACTGCACTTCTTATATTTTCTTCAAGCCTCCAGGTGTTGTGCATGTCCCGGTCGCACAAAAGCCTTCTGATCAAGTTACCCCAAGAACACGGCTTAATCGAACCAAGGCTCTCAAAACAGTTGGTAACAAGATCAGTTGTGACCGATTTGATGTGCACATGATCCAAACCCTGAAACGAAGAGCCAGGAGGAGAGAAGACAAATTTTGCATGATGCTTTGGGAAAGGAACTTGTCCTCAACATCCCAGAGGGTCAAGCAAATGCCATGAAAGCAAACCTTGGGATAACATGGTTGAGCTCAGAGAGAGGAGGGATAACAAGACTGTTACCATCATCAACAAAACTCCATGTGCATATGTCAGTGATCTTAAGGACCACATAGTTTCCTTTGTGGATGACTGTGACTTGTAAGGAAGGCCACCCTAGCTACCTCAAATTTAAAAATACAAAACCATTTTCCACTTCATAACTTTCATACAACTTCTACCTCTTCTCATTTCAGGGCTGGTCAACTTACTTGGCATAATGGAAAAATACCACATGACAAATTATTAGTGAAAATAGGGGGCGATCATGAGCAAAATTCTAAGAAATTAGAGTTTTAATTAGCCAATGTAATCAAACCCAATTCAAGCAAAAAAAACTGTGGTATTTGTCGCTTATGAAGGTAAGGACACTAGGAACAATCTGCAAACAGTACTCCAACAACATGCTGATTCACTGAGGGAACTAACTGCCTTGAAAATAAAGTAAGAAAACTACCTTATCAACTAGCTAGAAACATTACTTTGTCAATTTACATCATTAATCATTCCTTCACTGTATTTGTTTAGGAACAAAACTTCAGTGCTGTTTCTTTTTGGTGATTATGAATTTCTGTGTAGTGATGGAGATCAGTGGTGCTAGTGGTGAGTGATATTCAAATGCATCTAAACATTATAATTAACACACTTCTTAAACACGAAGGCACGCTATAAAAGGGCATAAGCTCTGCCCCCCAATTTTGAAGTCACAGGGAAATCAAAATGGCGTACTATGTGAAGAACAATGGTACACTTTCTGCTCAAGCTGTTTTGATATTTACAGCTTAAGTTTGCACAAATTAGCCTCAGAAAACAGCAATTGAGGCATTTCAAAGTGAAAACTATTAGCAAAAGTGAAGTAAAAACCATACATGTTCACAAAACGAAGCCTCCAGCAGGAGAAATGGTCAGAATTCAAATCGCGCACCATTTTGGTTGCATACTCGCTCCCTACTGGTGGCTGGACGGGTATTTTTTTCTTGTCATTTTTGAGCCTACAGTTCTGCGTTTAGTATCAAGCAGTTTCACACAAAAGTTATGCATGATTTCGAATACTGAACAGCGAAGAGGCTGGCTGAACAACAAATATTGGCAGCTGGGAGTCCACTTTGTATTGATGGTTTGATTACAACTACTCTTTGTCGACAATCAAAATGCTAACGGTTGGTCCTCGCGAAAAGAAGACTAAAATAGAGAGAAACAAGCAGACAAATGCGAACAGAGATCCAGAGAAGTGAAACCCGCATTTCAGCCTGACAATGGAAGTAAAGCGGGAGGATGAAGCCTGCTTACAAAGATTGCACTGTCAGCTGGATCATGCAAAGTCACTCCTTGGGATCAACCGTAAAAGTTCCTTGATGCAAAATGCGGATCTCTTGGAGCAACTTTTAAACTGCTTCGAACTGGTGATGCCTTCAGCTGTCAATTTAGGGCCATCTCCAGCAGCATCCACCAGCTCAGTGCAGCTGCCACCAAAAAAACTCCCTGGAACTCAAACAAGAACACAGCAACCTGCTCGGCGACCACAAGAGGCAGATTTACGTACATGCTTCTGTAGATGACCCTTTCTTTGTTTGCACTGGTGAATTGCTAAAGTCACTGGTGAAGTGCTTCACAAGAAATTTGCAGTGTGAATTTTGTGGCGGGGACTATCAGTTGTCTGGATTGTCGTTGTCCAAGGAAGGCCATGTGTGCCGTTTGGAGCTCCCTTGTGTTTGCAATGATTCACTGGTTTGGCTTAGTTCAGGGTTACTTGGTCATCCTGCCAAGTATCTTGCAAATATGAAGTAAGTAAAGAAAATTTAATTTACCTCCCAGTATTTTAGAAGCTGACATAATTAAACAAATTAAAGCAATAAGATTGTTTACCACTGATTGGTACTGAAATTTGGACCATGTTCTTATACTGTAATTAACAGTCAGTTGTTCTGTTATTGTTAGTTTATAAAGTTAAAAACCCGTGATTTTGTTCAACTGCTGGCACACTATTCCATTATGGAGTGTCCTACTCAGTATAGCCAATTCCTTTTCTGTAGGATGGTGCATGCATTTACCTGTACTGGTTTGACAGAAACCCAGTATGATAGCTTTGGTGAGGCTGCAGGCATTGGCTCTGTTCTGGACAAGACAATAGACACAAGTGGGTAGTTTTCTTTCATTGCACTCCTGGTTTGTGGAGGTACAGTGGCCTAATGTCAGTACACTGGACTCCGCATCAAGTGGTCTGGGTTCAAGACCTGGTGGCCAGGGCACTGTATTGTGGCCTTGGAGACAACACTTTTCTCTCAAAGTGCCACTCAATGCCCAGTTGTATAAAAAGGTACTGGCATATGTAATGCTTGGGAAAACCCATTGATGGACTGCCATCACATCCAAGCAGGAGTAGAGGTACTCCTAGTTGCTCCCGCAAAAGAAACCAAGTTAAGCTCCAGCATAGTGGGCCATTCTGCTTGCATGCAGACTATGCAGACCTTCCCCCAGGTTAAGATTTATTCAGAAGTAAGTCATTTTCATCTCTGACTTTTTATAGTCTACAAGGATCAATGTTTTGGATACTTCCAAATAGTGAGGGATCTTGCCCAGAACTTCATGGCAGAAGCCAGATGGGAGGTGCAAGCAACCAACAACTACATAGCAAATAGCGATGTAAGTTAACATACAGAGTGTGTCAATAAAATATAGTGTATTTTGGTTCTTATTTTTCATCCCTACTCATTTGCAGTGCATCATCACTGATGCCAGACATGACTCCAGTAGGGCAGCCATGCATTCCACTGTCTCAGCCATTTCTATGAGGTATAATGTTGAGGTTTTCTTATTTTTGATTTCTTATAATAACTATTTCAATCAATTAAACATCGTATAGTCTATTAGGCCCAAAATGTATCAATTTGGGTTTCCATTTGTTAAATATATATTTATGCCCAGCATTTCCTTGAAAAAAAAGGCAGTAGACCTTCTAAAACAAGCTTTGCTTTGGTGAACTCTGACAGTAAATTGTTCCAACATTACATATTAGAGGTGCATTTTGTTGATAGGTTCATGTCATATGAGTATAGTGTAGCAACACTTTTGTATGTATTGTTCTTTTGTCTTCAGAAACAAGAAAATCATTGGTGTTTGCAACTGGAGTCGAAGTAATGAGAGAAGTGCCCCAAGCAGAGAAGTTCCAATGACGAAGGAGCTGATGACCAAACTAACAGAAAATCAAGGTTTTTACAGTTTAGATGATATTGAAATATCCAAACCTTGATTATTGTTTTCATTGATTTCTTTTTCCTTTTAAAGGTCACAATGTTACAGAGGTGGCCCATGATTGTGTTGTAGCACTGAAAAACTGGTTTCAGGGAAGGGGCATAAGGAACTCTTTTGACACATGGCATGGTAGGTTCATTAGGGGACTCCTTGTCATTGACATTGCAAGTCTTGTGGCACTTCTTTAACTTAGTGAGAATCTATGAGCATTGCATCTCAGTCTTGGTGTATTGTCTGCATTCCACCATAGGTACAGAAAGGGGTGGCAAAGGAAATGAAAAAAGTTGCAGTGGTTCATGGCATTATGAAGGAGTAAAATGATTTACAGAGCTCTCTGACAAAGGTATATGAAACCCATTCTTTAATTAACATGTAGTAATCAAGAGAAATTTCTCATGTAAAGGAAACATTATTTCCAAAAAGTGTCACACTAAAAATAAAAATGGCCTTGTTTTGCTTGCAGCAAAAGCCAGCAAAACTCATTTCCACTGGGCCATGTGCAACGATGAAGGCACTGAAGAAGGCTTTCAACAGTACTTGCTCAACATTGTGGATCATTATCAGGTAAGTAATGTACACCAGTTCTTCTACACCTAAAATTTGATTTTTCCCCGGCTATCTCTATGGGTCTTTTTACCACTTTTTAATTATGTCCTGTGCTGTTTATTGTTACTTGAACCAGGTAAGCCTATCTGTAAACTAGGGAATATAGTTATGGATCTACATACAGTACAGAAATTGAAAAAATTAAGTAAACTAAAATGCATTAAAAATCAGACACTAACCCATTCACGAATTGCAGTACCTCCCCCTATTTGGGCAACCAGTATTAGTTCAAAAGACCTGATTAATAAATGGTGCATGTCTCCATCCTAGGGAAAACATGCGCTTTGTCACCAAGATTCCAGGTGCAAACATGAGGGTTATGTATGCTCAAAGAAGACAATAACTGACCCTAGAGCAGTGCTGGCGTATGCAACTGCTGTGACTAAGACCACCATCTACAAAAATCCTAAAGATTATCTCATGGTATGTATGCAATAGCACAATACTATTTCGATCATGCATGGCATGGCTTTCCTTCCTCTTACGATAGTGCTGGCACCACAATGACGTAGGGAACTGACCCATTCACTACCTAAACGTTCTTGCTTTTATAAAATTTCCTACAGTGTCATGACACCTTTTATATTGAGTCCTTCCATGTGGTAATACTCATCTATACTGCAAAAAGGATTCACTTTGGAGATGAAACATATGAGATGAGGGTGCACCTTGCTGTATTAGACTGTGTAAGTGCACGGGCTTCCAATGCATCCCTTTTTGTGGCATATTTGTTTTCTTCACACTTAGCCAAGCACCTATTAAAAACACTTTGTCTTTCTTGTTTCTTGCCTTGCAATAATATTATTATGTGAGAGTAAAATACATAAAAACATTATGTGCTACTTGGGAATGGAACAAGTTTATGTTCTCCGCAATTTCAGAATGAGAATGTTGGGAGAGAAGTGAACTCTGTCCAGTACTATCAGCACTTGCAACATCCTGGGAGAATGGCCCCCACTAGAGTGCTACAACCAAAGACATTTGAATTCCGACAGCCCATATGGAGAGCACTGTTTCAAAATAATAAAATTTCAGCAGCTCCTCTGACAGTGTGAATAGGTTTGATGTTTGACTAAAGTGTTTGTTATCCATTTTTGGTCTAGAAATGACACAGATTGTGGGCACACCACCACAACCTAACTAATATCAAGTTACAAAATTTATTTGATGGAACTGAATTTTATTGTTGTTTGTAGATATGTTATCAATCGTTAATAATACTAATGATAATGAAAACTAAAAAGATAAAACTATGTAAAAAATATATCTAACATTGGAAATGGTGGTAATATACAATAGCCATATAAAATGTTTACTGTACAGTGCTATACATTGCTAATGGCGTTTCTTTCTTTTTTCTTATTTCATGCAGTTACTATGGCAGTTGCTTTTAGGAGCCACAACACATTAAAAGTGAATGGTCCAGAACATATTTTCCTAAGGCGTTTAACAAAATTACTGTTCACTTTATATATAGCCTTCTGATGTATAATGACACATACAGTTCTGTTGAAATATATCTACTTAGCCTGCTGACAGTTGATGTGATGTTTTTGCCTTATCATTCGATTTTTATACACAGGAAAGGAACACTGGAAAGGTCTGGAAAGGAATTGAAAATTTGGCCTTGGAGACTGTGTCGCAATTTGCGATAAGAATGGAACTTTGCAAGCTAAGTGATCTTGTATCTTTGAAATTTAGTGACAGCAATGTCTCTTCTTGGATATAAACTCTAACTCCTAAAGCATCTATGTTGTGTAGGTCGGGGCTGGGCCTTCCCTTTCCATGGAAACGACAGCTGCACCAAGCCATATTACTACAGTTCATGATACAAGTTTGGACACCTAATTTGAATTCGTAGAAAGGAAGGCAACCTTAGATTGCATCGTAATGCTCTTTACAAGATCATTGCTCAACCCTGTCATAAATAGCAGAACTTGTACCACACAATTGCTGATATAATTCTTGTCGCTTTTCATTGCAGCCAGCAATAATCAAGGCAACAAGCAAGCAATGTATAGCAGAAAGCAGGTGTTTCCTTTTCTGTTTTTACTTGTCATCACGATCAATGGAAATTAAAGAATGGAAATGTTGCTGGTTGTCTTACTATTGTGTTTTTTGCTGAAACCCCCCCTCCCCACACACACCTACTTCTATCATCAAAGAAGGTTTATGTTATGAAAGGCAAACTTTGCATCTGTAATTGCCCATTTCATGACCGACAATGACCACAGTATGGCACCCCATCAGGATTTTTGGCCATCGCTTCCTGACGTCCTCCACAACACAAACAGGCACCCTCGATGTAGCAGCCTATGGCCTCCGTTCTCTGCAAATAAACGGGGTCACACCATAACCCCCTCCTTGTTAGAATAGTATCGTACACTTTGTAGTCGCCCTTTCGTTTGGCATGGTTTGTCAACCTTGGTTGCCCATGAGCTCAGAGTCGGCTAGGGAGATTTTTGCTTTGCAGAATACACAGTGAATTGCAGCAGAAGGAACACGAAAGTTGATGATTCTTGTCGGTTGTATGAGTATGACCCTCGGGTCTTGTTTCAGCAGAAACAATTTTGCGATGAAGGTCATCAAAATTACTTGGTGGCTCTTCTTGTTCTTGTTCTTGCTGAACTACGTGAAAAGAAGAGCAGCTAATGTGGATTACTAATAAATCAAAGTGACCATATTACATTCCCAAGCGCTGTCTTGAAAATGATGGAAAAAGGTAAGGAAACGGTTCATTATCGAAGCTGTTTACAATGACGTCAAAATATTACAGGGTTGCAACACTTGTAGTATATCAGTGAAAGGAACATCTGTATTAAGCAATAAAATGAAAGAGGAACAGTGCCATGGAGCAATAATAATCATTGCATTTCTTACAGGTTACGGGTAGGTAAACATAAGAGTGCTCTATATGAATATTTATAATTTACGCACTAAAGCGTCTGAATGGCAAAGGACCATGTGATATTGCCATAAGCTGGAGTAAACAAAGGAAAGAAAACAAAAGTCTTTTAAAAAGCTTAACTATTACCGCTTTCGATGAGGAAATTAAAACGAGATCATGGCAGTTCTACCTGGTATAGCTAGATTTTTTTTACATGGTTTTTCCACCTTGACGATCTCGCCGCTGTTGACCGTCAACCATCCTCGTAGTTCTTCAATAAATGTTTCATGGAGCATGACTGTAATCTAAAAGTGATGAATAAATAAAAGAATTGTTTTTTGAAGAATTACTTGCAAAGAAAATTGAAAGTAAACACAGCTCTTACCTTTCTTGAATTCGAATTGCCCGCCATATTGAATTTGACCCGCACTCGTCAGAGTTGATTGGCAAATGAGCTCTGTGCTTCCCAGGGAAGCCTCCTTTCATAGCGCTCCTTAGTGTTTAATTACATCTTACAACTTATATCCATAGGTTGCCACTCATGCCTGTGGTGTACTATCATTGCCTTAGAGATAAAGCTTCCCAGGGACGGAAGAAGTCGTACCATTCTGCGGACCCTGGAGAACCTTCATGAGCAACATCAGAAATTTCTTGATGCTGGGGGTGACATCAAAAAGGCTAAGAATTATTTCAGTGTAATTCATAAAGCCATTTTTGATATCCCAATTGAACAGGTAAATAATAGAAAACTCTTCAGCAAAATATTTTAACACTAACCACTTGCTGAGAAAATAATGTACTAAGTTTTCTTTCTAACCTTTAGATTTACATTCCTGGCCTCCACATCAGCCTGGAGCTGTTTTTGAAGTTTTTTGACATGCTAGTCAAGGAGTGTGATGAGTTGGATGCCAAGATTGCCTGAAATTAGCTGAAACTAACAATCAGCTTGAAAGCTTGGGTGATCTAAATGAGCACATTACACTTTTGAGACAAGCTTCAAAACACTCAAAAACAGCTGAAAATTATGATACCCAGGCCCAGGAAATTGAAGACAACACAATACACCTGCTGACTGTTGCCAGACAAGTCCTGGTTTTCAATGAAGACAACCAAAGCCCTGTCATCAACACAATGCTACAGTCTGCAAGGGAACTTAGAGAAAAAGCTGAAAACAAGGTTGTTTATGCTACAAACTACACTAATGAATCTAACTTCTCTTTAGTGTGTTTAATTAACTTCTAATTTTCTTTTCTGATGTTGTTTCAGTGTGCTCAGTCACTGGCCATCCAATCCAGTACTTCACTGCCAAACGGATCTGGTGTGGTTAACACAGCCAATGAAAATTTTCTCTAAGAGATCAATGATAAGCGACAAGCCTACCACAGTCAAAGCTTTGTTGGTGACCATGTGGATATCTGCTTAAAGGTCAGGTAACAAAAAAAAATTAAATTAATTTTCTTACTTTAATTAGTAATATACTTTTCAATACTAAACAACTACAAGCATAAAGCTTGAAATACCTCTTGCCAGGTACATAACATCAAGAGGGCTGTGTGAAAACGTAGTGGACACAACAAAAGACAGAGCTCCATCATTTGAGAATGAAGCTAAAATCATCCAGGAGAAGTACGAAACTCTTTTGACACTTTTCTCCCAGTGCCACTCCAAGTAAAACTCCAGTGAGGCAGTGGAAGATGCAGAAATAAATGTGCTAGGTACAACACCTACACTTTCAAATTACCTATCTGTTATGCATATGATTTTTTTTCTTTTTCTTTCTCTCACGCATTTGTGAACTTTTTTACCCTGTCAACAGAAAGAGACATAGAGACATTTGTCACTTTCTTTAGGAGCAACTTCCCAGATGCTACCTTTCCCCCAAAGATGCACATGCCTGAGGAACATGTCGTCCCATTCTTGAGAAGATGGCACTTTCCTCTTGGATTTTTTGGTGAAAGAGGAGGAGAGAGCATCCATAAAGATTTTGTTCAGCTCGCTTCAACATTTTCTCACGTTAAGCCTTCCACAATGCGTCTTAAGTAAATGTTAGAGGAGCATCATGATTCCTGAAAAAAGGAAGCGAAATTTGAAGAGAAATCAACAACTTCAAGAGCAAACTAATGTACACTGTTAATTTAGACTTTAGTTTACAGTTTATATTGCTTAGAATAGGATGTCAGCGTTTCGCTCGCATATGAATTCAAGATCACACTTAAGCGTATATTTGTCCTTTTCTTTGCCGATCTGAATAGATTTAGGAGAGCTTCAACTGAAAATACTTCTATAAATCTTTTGTAAATAGTGATTCTCAAATGTAAACAATAAATGGGCTTTGCTTTGCTTCAGCCCAAATAGTGTTTCAAACTCTAAGATAGTAAAGGCCGCTGAACAAGGGGTCATAATGGCGGCGATAAACGTTGAAAATGCCCCCAAGACAAATTCTAATAGCATCTTTCAACCATCTAACTTCTGTTCCCAACAGCTCTTTCTTTCAGGAAAACTTCTGAAAATCCACCATAAGCCCACAAAAATTTAACTCTAAACCACAGCGTGATATCTTTGCTTTCACCAAAGTGATTTTTTGACACCAGATAAATCGGTTTCAGGCCGCAAAACTAGTGTTCCTTCGATGTACACCATAACCTTGAACCTTCGACTATTAATTTATGCTGTTTCTACACACAGTAGGCAAAACGTGACAGAATACAATTCATTTAAAAACCTGTGCCCTAACCGTCAACAAATTGGTTGCTAGCTCATTGCTAGGCGTTGCTAGGTTGTACATCATTATCATAGTGCATAACGCTGCTTATGTTTCACGGGCTCACAAAAAACCTAAATTCTGCGCCAAAAGTGCCGTGGAATGCAACCATTCCTGCTTCACCAGAAGATCTAGTGATGTTCTCTAAAATGGCAAGGGAATGGTCACACCAAGGCTGTCTGTACAGAAAGCCTTCCAATGTACAGGTACACTTCCATTGCAACATTCCATGCATGCAACAAAAGCAACCTGACTTGGATGGAAGGTCTTGTTTCGTTATTTAGAATTAAAATTCCTTCTTCTAACATATGTCCACAAGCAATACATCAGAAATCACCTGGGAATTTCGACATCCCTAGACTACAAGTTGTCGAAAACCTAAAAGGTAAATTAGTGTTTCATAGAAGTGATGCAAAAAAGCGGTAATGTAAGGATAAAAACTGGAATGTTCTCCTTTTCATAAGATGTACATTTTAACCGGAAAAAATGAAATCATGCCACACACGCAAAATAAGTGCCAACCCCCCCATTGGCTACATTAGGATGGTTTCTTGTTCACAATCCTATTGTGTTTCCATTGTCAAGCTTGGTTGTGCTTCTTTAGCCATGAAAAAGCCTTTCCATACAAATCCTAATTATCACTTTTGACTGCAGATCTCAGCGTTCAGCAGGCAAATAATGTTCCAGTCCGTACTTGGTGTGAGGGGAATAACATTTTGACTTCACAAGAACAACTTTTTTTGTCATTACCAGAAATTGCTGACAAAATGGTGGACCGAAGTTAAATCAGTGCTTTAAAAATGGCTGCCGATATAATAGTGAAATATATGGAGTAAAAAGAAAAAAGCCAAACTTTCCCTACTTAAATAGTCCACCGATTCCTTATCGATTTCAGTGGAAAGAACATTTACTGCAGTATTCATAACAGTAATTTTTATATTAAAAGCATCTCAAGGTCTGACAACTCTGCATTTATAGAGGCCATAAGACAACTCCTTAACCTTTACAATTTCATCACAAAAGGGATGAATAGTTCACCTTCTCAACCATCCTAGAGACTTTGTTTACATTGGTTCCCTGGTTCCGACCTCGCAAAACACTGCTACATATTTACACTTTCCAAGGCTACAAAAATCCAGTTCTATAAGCTTTCCGCCATTCCGCCAAATTTACTTGAGAAAAGCACAAATTCAAGATTGTTTTCTTTATCTAAGTGGACAGAAATCACCCTTACTGCTTGGAAATTGTCGCTGTAAACAAGGTCTTCTCTTCCACCTATTCATTGACTTCGGCCACCATTTTTGGCTGATAGCCTAGCCTTTTGTTGGGAAGTATGCTGGATAGCTGTAAGGTGGACTCATTCACAGTGCAAAAAAAAGCTACCAATAGATCAAAAATTAACTGTCATTAATCCTCTGCTTTCTTACATAAGAAAGCAAAATGTTGATTGGTTTTTAATAGCTTTAGCTGTTGAAATTCCCTACCCTTTGCTACAGCTATGGCACAACATAGTTCACAAAACCGAAGCTGATCAGGGTAATTCTGCAGATTACCTTGATCTGTTGAATAGTTGGATTCCAAACAAATGGTTCCAAATTAGCAGGGAAACAAGATTTCAGATCCAGGAAACACCCAGATGCGAGGCAAGCTCAGTTGTCTCAAAGAGCAACTGGTAGTAGGAGAAAGCAAGAGCTTAATAACTGTCTTCGCTCTGAGCACTTTAGTCAATGAGTTAGTTTCTATTGGAAAGATTGAAGATGATTTACAAGAAGCTAATTTAGCTTTAGAAGAGTGGCATAAGAAGTTTGGAGATTTACAGCAAGAGAAAGAAAGTCTGTTAAAGGAAATGACTGAGGCCAAAGAAAAGAAGGATGCAGAGATAGATAGCCTTAACAGAGAGCTATCAGAATACATTCAGCAAATGGCAGATTTAAGCAAGAATAGCAAACTAAATTATGGAAAAACAATTAAACAGCTATCTGAAGGGCAGAGGCTAAGAATAATTAAAGAACTCAAAGGAAGAGCTGACCTAGCACTGTGGTTCCTTGAGAGTCATGGTTTAAAATTAACCTATCTTCATGTCAGGGAGGCTCATTCAAGGAGAGAACGTACATTTGACTTTCTAAAAGAGAAAGTAACCCAGGAAGATGAAGACAATTTAGAGCAGATTTTATTTTTGTTGGACAAATTTGTTGTCAGTGATGAACTGTACCATGAACTCACCATATTATAAAATGATTTACCTAGGTCATATTTAATCAAACAGAAGAGATCTGATCTCAACAAACTCTCCCACATTGAAAGAGTCCTAGGAAAGTACCCAGGAGTACAGATATCATTTATGGATACACTCCAGGATCACATAAGAGAATATTTCAAATCACACCCACACCATTCCCTGGAAGAGCCTATAAAGGTCAAAATTAATGGCGATGGAGCCAAGTTGTCATGAACGACCAATTTTATGATTTTGTCCTTTTCCCTTTTACAAACTGGGGACAGGGTGATGTCCTCTAAAGGGAACAGAACACTATGTATAGTAAATGGACTAGAAAAATATGACACACTGAAAACATCAATGGGTAGTGTCATCAGTCATATATAACCTCATCATAAAAAATGGCAAAATAGAGGTTGATGGAAAAGAAGTCAAAGTAGAGATGTTTTTAGGGGGGACTACAAATTTTTGCTTCTGGCAATGGGCCTCAAAAGGGCAACCTCTGATTATGCTCATGTATGGTGCAAGATTCATAAGATCTAAAGGTGGGACATGACCAAAGACCTCGACTTTTACAACTCAGGGGAATTAAAGAGGACCTTAAAGGAAATTCGAACTTGGCATGGTTTAAAAAAGGTTTTGTTCTATCCATCCCCCCATGGTTTGACATTGAGCTTGACCATGTTGGTCTGGATGAACTTCATTTAATGATGAGGATCACTGCCAGACTTACTGAGAATATAATCACTGAAGTCATGGACAAGGACAGCAAAGCTGATTTCTTAAAAAAAGGGGAGAGGATAAAGGAATTTACCTCAAAAGATTAATCAGTCTAATAAATGACCTTGGAATAACCTTTTCAGTGTGGGGAAAAAACTAATGCAGATAGCAAAGGAAGTGGTTCATATGAATGGACCAGCCTAATGGGTTCAGATAAGAAGAAACTCCTTCATCTGCTTCCTTCCCAGCTGGAATCAAGGGACATCCTTTGTCCTGAAACAAAGGAAACTGTTGTGAAGCTATGGAGGGATTTTGATACCCTTTACCAATTGATTAATGCTGACCCTGAGGAAAATGAAAACCTAGTTGTTGATATTTCAGAAAAATCAAAGGAATTTATTGAACTCTTTTGTGTCCCTGGAGACACCAGAGTTAGGTACAACAAATTATGTGTTACCCCATACATGCATGCACTCTCCTCCATGTTCCATTTTTCATCAAAAAACAAAAGGCATTCAGGCAATTCATTGGTCAGGGTGTTGAGAAAAACAATAATGACGCAAAAAGAATTTTTTTTCAAAAGTCAAACAAATGGGATGCAGCTAGGGATGTGCTGCAGTTGGAGGCACGACAACAAGCACTCCATCACTGTGAAAGGGAGAAGAGAAAATATGAAAAACAAAACAATGAATACCGGGGTAGTGGAATTGTAGAGTCACATGAAAAAAGAATGCATTCTAGGGATGGTGCAAGTGCAAGTGAACCTGAAAGTGAAGCATCTGTTGTAAACACCACTGAAGTACCAACTACAAATTATGAAAAAATGACAGTAAAACAACTTGTGCAAGAAATCAAATCACTAAATTTGCAAGTGAAGGGAATATCAAAATTAAAGAAAGGACAACTGACTGTTGTTTTAAAGAACAGTGATTGCCTACTGTAGATATTCATGTCACCTCAAAGAAAATGAATGAATTAGTGAATGAATGAATGCATGTATGCATGCATGCATGCATCAATGCATGAATGAACGAATACCGTAAACACCCGCAGATAAGCTGCACCCTGAGTTTAGCAACTCAAATTTTGGAAAAAAGTTTTTTGAAAGAAATCCAAAGTTGAGCCTTTAGGAGTATTATTCATCGAACGTAAACTCACTTTTAACATTGAAACGAAAAATACTTCAATTTTAGCACTTTAATATAATGAACATCGTTTCAACCACCTTTAACATGATTGATCTTTTTCTGGAATTTGTTGACAGGTATTTCTTCATTCAACACTGTTTTTCCATTGATTTTTGTTCGAGTGTTTGTCGAGCGTGCGTAGCTTAGTAACCAGGCATTCGATCGGATTGGAAGATGGAAAACTGGACACCGGAAGCAGCCCAATGTTTTTAAGAGTTTTGCGGGTATTAGACAAAGCACCGTTTCTGTCATGTTCAAGTTTACATCTGCTGTTCGTGGCTATCACATCTACAAAGAGATTTGGGAGCCAAATGTCGGAGACAAATTTGTTGCTCTAAGAGAGTTACATAATCAGTTTGACAAATATGCCATCAGTGCTAAACGGTGAGGAAACAGTGGGCCATCTACCACGCGAATACTCGAGAATAACGTGGTATTTTCTTGCTCGTGGAGGATCAATATACGTTGAAGTTACTGGCTGTCGTCAACACTGCAAACAGCTTTGCGGGGGAATGGAAATTCCGTGCTGCGTGACGTTTTCCTGTTCGAGAAAAGCGACCATAAACCGCTTGAATGATCTTGTAACGAAGAAGGTTTAATGCTTTACGCGGCAAAAATGTAAGCTCTACAATAAGCTTACACTTACATCAACAACAGCTCTTTTAGGAGCGACCAAACTTGCAAAAGCAAAGACCAGTACTCCCTTGTAGTTTTATGTAATGTTTATTGACGTACTTATCCATAGTGTCAATTCACAGAGATTTACGGCACCTTTTCCAAATGTTCCCGCAGATAAGCCGCAGCCCCGATTTTGAGCAACGATTTTTGGAAAAAAGGTGCGGCTTATCTGCAGGTCTTTACGGTAAATTATTGGGAAGAAAATTGCTCTTCTTATGAGAAAAATATTTATTCCTTTCAGTGATTAAGTATTCACATAACTAAAACAGTTACATTACGTGATTACATTCTGAGAGCAGGCTTTCAGGTTAATAATAACAGTAACTTTTTTACAGGGAAACAGTGGTCCATTTGTAGGGGGGCCACCTTTATTTCCACTAAAATGCGTAGATTGAAAAGCTAACTTTGTCTTTAATTTTAAAGGAAAATCAAGTGCAACACCTTGGCCAAATTCATCAAAGTAATACCGCCAAAACGAGGCAGACATAACCTACAAACACCATCCTATAACATGTAATTCATATAACATGTAATTGTCTAGGCCAGTTGTACCCCTATTCCTAAAAATGTATCTCATTATGTCAGGATCAATATTTATGGAGGCTGTGTAACTGATGCAAGTAACTTACACTTCAGTAAACCACGTATGGCTTCCACAAATATTGCAGCTGCTCTCTCCAATCTACAAGGAGCTATGTTTGGCTGAGCATAACTCCTGAAGAAAAAATATACATTTCTTTACCTTATTTCGACAGTGAAAAAAATTAATTCCAAGTTACACACATGTGCCTACCACACATCTTTGTGATAAAGCTCAATTTTTGTTGCAGGCAATAACAACAGTCCTCAAAACACTTTAAAAATATATTCTTGAGATTGCATTCCGATACCAGGCTGATCACATGGTGCAATGCACCCCATAAGGCATCATACTCAACTTTGTTGATTCAATCAAAAATTAGAGAATAAATACAATAGAGAAGTTGAAATAGAAAAGCTGGTCACTTCACAGACAACAAAAATTATGGAATTCTACTACTCCTTTTTAGCACCCTGTACTCCCGGAGTGATAAGATAGGTTTTAAAATTAATTTACCTAATTGCATGAAAATTCAAGTGCTCAGCTGGCTCCCAGCTACATGTCCACATAAGCCAACCTATTTTATCAAGTACTCAGTTCCCTGCCATTAGAAATAAGTAACCGAAACTCAGTTTGAATTTTTCTGTCTTTCAAGGACAAAACTATATGTATTTTCGTAACACAAAAAATCTCACAAAAAAAATTAACGCACCTTTTTCCCCTTCCTTTCACTGATCACTCTTTTGACTGCGTAGATCTTAGATTTCGTTTTTCTTCATAGCTGAAGTGGCTCATACAAAATATCTGAACAACACAACTTGTTCAATATTTTGTAGTTTACCACTGCTCGTGGTCTTACTCGTGAAGCAGCCATATTGAAAACTTGACAGCAATGAGCATGTCAATTAGACTTTGCAAGCAACCACATGCCCTCTAATTTGCGGGGGCAGAATGTCGCCAGTTTCTGGTAATGATGTAATGATATAAAAAGTTACCTGAAATAACACCAGAAACAATTTCCCATGGGAACTAGACCAAATAAATTGCAAAAAGTTCAGAGAAATTATGCGAACACAAGTAAAATTTCATCATCAGTTTCATTTTATCAGTACTTTCAAGTGTTTCAAATGAACTTCAAAATTCTTTTTCGATATTTGGTGTTGTTAGAAATGATTTCCTTTGGGAAGATATTTAACAATTGCACAGAAGTTTGCAATACAATGTAAATAATCTTGGTACAAAGTTATTGTCCATTGTGTCCAACCAATGTGGTGCAGAGGCAATTTTTCCAACTAGTTTCACTGCAACTCAACAACCCCAGTTAAACATTCAACAACCCCAAAGGTAGCTTTTCAGTTTCCTTCGCCCACAGCAAGTCAACAGCCTTTGCCAACCAATCAGCCTTATTAGCTTTACGTCCCATGTTTCCATTCTCCTAGTAAATGACAGTTTATTGTTTACCAACTGTAATACTATCCTACTTAAACCAGTGTATGCTTTGGTTGTGGAAATACACTGATGCCGAAGGTAACCATCCCTGCTTCACTAGAAGACCTAGTAATGTTCTCTAAAATGATAAGGGAGTGGTCATACCAAGGCTGTCTGTACAGAAAGCCTTGCAATGTACACTTCCATTGCAACGTTCCATGCATACAACAAAAGCAACCTGACTTGGATGGAAGGGCTTGTTTCTTCTAACATACGTCCACAAGCAATACATCAGAAATCACCTGGGAATTTTGACATCCCTTGACTACAAGTTATCGAAAACCCAAAAGGTAAATCAGTGTTTCATAGGTGTGACACAAAAAAGCAGTAATGTAAGGATAACAACCGGAATATTCTCCTTCTTTCCGTAAGACGCACATTTTCACTGGAAAAAAGGAAATCAAGCCACACACACAAAATGACTGCCACACCCCCATTGGCTATATTAGAATGGTTTCTTGTCCACAATCCTGTCTTGTTTATGTTGTCAAGCTTGCATGCGTCTACATTTGTGTCACATTTGTGAAGCAGCCTTAATTAATTAACATTCACCACTGTAGAGCATCCAGAATGTTTTTCTTTCAAAATCCCTCAGTGTCAGTGAATGTGGTAGATATCCCCCACTGTTCACCTCCACTTCAGTAAATAATTGTTAATTAACAAAACTATTTTGAGTAACGACAAAAAGAAAACTGTAAAAAAAACCTTGTAAATTATGTTAATGTGTGATTTCATAAAATATAAATACCCACTCCATTGATTTTAAGGAAGTCAGCTGGCAGGGGTGGGGAGAGGGGGAAAAAGGCTCAAAAGTCAAATGTTTCAAGTGAAAGTGACAATTCCAGAGAATTTCAGGGCAAGGGGTTTTACCCCAAAAGCCTTCTATAGGGAGGTATCATGTTTTCTGGAACAACACAATAAATAATTGGTGGCTTATTACAGTGCATACTAGGTTTCATGTAAAAAGTTTAACATGATAATTTCTACTTAATTGCCACTGATACTACTTGATGATGTTGCCACAACATTAACTGTGCCAAATGTGCTTGCAGAACACGCTTCAGGTGGCACTGGCAGTGCCTTAAAGAATTTAGCAAAGTGCTTAAAAAAGAATTTTAATTTTAACAACATGGCAGCAAAAAACTCAGCATCAAAATAGATACGTTTGATGACCATCCCCTGAAAGGTGTAGGTGACAAAGTCACACCACTTTGCCCCTGTTATCCCCATCTGCCCTTGGACCTGACAGTAGTATTTGTGGTTTTCCTTTAAAACCGGGAAATCATCTTTCATTTCCAAATGAAATTGACCATCACCAGCACATGCTGTCTCGGGTGCGACATTTCTGTTTGTAGGGACATTTAATTTCAAGGATCCCATATGGGTTGTCCTCTGTCACATCAATAACTTTTGCATCTGGTGAGCAACCAAGGAATGGAAAAGCAGGGTTTACCACAAATCCCAATGGAAATGTTTTTACAGGATGCCCACTGTGCTTTAGGCCCTTGAGAAAAGCATTACCGACAGATTTTCGACTTAAAATGTCTCCAAATGTTGAAGCTGTCAATCTGGGTCTCCTTTCACTCCACCATGGACTGTTATTTCACTGTGACTGTGTTTTAGATTCGAGTGAATTAGCATCCTGTTCACTGATTCTTAGAGAATCATAAAATTGCTGATGTTCTGAAGTGCATTGTGTGACAATAAACAGGGGAAGATATAAAGATACTGCGAATAAACGATAATTTGTGATAGGTACAGTGTTGCTGTTACATTGCTTAGACAAATCAACATTGCATGTAGCTTTGAAATTTCCTTTAGTGGGTGCTATTTGATAGCTACGATATCCTCCCAAGGGTGCAGGCCCAGCTCTAGTGGGTACACTTTTACCCCCAGTCTTCATGTACAAACTAAGCCCAAAGTTCTTGTTGATGTTTTGCAAATGGGCTATGAAACTTTTAATCTCTATGTCACTTGGGGCTGCCTTAACTCCAGTATACAATGAACAGGCAATATCAGGTGAGGACTGTACAGAAGTGCTTCCTGACGCTGTTGTCCCTAGTTTGGGTTTTTTAAAGACCATATTCCTCAATGGTTCTGATGAGATGCTCTTTCCTCTAAGCTTGTGCCACCGCTGGGGAAGGGAGGTGCACACCAAATCATCTGGGACTGATTTAGTTTTAGTCAAGTAATAGTGTGAAACAAGATACATTAGGCCTACCACGTGATTACAAAACCCAAGAGATCCAGCCACACAGGTGCACAATGATGCCAGGACATCAAAAGGTTGTTCAGTAGAAATTGCTATCTTGATTTTATGCAGGGATTAACTTTTCCGAAGGTTTCGATAGCAACGGGCCCTGAAGTAAAAGGTTTTGCTTTCTTTGTGGTGCTTGACCAAAACATTATGGAGATACCCTTCAATAAAAAAATTGACACCATGCTCAAATGGTTTCATGACCATGTAGTCAGGGGAATGCTAAATATTTTTACTAGAGTTTCTAATATACTTGACTATAGAATTGAAAGTGAAGGGGGGAAGGTCGTTCAGCATTTTGTCCATATTGTTCTCTTGGGGACAGAACCGAAATTTTTCTTCGTTCTCTCTAACAAGATCTGAATCACTCTTGCTGATTTGAAAAGGTGAAACAGCTTTCGCTTGGTCACCATTATTGTTTTCCCGATCACCTGTTGCCACTGCAGGGGAATTTTTTAAGACTCCTTTTACTCTACAAAAGGAAGTGAATAAAGGACGCTTAACTTAAACTAGTAATCAGATGGACAGAGACAATGAAACGAACGTAAAATAAATGAGTTGAAATTTATTGATTATCAACAGTCTCAATAATGCTTACTTTGCAACTAGCTGGGCCTTTACTTTTAATCCTTTGAGGCTCACATTTCTGCTGTGAAGAAGCTCTTTAAGTTCGTTTACATGCAAGTTCTCCACTGGTCTCTCCATGCTTATTTAGGAAACAAAAAACACAGTAAAAGCCAATGAGGCATTTCAATAAACATTGCCATTGTGTTGTCGCCGCGAACTCAAATATGCATAACAATACAAATGCAAACCCTGCTTTTATAATAGCACTAAACTTTACAACTCCTCTCAGATGTATAGTTTTGTAAAAGCTATGGTCTCGAACTAAAAAGCATTGAATTTCAAAATCAAGATGGGAGCAGCCACACTATAGATTACTGTAAATCGATTACCAGGGGATCATATGACAAATTATCACAAGTTGACAAAAATAACATTGAACAAGTTTTATCTTTCATGTACAAATTTTGTGTGGGGGATGAAGTTCACCATGAACTCTCAAAGATCATAGAAGGATTACCAAAATCCTATCTTGTCAAACAGTCAAGAACTAATCAAAACAAAACATATATTGAGAAAACAGCTGGAGAGTATCCTGGTGCAAGCATCAGCTTCACTTCTACCCTCAGAGAGCACATAAAGGAACTCTGCGAGAATTCAGCAGAACTTAAAGATAGCACAATTCCAGTAAAACTGAGTGGAGACAGGGCCCACATGTCAAGAACTACAAACTTCATGAAGATGTCCTTTACATTCCTACAACTGAATGAAAGTGTTACGTCGCCGAAACACAACAGAACAGTTGCAATCATAAATGGGCCCGAAAAGTATGCAACACTAAGAGCATCACTCTCCCAATTTTTTCATGAGGTGAATGAACGCATCAGCAAAGGTACAATATCTGTTAATGGCAGGATGTGCAGCTAGAATTTTTTTTAGGGGGTGACATGAAATTTCTTCTGATGATTATGGGTACAAACTCTGCCACTGCTGATTATGCTTGCTTATGGATACCAGCAAGCCATTCAGCCAGTGCAATGAAGCTCCCCAATGGAGGACTCTGGAGGAGTTTAAAAAAAATGTGCCACTCTAAAGACAACTTTGGAGGTGTAAATGAACCCCTAATTAACATTCCACTCACCAATGTTATCCCAGATGAGCTACATTTACTTTTACAAATCACAGACAAATTGCTGCAAAATGTTATTGACAAAGTGTTAGAGAGGGATGCAGTGGAAGATTTCTCAAAAACCAGGGGACAAACAAAAGGAATCAATCTTTCAAAACTTGTTAAGGCAATTAATTCTTTGGGCATTTTATTTTCAATATGGAGCACAAAAAATGCAGATGGCTCCGAAAGCCAAGTGAAAGAATTTACTAGTCTTCTTGGTTCTCAAAAGAAGAAACTACTGAATGGACTTCCCTCAAAATTAAATGAAGTTCTCCGTGCTGATACTTGTGAAACAGTGAAGCAAATCTCAACTGATTCTGAGCATTCGTATAATCAGATTTCTGATTTTAGTTTGTCCAAAACTGCTGCAAATGTCATTTCTGCACAAGCCAAAGCATAGGTTGAGCTGTCTTGCTCATAAAGGGGATAAGGCCTAGGTATACCAGACCCAGGGTAGCCCCTTACATGCACACTCTGCTGTACCACATCCCCTTCTTTGTTAAAATGCAAGGCTGCTTTAAAAAATTCACCAATCAAGGTGTGGAAAAAAGTAACGATGAAGCAAAAAGGGTACTCTTCAACATGTCCAACAAATGGGATGCAGCGAAGGACATACTCTCTACAGAAAGCAGGGAATGGGATTTCAAACACCATGAGAGAATGAAAGGTCAGTATACAAAAAAAAGCTGGAGTATTGGAATACTGAAATCAGTGAAATTAGGACACAGAAAATGGCCCGCTGTGAGGATTTCCCTGATACAATCCACGATGATGAAATTCCCACTTCTGAGGTGAATTCAAAAAAACCTCTCAGTCAAGCAGTCAAGAGAACTCATCAAAGAAAAAGGTCTTAGGTCAAAAGGTGTGTCAAAACTTAAAAAAGGAACTTAGCGAAGTCACTAAAAAATCTAAACTTGATTTAATCTTAACTTAACATTGGCTATGAGATTTATAACTAACATGAGGATAGTACTTTAATTTGATACTTTTTCTATGTATACCCTTAGTTTCTCCACCACTTTGTCCCCCAATTTTATATGACTTTTGGGAGAAAGACCAAGTAGTGCCCTCATCCTAACAGGAAACTGCATCCTGTACCCATCACTGTGTTTCTCAAACACACAATTCCACTGCTTGGAAAGTTGGCATTTACTGAAATCTCCATCCTCATATAGGGTCTAGTTTTTTTCAGGCGATTTCCTTCCTTTACTATGAAATAGATATTTGAAAACACCATGTCTGAACTCCATGGCAATTCTTTGCTCTGGAGATTAGTGCATGAGACACTCTAGTATGCTGTGTCTAGGCCAGTCCACATTCTCCTGAATAATTGCAAGTTTCGGTTTGGGGGCTGCAAAGGACTTAGAAAAAGTGTGATATGGATTAATTTTTAACCACTGTGAACCAAAATAAAAAAACACGTCTTCCTCATTTAAGACTAAGACTACTGGTTTTTCTTTTACTGAGACTTTCATCTATGTGACTAACAACAAAATTAAAATTAAACACTGAAAGCTCTGGAAGACAATCTGGCAAGCTTAAAGAAGGACCCATGCTAATAAAAGGCATAGCTCCTCCCCCTCTTTGTCACACAATCTTTGTTTCCTAGTCCTAATCAAAGATGGCGGACTCAGTGAGGAAGATGCGGTAGACCCATACTGCAATGAAACAAATAAAAACCTATAAATTAAGAACTTAATGCGAGTAAAACAACCCAAATTAAGAACTTAACTTACAAATGTACTAAAATTGTGTTCCTTCTAATGCTAATTGAAGAATTTAGCAAAGGAAATTTGAATTTCCCGCCTGTAACTGTCTCTGTCAATCGCTGAATATACGCACCCACTCAGACTCCTCACAGACAATTTGTTGCTTTGTTGAGCCTTTAATACATCTATGTCATTGCCTATGCAATATTTGACATGCTCAAAAGAAGGGCATGATGAAATTTATTCGTTTTTGGGAATAACAGTTGAGGTTGAAGCGGGTATGGAGGAGCGTTTGGAGATTGAAATCTAAAATTCAAGGGGTTAAAAGTGCCTTAAGTATACCCAGTTGCACACCAATGGGCAACCTTTTGATGATGGAATATTGGTGAGCTCATTCGAAGAGTTCAAATGAAGTCAGATGAAAATCACAGCCAGTGAATCTTTGTTTTTGTCAACAATGCAACAACATTTTCCTTCGTGTTCAAAAAAGATAGATGCCTAAATGCAAATGGATATCTCTGATCCGTATATTTTGGCTCATGGTAAAAATACAACTGGAAAGTTCGATATTCACACTCAAGTACGGAAAATGAAGATTATTTTACTTCGTCAAACGACGTGGTACAAAGCCTCATATCTACAATCGCACAATATGGCGGCATGTGTCCTTTATGTGGGTATCCTCTAGAGTTGCCATCGTTTGATACGGTAAAGCATGGACATGTGGCACTTGTCAGCGTGGACTTCATGGCTGGTCATTCCCTTCAATGGAATTCCAGTAGCATCATCAGCAGAAAGTACACAGCCAATTTGGGGTAAAAGTATAAGTAATTTTTTATATTTTTGATATTCCGAAATTTCTGAAGCTCACTTTTGTGTAAGCTAACACTGCTGTCATTCTTGTTTAGGGTTTTACATGGATTTATCAGTTCGGGTCTTACTGAGACCCAGTATGTCAATGCTTGTAAGGCAGCTGACATTGGAAATGTGGACGAGAGATGCATTACTACCAGTATGAAAATATCTGTGATATAATTCCTCTCAGACAATAACAGTGTTGTAATATTGTACTTGGTGTACTACACAAAATTTCAATAATACTCTTCAGTGATCATGGAATATATAGAAAGCGTGTCTTAGAGGTTATTTATTTTCATTGCCTTTTTCCTTGCCATGCAGCATACCGTTTATGCAGCATGCTTTTCTCTTGTAAACATTCAACTTTCAGTTCCTCTTTTCCCCCTTTCCAG
Source organism: Orbicella franksi (assembly GCF_964199315.1). Taxonomy (NCBI): domain Eukaryota; kingdom Metazoa; phylum Cnidaria; class Anthozoa; order Scleractinia; family Merulinidae; genus Orbicella; species Orbicella franksi. Next base: position 17,493,306 of record NC_138154.1, read on the forward strand.
AAAACACTTCTTTAGGATACAAGAATGCTGTGAAAGCCTGGTATGAAATAAAGTTACAGGAAGCTAGGTTGGACGCACAGCAGGATGCTCAATATCTTCTCCAAGGGGATGTATGTTTCCATTGCATGAAGCAGTCTTTCGGGGAAATTCTACATGTCTTTTGCTTTGTTTGCAAACTATTGATTCTTCAAATTAAATTTCCTGCATTTTTTTTCCTTCTTCATAAATTTAGATTATCATAAAAGACGCTAGACATGATTCCAGCCGAGCTGCACAGGAACTTTGAACTATGGCCATCTCTACTTGAATGCAACCCAACATGTGGCATTGTTAATAATTCTCTGACATTTCTTTTTCAGAAACAAGAAAGTATTGCCTGAATTGGGATAAAGAAGATCTGCCTTGTGCAGCATCTCGAGAAGTACCCATGACTAAAGCAGTGGTAGATGCTCTCACAGCTCTTGGTTAGTTGTAATGTAGTTTTGACGGTGCACCCTACCCAGAAATTGTAAGCACTTCATAGTTTGAAGCAGCATATTTTTGGCTACCCTAAAAGAACACAATACCGACATTTCTTCCCAGGATTTATCCCAAAAATATTGTTGGGGGACTACATCTTTTTGAACATGCCTTTGTCACACACAGAAAGGAGAATTTCTCGTGCTGATTTCTTATAATGTAATGTTTCATGAGTATTATGCAAATGCAACTTGTTCCACACAATTATGGTCTAGGTGTTCTGTGAAGCCCAAAACCCTATGTTTCTTGGCACAACTTATGTTTTGATCTTCGAACACCTGCAGGTCATCACTTTGGTGGAGTTGCACATGACTATGTACTAGCACTGAGGCAGTGGCTAGCAACCAAAGGGATCAGAAACTCGTATGAAAGTTGGCATGGTAGGCCACCTACCAAATTACTAGATTTACCTGATATTGATTAACTTGTAATCTACATCAAGCTAGTAGCCACGGTCTGCTTTAGTCTGTGATAATGAATGGTAGTTCTTTTTTTCCTTCCCTCAACAAAGGTGAGAAGGGTGTCAAGAAGGCCATCAAAAAGGTTGCCAGTGGACTTGTTAGGGACGCAGAGAGGTCTTGGTTTGCAGAGTTGTCAGACAAAGGTAATTTTCCATTTTAGGATACAAACTGAAATTGACATAAGCTCTGCAAAGGCCTTCCTTATATGTGATGTGGCTTGTTAATATTTAATTATCATCTATGAGTAACTATTGTAGTGCAAGTCTTATGAATTACAGTATTATTACTTGAAGTTAAAAAAACCATCTAAAAATTTCATTGTTTCAACAGTGAAGTGCACCAAGACACATTTTCAAAATTGTTGATTTTCATGTTGTTCAAGTTACTGAAGTAAACAGCACCAATGCCATGGAAAGGAAGGGATTTAAGCGCTGCATGAACCACATACAAGATCATGGGGGGCAAATTACAGTTGTTGCCACTGATCGCCATGTTGGTATCAGGCAGACATGAAGCAAAATTTCCCTGAAATTGATCATCAGTTTGATGTTTGGCATCTGGCCAAAAGTATTACTAAAAAACTGACAGAAAATTCAAAGAAGAAAGACTGTGGCAACCTATCACCTTGGATCAAATCCATTTCGAATCATCTTTGGTGGTGTGCAGAAACATGTGAGGGGAACAAGGAGCTCCTGAGGGAGAAGTGGATATCCATTGTGCACCATACTGCTGACATCCACTCCTGGGACTTCGCAGACATCTATCATGATAGTCCTCATCCACCCATCCCTCAAGATGAAGCAAGAAAAAAGAGGTGGTTGCGACCAGGCTCCGCAGCTCACGATGCACTAGGGGAGGTTGTTCTTCATAAAAACCTCTTGAAGGATATTCAGCTATTGTCATTGTGCTGTCAAACTGGAAATTTGGAGGTGTACCACTGTGTCCAAACTAGGTACGTCCCCAAACTTCAACATTTCTCATACAAGGGTATGGTTGCACGCACCCAGCTGGCAGCCCTGGATCACAACGCAAACACTGGAAGACAGCAGGCCACTGTGCCAAGGGGTGCCAACCAAGGTGAGCTTCAGTACAACCTTGTCTTTCCAAAACACACAAAAGAGCAGGTGGCAAAACCAATTATGGACAAGCAGAGATTATCTGAACCCTATTCTGGATACCATTGTTGACAAAAAAAGGCAAAAGGACAGTGTCTAAGAGTGCACCTACCACTACATGCTCTTTTCCAAACTGAACTGCAACAAGACAGTTTGCCTCTCCTCATACCTGAAAAAATGCAACAGGTCGCAATCACTTTCATTGAAGTCTACATACAATTTGTTGGAATTACGGCAGGACAGGAAACCAGAATGGTCAAGTAGCTGACTGTCACTAAGCAGTTAACCAACCAAAACTCCATCACCTAGACAATGACAATGAAAGGCTACAACAGTTTGCAGCAGCCCAACCCGGACAAATCACAAGTACCACAAGGTCAACTATATCACAGTAAATGTCAGGGAGTTATTTAATTTAACTCCAAAATTGGAGTTAAAATTCTAGGCACAGGCTAACTCCTTTTTGAAAGTTATTTTAACTCCAAATGTGGGGTTAAAATAACTATGAGGCTGGGGTTATTTTTACTCTTCATGGAGTTATTTTTACCCAATAACTGGAGTTAAAATACTTCCTGACAGCGTTTGAGTATTTTAATCTTTGGTCAGAAATGCAAAACAATTTTATACAATGTTGTGGGTTTCCAATTCACAAATTGGCCTGATTACTGATATTTTTGTAATTTCTTCTCTTGCACGATGTTTTCTGTGACATCCTGATTCCTTCTTTATTTGCTATTTCAGGAAGGTGGTCATGAATTCTTGCCTTTACATGGCAATCATTTTACCATTTTTGTACGTGGAAATACACAACATGGTGCAGTTGGCCACCAGGGTCACTTACATTACCTGTGATCACCCTGCAGTTTCACACCTATGAGCATGTCACAAAAGTTACTGAATCTGAGGAAGGAATGGAATATGAAATGCCTGATTTCCTAGTGGATTTTTTGCTGCAAGAAATTTTCGAGAATGCACATACTTGCAGCAAACACCTTTGCAAGCAATGGAAACTAAGACCAGTATCTTGGAACAAAATTCCATTTCCACTATCAACAACCCAGAATGAAATATTCTTCACTTTGGAAAATGTCTTAAGTAGTGTGCTATGCTAAAAATTAAGCCTCATTTCTCCTTCCCCTTGCCTTCCCCTTGCCTTCCTGCATACTAATTTGGATTTCCTGCATATTAATAAGTGTCTAGGTTTACTAATAAGCGTCACTCCTGTACAATGAAAACAAAAGGCTTGCCCAGACATGCCCGCCAATAGTTAACACAAATTGGTGTATTCCAAACTCTATTACATTTTCAAAATAAAAACGCGCTTTCCGTTGGTAGCATCACTCTTGCAATTTGTTTGCTGGGAAAAAAAATTTTTTGCTATCTGCCATATTCTTTAAAACACTGCTTAAATCATGCAAGTTGAATCAAACACCACGCCTTTCTTGACGGTACAAAGTGGAACAAGTGCATCAACAACGGGCAGTCTGTCTTATCGGCCATGTTTTTCAGCTAACGCATGCCACCATACCAGATGCACTGATCCAAGAAAAAGTACCTCACTGCAATGGCTGCACCATTCAACATCCCAGTCAAAGACAGTACTCATGCCTATTGATGGATAGTGAAGATGCTTGGTTTTATTTCCGAGATATTGCGGTGGAGAAAATGAACCTCAATGATGACCTGAAGATCGCTGGTAGTGTGTGTAATACTCTTGGATTTAAGTTAGGCAAATCCTTGGAAGCATATGCGAGTGATCTCGCAAAGATGCCTTGGACCAGTCTATATCTTACCTCCCCTGAAATGAATAGCTTTGGTGAGATCGCTGAAGCAAAGCAACTGCAAGATCTAATTTTGCATTTTGGCAAGAGCAAAACATTGATATGTTTGAGGATGGTATCTTGGTTCCTGGCCTCACCCTCAAGTACCTGTTCTTGTTCTTGGATGAGCAAACTTATTTCAGTCTCTTTTGATCAGGCTAGCAGTGACCAGTATCACTCAATCAAAGACAACAACACTGGAGGAACTTCAATTATCCTCCATTGCCATCACGAAGCCAGCAAAACAAGAAAAAGGGAGGCTGAGAGGGCAGACTGTCAAGTTGTGTGAGAAAATCGTGGGATATGATGCCAATACCTTGTACCTTTGGGCCATCATGCAAGATATTCCCACCAGTAGTTATACAAGATGCCAGGCAGGGAACGAGTTCAAACCGAAAAGTTCCATACAGATGGTGATCGAGTGATTGGAATGGCTCTCTTACAAAGAGAGAATCCATATTCGTCACCAACTCAACAACACTGAAAAACGTATTGGTGATCAAAAACTCCCTGTGGACAGGTTCAACGCCCAGATGCAAATGGTCTATCAGTTTCACGGTTGTTACTGGCACGGTCATGACTGCGAACTTACCCGTGGAAAAGAATTAAACGAAAAACAAAAGAAACCCAAGGCAGAGTTGTTAGAGGAAACCAGAGCCACCACCAGTAGTATAGGAGTTGGTGGTACCAGCTCAGTCTGAGACTGACCCATTACCAGCCCAACTCTATACTACTCTCATCATGTGTAACCCATGCAGTGTTGATTATTTTTGTAAAACTGTTTTTATTTCGATTCTACACTACTCTAATAGTGTAAATTATTTTTTGTGAACTTTTACCCGTCTGTGTTTGCATTTGTCTTTGTCATTTCTTGGAAAGACGGGAAGTCTATGATCTCATACCGCCGGGACTTTCCCTCGGAAATGAGTCATGAGACAGTCATATGATTTTTTTTCTAATAATCAGAATTATACCCATAAAATTTTCCAACTGATAATTTTTCTGATAAAAAAGTGGTTTTTGATAAAACCCCATCTTATTATCACAATGCCCTCAAACAGAATTGATTGATTGATTGATCAATCGATGAGTTGACAATGCATTTTCAAAATGTTTGTGACAAGATACAAGATTCTATTGTTACATCGAAAGCAGATGGGATCAACTCAGGAATTCAGTTTTGACATCAACAGAGAAATTTATGGTTTGAATTCCATGAAGCTACATTCTACTTCTCAAGCTGTTGATCGCTATTCACTTGTCCTACAAGAATACGAGAAGATGCTTGGTTATGACAAATCAAGATGTAATCTTGTTGAAAAGATTAAGAAAACCAATGAGATGAAAAAGATGAAAGACAGCTTGAAGAATATACGACATGCAAGCAACTCAAAGAGTAATCCTTACTAAAAGGACACTGATGGTGATGAACATTGAACTTTTGTGAGTAAGACTTTGAACTCTTCATATTTTATGATGCCCGTAAGCATATGATTCTGTACCATTGTTCAATATGTATCGTTTATCATCGAAGCATGATAGACACTTTGTTGAGCTCATAACTACCAAGTTGATCATTGTCACTCCTAATGGTTTTCACTGTGTGATGCATTTGCTTATTATTGAACAGTGTTTTTTTTTATAGTCTTCATGTTTGATATCTTTTTTGATTACAATCTTTTTGATACCTTTTGCAGTTTTACAATTTTCATTATTATCTTTGATCTACAAGTACATTTTACTTCTCAAACCAATAAATTCTTTTATCACTGAACCAGCTGCTTCATCTTTGAATTTATTTGTTTTGTAGTGGAATTTATTATTTTCAGGGTAATCGCTGTTATCGAATTTGTCTGTCATTCCAAAAGTCTTCATGCACGTCTTTTGTTTCGATTTCATATGTCAGGCTGTCTGTGTTGGTGAATAGTAGCTTAACTTTGTCATTATATTTATCTACCATGTAATTATAATGGAAAACGTACATCAACGTCTTACTGAGATCTAAAATGCACATACCAACATATGCTGGCTTATTCAAAGTTAGTGTTTAATCTTGTGTACGGCTACCAGATTTGCGTTGAAAATTTTTGATGAGACATAAGTTGGTGTCGATGTCATTTTTAACAATTTCTCCTTGCTTGTCACCAGTCTGACATCAACTCTTTTACGGATATTTTCCCTTGTCTTTCCGAATACCAAATTATTCACTAGTTTGAAGAAGTCTTTTCAAAGTGAATTTTTCACCTGTTTTCTTTTCTGCTTATTGAAATCGATGTATTTTTTTTCAAACAAGGAGATTGATTGAATTCTAATGCTCCGTGTACTTTTTCAGTTTCAGTCCGAGATCTATATACAACTGTAGATTCTAGTAGTGCAGAACATATTCGTGTTTATCATTCAAAGTTGGAATTAATTTATACTCAACCTCGATTGATATATTGTATTTATTCTTGATTTTTTTGACAATACTCTGGAGCATATTCATCAGTCACTGTTACTTTTTCAGGTCCAAGAGGGTAATCATTGTGGAGATCGTGTAGTTCTTTTGGATATTCTAAATCGACTTCTAAAATTAATCCTTTTTTACTATCGTCTTTGCACTCAGCTAAGTTGATGTTGTTGATTTCTATTTTCAGTTAACCATCTGAAACCGCCAGTTGGTAAGTACTGACTCACTGCCCAACCGTATAAATTATTAGTGTCAAGATACATGATAAACTTTGACGGCTTCTTTTTAACATACCGTAGTTTCTCGGTTATAAGGCGCACTCGGCTATAAGACGCACCCCAAACTTGGCAACTTAATCATGCAAAGTTCCCAAACTGAAAATTATGTGAAAATACTCGGTTATAAGACGCACCAAGAAATGAAGAGTTCATAAAGATAAATTTTATTCTCTTGGCACAATTAGCACGCGAATTCTCTGTAAACGTGAACAAAAGTGAAAAAGTCACACAGTTAATGATATACACGAAAACAAAAGTTAAAAGTTCGCACCTCTAATGATAAACTTGAGTGTAAACAAACAACGCATACACGTTAATTTCAGCTTTCCTGCTCAGGAAACATATTTCGTTTTTTATAAAGATTCTATTAAATATTCAACGATCCGAGTTTGTATTATAAAAACATCAACAAGCCGAACTTAAACACAGTTGCAAAACTTACTGATACGTTCTCATCGTAAACAGTCAAATCTCAATCGTAAATATGCCAAGCTCTCGCCGTCATTCGTATGACCTCAACTTCAAGTTGAAAATCGTTGCAGAGGCCGAGGCGGTAAACAACAACCGTGAAATCGCTCGTGAATACGGCATTTCAGAATCCATGGTTAGGAAATGGCGTAACCAACAACACGTTTTGTTTTCCGGCGAGCTGCGGATGACAGCAAAGGGTGCATCTATGGGACGCTTCCGACCGAAGTATGCTGAGATGGATCAGCAATTAGCCGACTGGTTCAGTGATCAGCGAAGTCAAGGTAAGCATTGTTGAGTTTATTTTTCCATTTCCAGTAATCTGGAGTAATGTGCTTGTCACTGATGATCCATAAATCTGTTTATGTTCATTGTATTTGATCAAGGAACTGACATTTTATTTTAATTGTTGTTGCAGGTCTGTCAGTTAGCGGCATGATGCTTCGACTCAAGGCAAAAGAACTCAGCACCGACCCTGAATTTAAAGCATCCGATGGCTGGTACACGAACTGGAAACGTCGTCACTCCATCTCCATGAGAGCGAAGACCACTCTTGCTCAACGACTCCCGGCCGACATGGAAAACAAGGTCATCCAATTTCATCGATTCGTCCTGAGATCTCGCCAGCGTTGGGGGTATGCGTTAAGTCGTATCCTCAATATGGACGAAACGCCAATGCGGTTTGAGCTGCCAGCAACCAGAACCTTGGAGTTCACCGGGAATAGAACAGTTCCAGTGTTGTCATGCGGTGCCGACAAGCAGAGTTTCACAGTTGCACTAACGGTGAAAGCGAACGGCGAGAAACTTCCCCCGAAGGTCATATTCAAAGGAGTTCGACAGCTGAAAATCAACGTGCCACCAAGGATGCAGGTCTCCGTTCACAAGAAGGGCTGGATGGACGAAGAAGGTAAGCTAAAACACTGTTTATTCTGAGCAGCATCTTTTCGACAAGCGAGCGAGACGAGTAAACTTCTTGTTTCTCAGAAACGAGATTCGAATTTCATTGTTGACGTATCGTGTTACCTAGCACGTGCTGTTTAGCACGTACGCGCGTATGCAAATTTCAGTTTGTTACCTTTTCTCGTGCAGTTGTTTAACACAATGCGGCCTTGATAATAAAGCTTTGTAGCATTCTAAGACTGTATTTCTTATTAATTTCTAGGAGTAATGGAGTGGATTCGACGCAATCTTCGGTACACCGCAGACCAAAGAGCTCTCCTCGTGTGGGATTCATTCCGTGGGCATTTGACAAACGCCGTGAAAGATGTTCTGGCGAGGCGAAACGTAGAAGTCGCAGTTATTCCTGGTGGACTTACGCCCGTGTTGCAGCCCCTGGACAAGTGTATCAACAAACCTTTTAAGACCAAGGTGCGATCCCAATACCAGACTTGGATGGTGAATGGTCCGTTCACTTACACTCCGTCGGGGAAGAAGCGTGCGCCGAGCAAAGAACTGGTTTTGCAGTGGATCCAAAAGGCATGGCAAGAGATACCTGCTGATTTGATCGCGAACTCATTCAAGTGCTGTGGAATATCAAATGCTCTGGACGGCACCGAGGACGAAGCTGTGTGGGACGAAGAAGAAGCTGGAGAGGAGGAAGCAGATGATGAACTGGAGAACGAGTTTGACACGGATAGCGAGGAGGAAGACTAGACATCACAAATTTCAAAACAACAACAACGGCTCTTTTCAGAGCCACCCGGTTCTTTTCAGAACCACCAAATCTTAAAAAAGTCAATGACCAATGTTTAGTGTCTTTTATTTGTCTAGTTTTAACTGTAAGTTCCGGTAAAATTGCTGTCGTTAGATTTTTTTGCGCGAAAATATTCGGCTATAAGGCGCACCCCAATTTTGGCAAAAACTTCCCACGAGAAAACAGATTTTCCTCGAAAAAACCGTGCGCCTTATAACCGAGAAACTACGGTATGTCTTCATCTATTTATTATATGCTTGCCCATATTGGTTTGCAATATACGAAGTACCACCATGCTTACTTTTCTCGATGAATTGGTACATATCAACATTAATCATACCCTCTAATATGATGTTCATCATTTTCAGCATTGCATCTCAAGATAATCCAGGGCTTGTGAAGTAGTGAATGGGATCTAATTTAAAGTATTGTAGACAAAACTGTCTAAAATTTTCAAACACATCAGCTAATAATATGTCTGTTATCAGATACCATTGCATTGTATTGTGGGTGGCCAGAAACACATTTGCAAGTGTTGTTGTTGTTTATTTGGGCCCAGTTCTTTAAAACTGCGATTAGCGCTAATCCACACATAAAAAAATTACAACAAAATGGCTGACTTGTTGTTTGACAGTGTTGGTGTTGATGGGCAAAGAAAAAGGAAGCAAAGACAGTTTGGGAGCACTGGGTTCATGATAGATGGATATACAGACGAGGAATTAAGAGCAAGGTATCGCTTTGGAAAGGAGTCTATACCGTATACTACCGACCTTTTAGCAGATAATTTTCATAAAACCAACCGAAATTACCCTCTCTCCACTCTCCAACAAGTCCTTATTGCTTTGAGCTTCTACACAAGTGGTAGCTTCCTTCAAGTGGTGGGAGACACTGTTGTTGTTAAAGTGCCTATGAACCCAAAAATTATTTTTGGCTTAAACAAATCTTTGTATAATTCTGAGCAAAATGGCGCAAAAATTTTTGCTTTTGGTCAAAACCGGAATTTTCTATGAATTTTTAAAGTGGCGGAAAATCAAGATTTTATAACTCATTGCCAAGCCACAGAACTTGTAGAAAGGGAATGGGTCGAGTGTAATTTGTGACGTAAAACCTGGACTATGATTTTCGCATGTTGCAGCATGTTGTGATTTTGATCGTAGCTGACCAGTACCGAAGCAATATGCCTGAGAGATGTGTTGTTTTTGGTTGTAGCAATGTTCGAAACAAAGAGAAAGGGATACTGCTTCATCCCATACCTTTTTACGGTAAAGCCGACTCCAAAAAGCAGGGGCGAAGGAGAAAGTGGATTGATTTTGTAAAATCAAAACGCGTGCATTGGGAACTCAGCGAACATTTGGCGGTGTGCTCTAAGCACTTCTCAGAGGAAGCATACACAAACTGATCTGCCAATGATCTGGTTCGGAGGCTCAAGAGGGACGAAATCAGCGTTTGCGTTTTTCCAACAAAGCATGCTCGTTGTGTTTCAAGCAACAAAGCTGCAGATGAATCCGAAAGCGAACGAAGCAAACGAAAGGTGAGATAGTTTTCAGTATCAGTCAGTCTACCTGTCAAAACGACCTGAGGTTTTTTATCGTTGATTGAGATTGTTTCTTTCATTTTCCTTTTCATTAACGTTTGCGCAGAGTACTGTATGTTCAAGTACAAATACTAACTGCGACCTGTCTACATCATTTCAGAGACGGAAAGATGCAATGGAAAGTGCCAGTACAAGTGCTTATCAGCCTAAGTCTAAGCGTCAGAGAAAGAGCAAGAAATTAACCCCTTCTTCTCCACTGCTGTCCACTCAGGAAGAACCAGAGCACGTTGTTGAGGCAATGGACGTTTCTGGTCCTGTAGACAGGCAGACAGGGTTAAAGCCTGGATGCTGAGTAATGCACGTAAGCTTGGCGTCTTCAGGAAGGTCTTAAAGCACCAGGTCGCTAGTCAGAGTTTTCACGCATCCCTCCAGCTCACAACAGCAGTAACACTCGCTGATATTTTGCAAAAACTGAAGGTCACAATTTCCACACTGACACCTGCAAATGAAATTCACATGGAAATAATATTTAGGGCATGAAAATGTAGATGTAACAAACATACATACATACATACTTTATTGACTTTCCCTTTAGAGGCTTTTCAAAGACAATACAATAATAATTTAAAACTACTTAAAAACTCTAAGATTCATTAAGATTAATTAACTAGAATTAGGAATCTATAAAATCCTTAATAAGTTTACGTTTAAGATAAAACTTAAAAGCAGATACTTTCTCGAGAGTTTTTAGAGAGCTATCCATGGAGTTCCAGATACTGACTGTTCTGTAGTAGAACGTTCTCTGACCACTGGCAGACTTAAAAAGAGGAATGTTCAGCATTTGTGAACTTCTTGTGGCACGTCCGCTTATTTCTCCTCGCTTACTGAACTGGGAAGACAGATACTCCAGCACGCGAGATGTTAGACATTTGTAGGCCATGATAGCGCTCCTGAAATATAACTGAGAATTTGGATGTTGACAACAACAAACCCACACTTGTTGACTGCAACAACGGGAGTGCGATTATCGTAGCAACTTATCAATTTCGCACTTTTTCTGTACCATTAAGGCACTTTTGGAGCATCTTCTCTAGCACCTCTTCCTCCTTTCTGTCCTTTCGAACAACGCTAACCATTCTTCGTCCGCTAGCGGATCGTCGGCATATGCCTCTTACGTGCCTTCCTCGTCACTAGTCATGTAGCTCGAGTTTGGCGAACCTTTGACTTCCAACTCGTAATCTTCCATTTCTGCGACTTCAGAATCCGAACTAGAGGACAAACTGAAGTCATTCGAAGCCATTTCTTGATCAACGTGTATGCTAATTACAAATGTTGGCCGAATAAAAATTGTTTTCCCCCACATACAACGAAAACCACGTCTCCGCTTTTGTTGTTTTGTCTCTGTTATTGCTTTCTTTTCCCTGTTGCTAATGTCCGGGTTTTACGTCACTTGTCCCAGTCTCCCTTTTACCCGGTCGTGGGGCAGACAAACCCGGAATTCAAAAATTCATAAAAAAATTCCGGTTTTGACCAAAAACAAAATTTTTTTGCCATTTTACTCAGAAATATACAAAGATTTATATGAGCCAAAAATAATTTTTGGGTTTATAGGCACTTTAACAAGTTGACAGTGTCAAGAGTGGTGGAACTTGTCGCTAGACAACAAGCACATATCGAGTGGCCAAGACAACAGCAAGAGCTAGGCAATTTAAAAATGGCCTTCTACCTGTGAGGAGGATTTCCTTGCGTGATCAGATGCATCAATGGCATGCATATCTGAATCCAAGCGCCTAACAAAGACGAGAAAAGCTATGTGAACAGTAAAGGTTTCCACTCCATCAATGTCCAAGGCATTTGTAACCACGAAGGTAATCAATGTTTTTAAAATAATTTCTTACAACTTGGTTGACTGTTGTATTTGCAGATAAAAACGACTTTTGTAACATTCATGTAACACACAATCTACTATACCTACCTGTTCAAGTAAGATTTACCCAGTAGCAACAGGATGTAGACAAAGTGATCTATTACTGGATAGACTTCAAAATTTTGTCACATTCACACTGATTGGCTGCAGTGAGTGCTTCACCAAAATAAAATGCCTTAGCAGCTTACCTTACATGATACTATTGCTTGCCTTCATTTCAGGTTTGTTTACTAACATTGTAGCTCAAGTGAGTTGACATTTTGAGCATTAAGACTTGACTTTTGCAATTAAGTTTTCATGGTCAGGTCAAATTATTGTTGTAATCTACATGGCTTCAAAATACAATAAGATTACATTTATGTTTTATGTTCAACACAACCAAGGGACAGGGGGTTATTCCAGCTTCAAAGTGACAGTGGAGGACAAAAAAGCTCTCCAATTTGAGTTCAAGACAAGTGCTATGACTTAGGGTATAGAAATCATTTTTGTTCACTATATAGCCAAAGCAAGAGTTATTATCATACACAAATACTGCTCACTGCTGTTTGTGAAAAGTTTGCATTTTATTATTCTGTAAAGACATAGAATATTAATAAATAACTTAACCACTCTTATGTTGTTTTATTTATATAATTCACTGACTAATAAAGGCATCTTAAGTATTTCAATACATTTTATCTAGATCTGGGGGTACTCCGAGGAAAATTGGGAGAGGGTGTGCAGTTTACTTCCCAAAACCCTTATCCTATTTATGACCAAAATCTGTGATTTTCAATACCCTATTTATGACCTGACCCTAAATCAATACCCTGTTTCAGACCTCCCTTATACTTAGTTCCTAGTTCAGACCGATGTTAAAGGCATCGTGAAGGGTTTTCATTGATTGGTCTTATCCATAATGATGAAAAAGTAGTTTCTTCTAAAAAAACATGTCAAATTCAAGACTAGAGTCTCATCAGGTTCATCACATCCAAAGAATAATAGGGTTCAAGGAGACCAAGTGCTCATCCATATCCACCTTCACCTCCTCCATGAGCTATATCCACTTCCACCCAAGGTTTTCCTCCTCAGAGCCACTTTCCCCCTATCCAGAGTTCCCTTGTTCTCCACAAATGGCTACATACAGCAGAAAGGAAGATGAGGACAGCCAAAGTGGTAGTGAATGTCAAATTTTAAACAGTCCAATTAAATGTCATATAAACAAACATGTTTGGCCACCTATGGACTAAGTTACACTATTTTAGGGTTCTTCCCCGTTTATCAAATAGGAATTCCAATTTGAAATCTGAACTGGTGTGCTACATGTATCTTGTTTCTTGATAGTCTTGATAACTTACTAGATTAATTCCCTACAATTTCTCAGCCAAATGCTTGACCTTGTAACTGGGAAGCTGCATAAACATGGGCACAAAGCAAAATTAATGGTGTTTCCCCATTACACCTGGGATAAATTTGAAGATCTCCTGGCACAAATTATGGTTGAGGAAGATGCCTAGACCTATTTGATGAAATGATGCCATTTTTTGCCACCAAGAATATGTACTCGTCAACAAAACTGCAAATATTTGAAAACGACTATCAGCATTTCCTTCAAATGGTCTCTGGCAAAGCAAAATCACGTGAAACAGGTATTAGCCGTTTTTATGCCAGGGACATTAATGTCATCTTGGACATTAAAGGGCATGTAAACCCAAAAAATGCTATTTTGGAGACCACATAGTCTTTTAGTACATAAATGACATCTGCCAAATCTGAAGATCTTTTGTTCACTTTAACCCATTTTTATGTTGAAAATCCCTAAACATCTGCCATCTTGAATTGCACAATTTTGCAAATGACGTCATGGGTGGACTAAGTTTACAGGAAGTCAAAGGTCTCTCTTGAACATGTTGTGAAATATACAAATGTTTACATAGTTTCTTTTGGAAAATACCACATCTCCATAATGGTAAAACACTGTGTCGTTCAGTTTTGCAGTAATTTGAACAAAACAGGCCATACTATTCATAAGTTTCCAAGGGGCAGCAGTGTTCAAGTGAAAAGGGCCGATTTCGTAGAGCCAACAGAGCATTTAGTTATTTGCAACATTCATTTTTCTCTGGATTGTCACGAAAAAAGGTTCAAGGTGGAAATGGGGCTGACAAAGCAAAGTCTGTTACTTTCTGGTGCTGTATGAACAACACAGTCTCCAGCAGCAACAAATTCTTGTGACACAAGATCCTTGTGTCATTCTTTGAACAACAGTTTATACACCACTGTGGTAGAAATAATTTAACCAGAGATATTGCTAGCAAAGTGCAGTTGGTAAATATAGCATACACTTTAATCATTGTCAAGTATGCAAGAAATATAAAGACTTAAAGCGAAATTATGATGCAATAAAACACTTAAAAGTAGAACTGCTGTAGTAAGCAGTTAGAGCGGGACTATGATATAATAAACAGAGGTTGAAACTTAGATCTGGAGACCCATTTCATTCATTTCAAAAAGAATGTTCAAACCTCTTGTCGATCTTCTCAAAAAACTTTAGACCCCATTGTGGAGAACTTTAGACGCCATTGTCTCCAAAAATGTGCGATACATTAGTCGAGGGGTTGTTGAAGCTGAAGCAGCAAAAGACAGACTCAGCTGTGTAGAACAGTTGCTCAGTGCCATCATGCAGCATGCTTCATGCTTGGGCAAACAACCTCGAATTTGCATATCCACACTTGTGTTGTGAACTGTGGCTAAAAACCGAGATTCCAACCCACACAAGTGTTCTTCAGCAAATTATTTACCTGACTCTTAGATCTGGTATTCAAGAAAAATAGTTTCTGCAAGAACTTGGCACAATTTTTTTTCTAGAATCTCTGTTAGAGTCAAGTAAATAATTTTCTCCAGAACCCTCATTATAAATTTTGGCCCAATATTGTTACTGCCCTTTCTCCACTGAGCCAAGTCATACGAGAGGGTCAGGTATTTGTTTGTAGCAACATTCCTCAAATTTGCCAAATACCTAAAGATTACGTTTGGTGAAGGAAGTCTTCATTGCTATATTCTCAATTCATCATTTTGCAGTTGAGGTATTTTAAATGAATTGTTAATTTCCGCTACAATCACCAAGTATCCAGATAACTTTAAAGGATTGTCTCAGTTTTATATTACAGTGAAAGTAAAGACAACAGAGGAGGTGATGAACAACAGGCCTCCACCTGGATTACTTGATCCTTCCTTGGCTGCAGAATACAAGGCAATAATCTTGGCTCTTGTCATTTTGGACCTTTGTGGTTCCTTTAATTTGACTATTTGTAACAATTTGAACTGTTGTAATGTAATATTTAATGATGATCACTGGGATCTTAGGAGTGGCATTTTATGTGACTGTTCATGGCCCATTACCTCCTGGGGACATTGGATAAAGTCAAATTCAGGTTCATAGGTCAAGTTCCCATGACCAAATAAGAATAAACCAATCACAAATCCAGATAATACCTTCCTGTAATTTCCTATCATGAGTCTAGACAATTTTGATGTTCAAAAAGGAAATAGTGTAGTTAATAATGTATGGAGTATTCTACTAGTTCTCCAATCACTAGACGTGAAAGAGGTTAATATCTAAAAGCTGCAGGAGGATTGTGTTTAAACACGAAGGTGTGCTTTATAAGGAAGTCTTCCCTGGGAAGACCGAGGCTCATTTGTCAGTCACCGTTGACCTGTGTGGGTCAAATTCAAAATGGTGGGTGATTTGAATACACAAAAGGTAAGCTGTAAGAGAATTAATGTGTCTTTGCTGTCTTTACTTGCCATAAAATGAAATATCTTTATCTATAACAAAGTAGTACTTCACAGATTCCTATTTTATTGGATGAATCTCTAATCGAGGAGCTTACCGATTGGCCTACCAAGAACAACAGGGAGATTGTCCATGTAGAGAAACCACGAAAGAAAAAATCAACGCCAGGTTAGTTTGCTTTTCAAGGATTCATATTAACAACAGGATTGCAAAGTGATATTGTTCCACTCTGGCCCTATCCCCCACTCGGGGGCAAGGAACTAAGCCTTGTTCCACTACTCGCAATGTCTATGCGAATAATTGTTCTATTGGTAATGTCAAGTCCGATCTGAGTG
This sequence comes from Orbicella franksi, assembly GCF_964199315.1. Classification (NCBI taxonomy): domain Eukaryota; kingdom Metazoa; phylum Cnidaria; class Anthozoa; order Scleractinia; family Merulinidae; genus Orbicella; species Orbicella franksi. The sequence goes on from NC_138154.1 coordinate 17,509,677, forward strand.
GGTATTGTAGAATACTGTCAAAGCGTGTAGCATGTATATTCTTTGTCCCCGTTAGCAATTATCCGGAACTTCCAAAGCAGCAGATAAATATTTCTGGACCATCTTTTGGGTCAGACTTTCTAATCTAACTTGTATGCCATTTTCTTCTAGCTACAAAATCTTTTCTTGGCCTGTTTAGTTTGCTTAAACATACTTTCACCCGCCTTTTTTAACGTTCTCTGACAATGTCCTCTAGTAGCGCTTTACCAGTTCAAAATGGGTTATGTTGTCACTCATCAACATACTCTTGCTTTCTTTGACAGTTTCCGAAGAAAACGAAGCCAAGAAAAATACAGCAGCAACATGTGTCAAGCTGAAGCGCAAGCTCATTAGACAAGAGATTGAGACTAGTCAAACACAAAATCCTCCTCACATCAATGAAGCTCACGCAACTGTCACGCATGAGATGTGCATCAACTGTCGTTCTTCCCCATGTGTTTTCTTTAGTGAAACCCTGCCAGCATGTTTGAGAACGTTTGGCCAGCCTTGAATGACAAACCACATGAAGCAGAAGGGTGACTATATGTCCTTTTATACCATTCTAAACCACTGCGGTTTACGGCGTGATCCTATTTCATAGCCCACAAGGAAGCAATGGGATGTTACATGGAAGATGTTCGGGAGGTCATGCCAGTTTGTGTTGTGGAAGATGTCAGGAGACAGTGGCCAAATCCTAACAGAGTGCCCTACTGTGATCACCGTCGTTCATAAGACCAGCATTACACTGCTTCATCAGCATTTCGCTCCTTACCAATAACACTCATGAAGAGAAAACTCACAAGATGAATAAAAATAGTCTACATTTATTTCCATAATGGCAATCCACAAGGTACAACTAAGCTACATTTTAACACAATACACTGTAAGCCCTAATTCTGTACTCCACTCTGCAACATCTTGAGGGATTGATCAGCATTTTTCATGTTATTCTTCCACTGCTTTAACTTATATTGTAATCCTACTAGTGGAAAAAGGAATTGGGGTGCAGTTTATTTCCTCTCAATATAGATAATCAGGTGCTATTTACGATAACAAATTGTCAGTCACTTGGGAATATTTCTGGGCAAAGGAAAGTTGAGGTCATCAGTCAAGAGAATTGAATGAACATCAACTGAAATAATACTCTTTTCAAAAGAAAATAAAAAAGCAACTGAAATAATACTTAGCCTCAAAATCTCTTTGATCATCAATGAACTCATTCCAAGACCTAAGCTACATCATGTCTGAAAAGGAATGTCAACAAATAGTAGCCTTATTTCCTGACACTTCAATAGGTTCTGCAAACAACGTAGAAGCTGCCAAATACATACTAGGCGAGCGAGGCACATGGCAACACCTAAAAGCATAGAAAACTGCAAAGAGTGGAGTTGGAAACAAAAATATGTATCATCACCTCCATTATTGTTAGCACAACTTTTATCATTACTATTATTCCTTTCTGCCCTCGCCGAGAGTCTGTTCGCAGGCTTGTCAAACACCTACTAGTGATTGCATGCACACTCTGCTTTTTTTCCTTTTTTATTCTTTCTTCATCATATAGGATAGAGAGAGCTTTTTTAACTGAAGAAAATGTCAGCAGCAGCACTGACATATCCAGACCAATTTTTTTGTACCATGTTGAGAGTACCAGTATACATCTGATCCTTCCACTAGTTCCACCATCTGTTGTTTCATAAAGAGAAAAAAAAACATTCTCACATAAAACCTGTTACTGCATTAAAATGGTAATATTTTTCCCTAAATGTTTTACCTTAGACCTATGGTCACTAACTGAGACTTTGAGTAATACATCCCTCTATTATAAGCTGCCTATCTGGGACATACATAATTATACTTTTAAACACAAAGGACGATGAGGACAATAGCAAACACTTCGTATTTGTTATACTCATCAAAAGCAACAAAACTTAACAAGAAACCGTCAGAAAATATCATTGATTACTTTTCTGTAGGTTGTTTTGTTTTGAGTATACTATGTCCTCATTTGTTGTGAAAAACTTGCATTCTTGCGGTCAAATTCAAATCGCCCATCATTTTGACCTAATCCAAACCCCAACAGGCCATCTGTGGGGCTTCCTTTGTCTATTGTGAGTCTTCAGTTCATCAGTACAGTGGCAAGCAGTTTTCTAGTGGATTCATGCGTTAATATGCAAGGTATTTGAGCCCGAATCAACACATAGGGACGCGAATAAAATAACCGTCATTTTACTTTGACGTTCTTGGAGAGAATTTCACTTAGTCTGAGACCTTTTGTTGAGATTTTTTGACAATTCGACTTGGAAAATGGAAAGCTTCCCCCCTCCAGATAAAAAGAAATGTACAAAAACCAACAAACATAGAAATGCACAGTGAGATCCAGCAGTAAAGGTAAAGAATCCGATCCCACCGGATGCGTTGGTCAACACATCACCGACACACTACCGATGCGTCGGTCGACACACTATCAATGCATCAGCCGACACACTACCGACACATCAGCCAACACTCGGTTAAAACTCTACCAACGCATTGGTCGAAATATTTTCCCTTTCAAACTATTATTTTGTTATTTCTTTCAGTTGGAAGCAAGAACAACTTCATAAGAAAGGACGAAAACATGATAGCTAAATAGCCGCCATTTTTAAAATGAAACACTAGTACCAACTCAGCGCACGGATCACAAGAGGCTTTGAAAGGCTGGTAAGTCATGCGATTTTGCTTCCCAAAATCTGCATAGCCCAGAGGAACATCAGATGCAGCCAGATACTTAATGGAATATTAGATCCCTCGAGTAGTAAAGGAGATGGGGGTACGAGGCCCATTGTTGAAAATGGCTTATTACCACCCATCTCAAACTATATGCTTTTATTTTTTGGTGAAACTATAGGTACAAGACCATTGCGTGACATTTCTCAAAAATACTGGACATCACATTTCTTGGAATCAAGCCATGAGACAGTTGTATGATTTTTTCCACCAATCAAAAACTTCCCCATAAATTTACCATCTGATATTTTTTCTGATAAAACGGCTGTGTTTGATAAAATATCGTTGCAATGCCTTTATCAATGGAGGAGTTAACAAGCCGTTATCAAAACACTTGTGATAAAATAAAAGACTCCATACCAATAATTGTACGTCTGATGGGTTCTTCTCAAGAGTTTTCTTTCAATATTAACCGTGAAATCTATGGCCTGAATACAATAGATTTACATTCGACCAGAACTGCCATGGATCAATACATAAGAGTTATGCAAGAGTACAAGATGCTAAATTATGAAAAATCTAGATGGCATCTGGAGGAGCAAATACAGGCAACACAAATTAAAAAAATGAAAGAAGAATTGAAGAATAAGCGTTATAATACCAAGTCAAAGTATCATCCATACAAAAGAGATGCAGATGTAGATAAACATTGAACCTTATTATTTACTGATGATTGATACTTTTCAAGCAAGAGATTTAAACACATATCTTCTATAAATATTGTATACAAATATAATGTTCTATAATTGAATAATTTTATGATGTCCACATGCATAACTGGTTATTCCATTATTATGGATGAATCTCTTGTCATCGAAGCAAGACAATGATACTTTTACTCAGCTCATAGCTCCCAAGTTCATGATTGCTGCTTCTGATCGTTTTCATAGTGTGATACATTTGCTTGTTATTGAATAGTATTTCTTTATAGTCTTCATGTTTGATGTCTTTTTTGATAACAATCTATTTGATCCCTTTTGCTGTTTTACTGTTGTCGTCATTGTCTTTCATAGATGAATACATTTTACTTCTTAGACCAATAAACTCTTTTATAAGTGCACCAGCTGCTTTGTCTTTGAACGTACCAATAACCTTCTTGTTTGTTTCATCATAGAATTTACTATTTTGGGGGTAATTACTGTTGTCGAATTTATCTTTGTTCTTTTGAAAGTCTTAGTACACATCTTCTGTTTCGATTTCATATGTCAAACTGTCAGTATCTGTGGATAGCAGCTTGGCCGTGTCTCCGTATAAGGTTAAAAAGTGGCCAAAGCGTCGGCTGACTGTTGGCCGACTGTTGGCTGCTGTCGGCCAACTGTTGACCGACGCGTCAGCCAACACGTTGGCCGATGCATTGGTGGGATTGGATTCTCTACCTTTACCGGTCCAGCAGAACAAAACCTACATTTCAGTCTGACAATTGAGGTCAAAAAGGATCAGCAAAGTCGTTTGGAAGTTATCAAACAGTGAATAAACAACGCTAAATCGGCTGTTGGTATAGACAGAAAGACCTGTAGTTCGTATAGAGTGATTGTCCGGGTGAGTGTAGTTCTGAAAAGAACTGCTGTTGGTGATCAACACCAACAACAGTTCTTTTCAGAACTACACTCACCCGGACGATCACTCTATACGAACTACTGATACTCCTGGGTTCAAACCATTTACTACAGAAAGACCTGTACCACACAGAATGCTGATTTAATGGAAAGACTTCTTTTGTATTTTGAAATGATTCGTCTATCAGCTGTCGAAAGTAGCTCTTCATCCAGGGCCAAGACTGATGTGCTCGAAGGGCCAATAACAGCTCCCTCTCAACCTGTTCAACCATCATAGAGTTCTGTTAAAGTGCCTGTCTGACAACAAACTCAAAAAAAAACATATATGTGGAGTCTACAGTGTATGATGGATGCTATGTGTGCATGAAGTCATCTTTGCAAGCATTGTGTAAGTACTTTACCACAAATCCTTTGTGTGAATTTTGTGGCAAAGATTACAAATGGAGTTCAGCTACTTTTTCAAGTCAAGGCCACGTTTGGAAGATTGAAGTTCCCTGTGTGTGTGCAACGACCCAATTACTTGGCTCAGTTCTGGAGTTCTGGGACACCCTGCAAAGTACTATGCCAATGTTAGGTGAGTACAATATGTACATGACCTATTTTGTAAGTAAGCATATTTGATTAAATATATTCCAAGAAAGTATTTTGTAAATATTCTAAGCTTACAAGTATATTCTCTTCCATCATTTTTATGGCTTTGCATTTTTTACCACATGTCATTGCTGACTAACTAATGTAAACCATTCTGTCCTCCCATGTTTTATCTCTTGTAATAAATCTGTATGCTCAGGTGAGTGATACATTTGAAAAAACCCTTTGCAGAATGGTTTATGCTTTCACATGTACTCGACTTACTGAATCTCATTATCATGGTTCTGCTGAAGCTGCTGGCGTTGGTTGTGTGATGGACAAAACAATAGACACAAGTATGTGACTTGTAACTTATACATTGTAGTGTGTTATCTTTACTTTTTCTATGGTGTGATGTTTCCTGTAATTTCACAGCAGTGGTGTAGTCTGTAGTAAAACTAGCATATACCCCTATCTTCAGTCAGTGTATCACTTGAATCTAGCCTTTACCATTTGGCTTACCGGGCTGTATCATTTTGTTTGGCGGGATGTAAAGACCAGGGATTTGGATATATGTCTGTAGTTCAGGAACTCTGCAACAAGACCATGGCTGATGCAAGGACAGAGGTTCAAGCTACACAAGACTATATTACAAGCGGGGATGTAAGTTGACATACAACCGGCTAGTCGTTAGCTGTGTATGTTCACTGTTGTTGAGATTATTTGCACTGGGCAAAATTGAAAATAACACTTTGCACAATGCTAAGTCATTTTGTACCTTCATTTGTTACCTTCAATTTCTTCAATGCTATTCTTTTCCTCTATTCATTTTTAATTCCAATGCATCTTTCAGTGTATAACAGATGCCAGACATGCCTCAACTAGATCAGCCATGCATTCTCCAGTGACAGCTATTTCTATGAGGTATGTTGAATGCTAAGACCCATGAAATTGATAACTCTTGTCGCACTTTTCTCAAAGGCTGTTTCCATTTTTATCATCTTATCAGTCATCTATGTGATTTTTGCCTCTCAGCAACAAAAAATTATTTCTGTCTGCAATTGGAGCTGTGCAGATGAAAGAAGTGCTCCTAGTTGAGATGTACCAATGACAAAACAGCTGCTAACACACCTTACAGAAACTGAAAGTGCCTAATTGTGTTGTAGTTTTTGTGTGTTTTAAAGACATCAGTGCTTTTATTGTTGCCTATTGACTATATTCACCAAATAGAGATATCCTGCTTTGGCACCTACAGGTTCTAGTAACTGTCACTCTGTTTCTCCATTTTCACTGTTATGTTTTGGGATTCCTGTCTTGGTAGCCAAGGACTAGTGTATCGTAAAAACGCACCCTTGTTCATAGGATACAACATAAGAGGTGGCCCATGACTGTCTCAGATTATTGAAAAATTGGTTTGAGCAAAGAGGCATCAACAATTCATTTGACACCTGGCATGGTAAGAATGTGTAATAGTTAATATGTCAGTGACTGTGTGATGCTCTTCAGTTTGCCTGAGCAGCACTCAAAATATGTTCATCAGCCTTTCCACTTTAAAAACTCTTTCCTGATACAAGTACTAAAGGAGTGGCACACAACATGAAAAAAGTGTGCAGTGGTGCTCAAAGTGATGAGGGGAAGACATGGTTTCCTGAATTATCTGATAAAGGACAGGGATGTGTTAGTTTGAAATTTCTGGGTTTTTTTTTTGTTGGGTTTTTTAATTTACAGTTGAAATTTTTATTGTGATGTTGTTTAAACAGCCAAAGCCACCAAAACACATTTCTACTGGGCAATGAGGAACAATGATGGGACTGATGCTGGGTTCCTGAAGTACCTACTCAACATTGTGGACCATTACCAGGTTTGTAGATGTGCTTCCTAATGTAAACCAATGTATGATACAACAAACCAATAAGATATTTTGTATGAACCTTACTGATTTGTATATATCACTGGCCATGTTTAAAGGGCATGGTAGCCCAGAGTTTTTTTTGACATATCAGAAATTGGGATTTTTAGTAGTAGTAGAGTTACTTAGTAGTTTGATGCTGCTCCACAGTGTCTCACTTTGTCCAGGGGTTCTTATATATGTAATGTGTTATTAGGAATCAATCCACACGAATGCTGGGTGTAAATTACTACTTTGTAGCATTATAGCAGGATAGATGTTGAGGAAATTTAACTTTGGCTTAAAATGTTACCTTAGGGCAAGCATGACCTGTGCAATAAAGATTCAAGATGTCAACACCCAGGCTATGTGTGCAGCAAAAAGCCCTTGACCTTCCTAGATGAAAGCTATAACAAAGACCACCATCTACAAGAACCCTTCTGATTATCTTCTGGTTAGTGGGCATGGACAAAAGCTAATGACTTTTTAAAGTTAACCAAGTGTAGCCTTGTGTATATTGTTGTGTAGAACAAATTTATAAGACAAGGAATACTTACTCGCCAATTGCATAGTGAAAAGTATATGTTGACTCTACTTTCTACAGTGCCGTGACACCTTTTACATTGAGACCTTTCATGTGGTGGTCCTTATATATGCCCCAAAGAGAATTAATCTTGGTGACAATTCATATGTGATGAGGATCCACCTGGCCATTTTGGATTGAGTGAGTTGCTATCAATATTTGTTAGACAAAATTTTTATTTCTTTTAAGAAAACATTTTATGTAGGCTCTATGCTCTTTGGGTTTACCCAATGATCGATGGGTCGGCATATCGTACTATGGATTAGATGGACTATACTGCATAATTAGAACATGTCATTTCCATTATAGAATGAAAATGTTGACCAAGAAGTTTCCTCGATTCAATTCTACTGACATTACTGGCATCCAGACAGGATGGCCCCTACTAGAGTGCTGAGACCAAAGACATTCATGATCAGACAGGCCGTATGGAATGAGGTGTTCAAGAGGAATAAATTAGATGTGAACCCATTGCCAGTTTCATTTTTTTCCTATAGTGAAGATAATAGTAGAGGTGTAGGAAATCCAAAGGCTGTTTCTGGAATAAATTAAGCTTGGGTATCCAACCCCTTGGGAGTGCCAGACTTCAGTCTATTCCTTACCTCGGCTCAAGGAATAGCGTACCTACACATTAACATACATGTAAGAAAAAAATTAAACAAAAGAAGAAAGAAACAATGCAACACTTGAATTCAAAATGAATGTTAACTGGCTGCCTGGCTCTGCTAGTCCCTATGGTTATTCCAGGCAGCTAGTACCCTAATTTTTACTGTTAATATTTTCATTAAAATTGTAATTTTTTCTTCAGCAAGAATGACTACAAATAAAGATTGATTATATCAGAAAAATCATGTAGCACTAAATACTCCCTTTGGTGGGTATTACATCCTTGTTGCAGGCAGTGTTTGCTGACTACGGGATGAAGATGAAATGGGGAATTTGTGTAGGTAACCAAGATTGCTGTGTGCTGCTCTTGTAATCATTTATTTAATCTGTAACCTGTATGTTATCTAATAATCTGAAAACATCAAAAATAAACAAGACTTTTGGTGTTTGTTGATCAAAAAACTGAATTATGTTTGTTAAATCTGTCATGTCATGCACTGAGTGCAGTTGGGGAAGCTAATGTACATGTAGACCACAAAGTAACTGCTGGGCAGTGGACGACCAGTTCCCTTGCCAAAGCACAAAAAATTTACAAGATGTTGTGGTGGTTGTTGCTTTCCTCATTGCTAAAATTGTTATTGTTGTAATCTATCAATATTCAATTGACACTATTTTATATTTTTGGTCAACAGAAATAATCAGCTCTATTCTGGAAACAAGCACACAACCAGAAGGAAAGTTTACACTGGATATTTTTTATTTTATTTAATGTTCAATGAAAACTTAGTATCAAGATTGAAGTTGTAACGAGTAATGCAAACTCCAAAAAAGCCGGAAACCAACAATAAGTAAAACAGAAATCTGAAAATATAAAAACTATATAAAAAATAGTCACAGAGATATCGGTTGTGAGGTACAACTGTAGTAATCGGAAATGCATGTCTCTTTTTAACATTCTGCAGTTAAATATGTATCTATTGTATTCAGCACAATACTTAAATTTACATGAATATAATGATGATAATACTGATAATAATAATAATAATAATAATAATAATAATAATAAACTCAGTGAGCGTGACAAAAAAAAAGAATTTGGCTTGCAACGCAAGCAGGGCAGGACCGAGTCCTGTAGACTTTGCTTTTCAAGCATCAATCCGCCTTTGGTGATTAGCCCATTACAAATCAGTCAAGGTCATTACACCTGTCAAAATTGATGTTTTTCTCGTCAAGAGAGTGTGGTTTTGACTGCTGAAGTAGAAAAGTTGTGACATACAAAGGATGAAATTAGTGACAATGCAGGTTCATCCCCTGACAACTCAGATGTTGAGTTAGGGCCTCTTCATATGAGCCCGGTCAGCCAGGCTGGCTCGGTTTCCGAGATCTCACCTCGCCACTCTTTCCTTTTTAAAAATTTCGATGTGTTCATATAAGAAGCCAGGCTGGCCCGGTTACCGAGATCTTGGGTTTTGCGACCAAGATCTCCGTAACTGGGATAAAAATTTTCCCATATAAACACTCCAGCCCGGGTAACCGAGACAAAACATTTTACACAAAATAGCTTTGCTTTCGCAACATAGTGGCCAAAATGGCATGATTTTTGCCCTGCATGTATTTCCACTTTAGGAGTAGGTGAATTAGCTTTATTAGTAAAGTTACAAGAGTCCACAAAGCTGCGACAGCCGCGAACAATACACGTTTATGTTCCACCATTTGGGTTGTGATTCTTTCATTTTATCCCAGTAGACCGGGCTGAAAATCCCCATATGAACAGACAACAAAATTTGTCCCGGTAACTGAGCCAGCCCAGTTACCCGGCTCATATGAAGAGGCCCTTAAAATCAGAAAAACATAACAAACGCAAATTCCTTGTCTTCGAGCCTTAAGGTACTTCTTACATTTTGTTCAACATGTGGTCCTGTCATTTGTGAATCAAAGGAAACAACCAGTGGTAGTAGGCTTTCAGTAAAAATGATGTGGGCAAATAACCATCAAACCTTCTGGAGTCCACAGGCACTAATTAAAAACATCGCAGCAGGTAATTTGCTTTCATCAGCTGCCATTTTGTTTAGTGGGAATACATTTTCCCACATTGCTCATGCAGTTTGCAGCTTTTCTGAATTTGAAGTTCTTCAGTCCTCCACATATTACAATATACAGAAAAAATATTTGTTTCCAGTGGTAAACAAGGCCTGGAAAGATGAAAGAACTTCAGTATTAGAGCAGTTAAAAGGGATAAGCTACTCAATTTGATTGGAGATGGAAGGTGTGACAGTCCAGGTCATAGTGCCAATACCATGATGACAGATGAGGGAAAGGTGGCAGCATTCAATGTTGTACAGGTGACTGAGGCATCTTCATCCAATGCAATGGAAAAAGAAGGGTTTGAGAGGTACAGTCAAGACTTTGTAAGAGAAGAAGTCACCATCAAGAGAACTGCAATGTATCGCCATACAAAAATCTCATGTTCCATGAAAAAAGGCAATGGGGAAATCAATCACCAGTATGATGTTTGGATTGTAAAATGTGGAGGCAGGCCTGAGTGAGTAACGAAAAGTTTCTTAACATTGAACTGTTTCATTTTGGAAATATCAAAACACTCTCCTGAATGAAAAAGGGGGTTTGTTCAAAAGTTATAGACTGCCTTCACATCACAAGTAGTTCCTTAATGAGCAATGTCTAATAAAAGTTTTGAAGTTTTCTTCGCTGTCTCTCCTCTTATTTTAGTATCATTAAAGAATTAATTGTTTATCCCCACAATACAATTTCCACTCCCATTTCATTAAATCAAGAACTTGGTCAACTTAATATCCCTACAAATTTCGATCAGTCCATAGAAAATGGCATCTCACCAGAAAAACCTTGAAACCCTCTGCTGTATGTGCTGTGAAAACCTGGAAAAATCAAAAGGGGCAGTAACTTCAAAGTCTCAATATCTGAAATGGAAAGAATTCTTTGCTGAAAAGGTTTCAATCTTTGTTGAAAAGGACCTTGGGGAAATTCACCTGCAATATTTTTGCCACGCATGCTATGCGCATCCCAACAGAAGATGTGTTTCCAGTTACATGGGTGATGTACTATGATGATGAATGCAGAGTCTGTTGACATGTAGCAAAAATTAAGAAAGGTGGAAGGCCCAAGAAGATACGGATGGGGAGAAAACCCCAATTCTTAACTCCAAGATCTTGATCCTCTTACCAGACATACCCTCTATTTGCTTTGATGAATTTTCGGAGAAGTTTATCCTTCCTGAAAACCTTAGAAAATAATTACCATGCCCAGTATGCCTTCAGATTTTACACACACCTGAGAAAATTATTAATTTGTGGACCAAGTCCAATCCTGTTTGTGTCAGCCTTTGATGTTTTATTTTAGTCGTTGCGGCTTATCTGCGCACAGCACTGGCTGCATGTCAGCCTCTGATTTTACTGTTTAGTCGTTGCGGCTTATCTGCGCGCGGCACTGGCTGTGTGTCAGCCTTTGATTTTACTGTTTAGTTGTTGCCACTTATCTGCGCACAGCGCTGGCTGTGTCAGCCTTTGATTTTACTGTTTAGTTGTTGCAGCTTATTTGTGCACAGCACTAGCTGTGTGTCAACCTTCGATTTTATTGTTTAGCGTTGCAGCTTATCTGCGCATGACACTGACTGTACACTGTTTTAGTTGTTTGGTTCTGGTGGGAACTGGAATATGATTTCATTTTTATGTGGCTTGAGAACTATGTTTCATTTTTCCACCATCAGATGCCGTGCGAGTGTACAACCCTTATCCAGCTGCTCTATTTTCTTAATTAGGGTGTGCCCTATTCACTCAGTTTCCTGGGCTGGCACTATATTTATACTCTTCCCTGGAACTTGGCTTTTCACACTATTTATCTTGTCTAGATAGTTTTGCTAACATTGCCATCACATTTTTCTGGTACCGCCCCTCGAAGCAATCTTAATTTAGTCATTGATAGTCTCAGGAAGTTAACTGACATGTTCTTATCGATAAGTTATGCCGGCCAAGAAGCATTCCGCACCCACCACCCTTTTGAAATCTAAAAGGCTGAGGGCTTCAGAGCTCACGGAAGAAACAGCAGAATCAGTTACAACGCCTCCACAGAACCTAATTACGGTGGACGTGCGAGCTCTGCCCACAACGTTATCTCTCGCTGTCACCCAAGCTATCACAGGCACTCAGGCAGGTCAACAAAGCACACACTCCGGTCGCTACAGAGAAAGAGCTGATAGAGGCATCGGTACAGGATGAAGTTTACATGCTCACCAAAGGTATGGCCACCACCTTCATGGCAAAGCCGCTTTCATTGCCATCTAATAGGGAACCGTTTGCCAGTATCACGGTGACTCCAGGTAGTGGGGTGAGCTCCAAGCTTAGGGCTAAAATTAGGGCTGACGAATTCATCGAGTTTGGGTCCCTTCTCATATCATCCCCTAATCAGGATAGATTTTGTCTGTTTAACGCCTTCGTCTAACTTGCCAACTCAACCTTGTCTGACCCTTGAACCATGCCAACCCTCCAAAAAAATTCAAACCTTTCTGTAATGGCTCTCAGACTTTAATATCTTTGCTGTGATTTTTTCTGAGAAATTCCCAAACGAGACCCCTAGGCTAATAAAATATAGTGAGATTGTTTGCGAGATTTCTACTTAACTCGGCGACTGGTATTTCTACGACGAACAGTTTCATTACATACAACAGTCAGCCCCTCACCAGTACCCTTGGGATACCATTCATCGGGAACTATGGATCAAGTCGGTTATAAAATCTCGTGCCAAACCCGCGCAACGTAAGCCAGATATGGCATCTCCACACACCAGGCCTTCACAGTCCTTTCCCAAAGGGACCTGCTGGTCATTTCACGCAGGCACATATTGTGGTGGTTGCAAATTCAAGCATGTTTGTTTCAAATGTGGTGCAAAGCAACTAGGCAGCCAGTGCTCTGCCGTTAATCAACAACATGCCGCTCTCCCCAAGAATGGATCAAGTCTTGCACAGCCGGCCAGCCAGTCACGCCCGTAAAGGTGGACAGACTTGAATATCTTCTACAAGGCTACCCTGCTTCCCTTAAAGAGTGTTTGTTTCTGGGTTTTTTTGTGGTTTTCGTATCGATTTTGTGGGTGGTCGGCACTTTTTTGAATCCCCCAATCTGAAAAGCGCTCTCAAGCAGCCACAAATCGTTGTTTCCAAATTAAATAAGGAACCCAAGGCCGGTCGCATCGTGAGCCCTTTATCCGAACCACCCTTTCAAAATGTTTGTTGTCCCCGCTAGGCATAGTTCCCAAGAAGGATCCCTCAGAATTTCATCTGATACATCATTTCTCCTATCCCCACGGCTCATTCGTTAATGATTTCATTCCTGAGGTTTGTTCATTAGCTCACTATGCGTCAATCAACGATGCCATATCTGTCATCAAATGGAAGGGGGCTGGTTGTTTTATGGCCAAAACAGATGTCACGTCCGCTTTTTGAATCATACCAATTCATCCCAAGGACTGCTTTGTTGGGCATGAAGTGGCAAAACCTGTACCACTTCAATCCCAAGTGCCTGTACCACTGCATTCGTCTAAGCAAAGAAGCCAAGTCCGACATGGCCACTTGGCTTACATTTTTGGATAGGTTTAATGGCAAAACGTTTTTCTTGGATGATAAATGGGAAATGTCGTCTTCCCTCAAGCTGTTTACTGATGCAGCCAGTTCTAAGGGCTATGGTGCCATCTTTGGTAAGCATTGGTTTTGCGGCACATAGCCTGCTTCATGGACCTCCTTAAATATTGCCTTTTAAGAACTGATTCCAATATTCCTTTTGTTGCTATTTGGGGGTCACTTATGGCCAACAAATGCATGGCCTTTTATACGGATAATTCTCCTATTGTCGATATCATTAACCACCAGACCTCTAAACATCCATTAGTCACGATTTTAGTTTGCGATCTGGTTTTAGCATCAGTTACATATATATTTTGTTTCAAGCAGGCCACATTCCAGGCGTGCATAATACTGGTCAGATTACATTTCACGTTTTCAGGTCGAGCAGTTCAAGCAACTCTCGCCCAGGGAGGACAAACTGCCAACTCCAGTTCCCACCCACCTTCTGCCAGAGAGTTGGTCCCTACCCTGAAGGGTTTGTTAAATTCCGCACTGTCGTTGGGCACACACAAACTTTACCAGAGAGCTTGGGCTACTTTTACTGCATTTACTCAACAGTTTTTTCATCCGGAAAATCCCAGTTTACCCATATCAATACCTTCATTGGCCCTCTTTATCTCTTATCTCCACGCTGGAAATTAGCCTCCTCGACCATTAAATCTTATCTGTGCGCTACCAGTTACGTGCACAAATTGAAAGGTTTACATGATCCTACGCAAACATTTTTAATCAACAAGTTATTGACAGCCTTAAGTCAACAGGGTTCTTGTGATATCCGTTTACCAATTTCGCAGCCTGAGTGGACAAGCTGGTTGGTTCACTAGGTCATACTGCATCATCAGCCTTTCACCACTCATTATTTTGCTACATTCTTACTTGCCTTTTACAGCTTCTTTAGGATCGGTGAGCTAGCGGCCAAGAGCACAAATTCTGGCAGCGCAGTAGTTTGATATAATCAACTCCGCTTTCTCACTCAGAAAGGTAACATTCACATGATAAAAATAACTATCACAAAGTTTAAACACAATACCACAAACCATCCATTCAATATCTTGATCAAACGGGACCATTTTGCCCCATTCAGGCTATGCTCAATTTTTGCAAAAACAGAGGCCACCAGCCTGGGCCACTTTTTTGCCATACTGACATGAGCCCAATCACAGTTTGTCAGTTCAATGCAGAATTACATCGCTGCTTGATATTTTGTGGTCTAGATACTAGCAGATATAAGGGTCGTAGCTTTCAAATTGGCACCGCTTGTCACGCAGCCAACAAAGGTCTTTCTGACACCCAAATTCGGGCACTTGACCGTTGGAAATCCGATGCATTTAAAGTTTATATCAGGTCCAACACCTTGCATGCAAATTGACTACCTTTGTACGTAGACTTGTCCCTGCTTGGTAGCCTTCAGGTCTAACCCCCGGTTTTACTGTTAGTTTTTGTTTAACAGCAGTCTGGTCAATGTGGAGGGTCAGGTATAGGACTGCTTCTTCACTGACTGACCTCCTTCTACTGTATCTGTTCGGCACAGTGCTTGCTTGCTTCTTTGGGTAATATTAAGTTACTCTTTAGCATATCACGAGTCTATGCCCAATTGTTTTAGCCCATTCAGTTAGTTAGTCACATGATTGTTACAATGTTAGTCGGGTCAGTGCAGAAGGACAGGTATTGAACTGCTTCTTCATTGCCATTCATTTACTCTCTAACTTTAAAATACTTTATTAGGGCATTGCCAGGGTTTGTATTTACCACATCTCCTTAGTATAAGATCTGCGTCATCATGTCTTTGTTGTAAGACTTATGGTTGGCTTTATTCCATATGTTGCTCGGTTGTGGGGCTGTTTCCGGGCTATTAATCATACCCAAGTTTTCATAATTTTAAATTTGCGACCTCATATGCACGTCGCCCTGTAATTTTCATTCAGTGACGATGGTCAGTGTGGGGCTGTGTTACCACTGTTTGGTGTGCCTTTTCTTTCGAGAGTTCTGCCAGCATCTTGGTGGGGTTGCCACATTGTTGTGGCTTGTGGCGAAAGTTTTAACCCCACCTTTCCTGAAGAGATTTTAATCTTTGTTTGTAACCTTAGTTTCAATTAAACTTGTCACATTTGTGGCCATTTATCCCAAACGATTCGTTTCTATTGTCATCTACCTATCTCTCCAGCAAACTAGTGTGGTGCCTTGCGGAGCTCTCGATGTCTTAATGTTTGCGAATGACTCACGATAAAAGAATATTTGCTACATGGAATTGTTTAAAGTCTGCATGACACGTACAGCAGCTGGAACTTGCAGCTGACATTTGTCACCTCACAAAGCAAAGTCAACAATTCTGAGGGCATGGGGAGTACTGCATTCTGCAATTTCCGAAGGCAACGGGGGTTAAAATATCGAAGCTGTCCGTGGTTGGGTATGGATATTTTTTGAAATTGCCCAATACAGTAGTTCCAAGCCAAATGTCAACTGAAGCAAACATCTTATATCAGTTTTTACTAGTAAATTATACTTTAGCCCATCAAAAGCACCCAATCCTTCTGATTTTTCTAATGCTTCTGTTCAGCTACATAATCAAAATGAAATCAAACACTCGCAATGCATTCCAGTTGACATAGTCTTTTGCTCATTCCTGTCACGCTCTATAAATTTCAATGCTTCAGGATTGATGACTAAAAAAATTCTAAAAAAATTGGACTATTTTTGCTTCCCCTGAAATTTGGGGACATAAAACCAGAGATAATAACCTAAGCACATGGCTAGTTTCACGTGGAATGCTTCAACATGGCCTACAAGATGACATTGTATAATCACACAATTTCAATTCAAAATGGCCGCCTTTTGTGGAGCGAGCGATGTCCATGATTTCAACGTCCTGAAGATGTTTTCCGAAGCAGACAACATTCCTTAAGGTATTTGAAGAAAATACGAATGTAATTTTACTGTAAGCAAGAAATTGGAAGCGAAAAT
Source organism: Orbicella franksi (assembly GCF_964199315.1). NCBI lineage: Eukaryota > Metazoa > Cnidaria > Anthozoa > Scleractinia > Merulinidae > Orbicella > Orbicella franksi. The sequence goes on from NC_138154.1 coordinate 17,526,272, forward strand.
TTTAGGTAAGTGAGCTTGCATGACCTTCGCTATGTGCTACGCAAATCTACGCATGTTCTCCAAATGTGACTGAATTCCCTTTCGACCACCATTTTACTGTTGCAATCTCAAATAATTCCTGAATTATGTGTCGTGAATCGTTTTTGGGATTCTAAAGTTCAGGAACTTTGGAAAAAACTTCGTTTCGTCGAGTAAACACTTTTCAAAAGGATGCGTAACACGATCTGAGTTAGTATTCTACTGGCTGTCGCCATGGCAACGGAAATGTGAGATTTCTAATTAGGTAAAAAAATAATCTAAAATTTTGGGTTTGATGGTTTTTGGCTCTGTCCTCAGGATGCATTTGCCGATAAATCAAGGAAAATCTAACAGTAGAGTGGAAATACATTCTTTAAATATTTTTTTACATTTTTCCTTTTGTTTGTGAAGTTTAATTTATTTAAATTGTTCAAAAATTACTACTAGCTTCCATGAAGGAAAGTTTTTTTCTCTAGAGGGTATTTTTAATGCTCTTTTAAATGAGATATAGTAGATTATTCTCCTGTGAATATTTGCTGAGATATTAATGATTAACCTTATGACCTTTTGCCACGCCCATTTTTTAATGTGATGGAGATGAGTTCACAGATGCATAAATACTACAATCCGATGTGACGGGAGATCCTTCTGTAGTGAGTTTTTATATGTTTCCCAATGTACTAGTTTTGCCTTTTTAACTTTTTACCTTTTTTAAATTATTAAATTTTTAAATCTTACAGGACCCCTTTGATAACAGTACTTTATAGTACTGATGGGTTAATCCTGTCTAAAGATTCGTTTATTATTATTAGTAGTAGTAGTAGTAAAGTCTATGAAAGCGTGACGAAGCGTGACATAAAATTTTAGAACAACGTTGATTACACAATAACCAGTAATATGATCTTTGTATGATCCTTTGTTTAAGTAAGCATGAAACTATTTGAGTACATGTCGCAGAATATAGTTCGTGTTTTCCATCTTTAAACATGTAGGAAGACTAAAGAAGACCAGGCAGAACCAGGCAGGTGAGAAATAATTTTCTCACCAAACCAAACATTTGTGCCAAGTTTGAGCGAAATTGGTGATTTGAGCTTTATCACCTCCTGCCTGGTTTTCCTGTGGACACTCTTGAACGTTGTGTATTGATTAAAATATTCACTAAGTTGCTAACTTTCCATTACAGATGTTTCTTTTCTGCTGACTCACCATCTCAACCACCCTTACGTAGCCAAAGCTACAAGGATACAGTTTGTTCATTGTGGCAATAAATACAACCTTGCTAAGTATTGGTCTTTTGTGTTACTAAATTTCTCCAGCTTTGCTGCCATCTTGGCATTTTCACATCCACAGTTCAATATAATCCCACTGTGAACACCGCCTGGCCAGTAGATTTTGTGTTGGTTCTCTTGGTTGAAAATCACACATTCACCATCCCGGATTTGAGCAGTAAGTATGTAGCCAATTTCTTGCAAATTTGTTCACTTCCTGTGATGTCCAAGCTTCCTGGGAATTGATATTACCCATATAACTGCATAAAGTGCTGCTCTAGCGACACCGCTAAAGAATGACTGGAAAAATTTGTGGATAACTATTTCAACATTCCCGACAAATTCCAAGATCATTCTGACTTTACTGACGTTTACCTGCTTAACATAAGACTTTTGTGTTTGGTGTTGAATGTAAACAGAATGCACCTGGGCTGACGACGCCTTAATATGTGTGTTGTATGCCTGTCTGCCTATCTGGCTATTTTGCTCAAGTAATCCATATAAGGAGTCATGCAGCAATGAGAATTCTATGTTTTGGACAACTACAGTTAGCAGAACAGGATATGGATGCCTAGCTATGCAAAAGTAACTGACTTTGTGAGAAGGAAAGAAACAATAGCAACAAGTTGATTTTTATTTTTCTGTACAGTGTGACATTTGAATTAACATGTTGGTTCTGGACTAATCAATACTTAAGATGTCACCCACAGTACATGTAACTTTCCCATTAAAATCAAGGATTTCACACAGTAGCCTGAAAAACTTTCCAAGATTTGACTTTATGGACTGGCTTCCTAAGTACACTCCACTAAAGATAATGCATTATCATAAAACATCTGTCATTGCACCTCTTATTCCTTCCATTAAACTGTTCCCACCATTCTTATTTAGAGATAAAGCATTTTATTTGAATGGAGTGTTGGTATTAGTATGAAATAATGTGTTTTTACATTTAGTGTACATCTGTCAGTTGAACCTCATTTCCACTTTTCCCACGATTTGAGCAAAATTTCATAAAATTTGCCGTTCTGTTGAGGGACGTCCTGTATCTTCTAGTCCTGTTCTCTCATTTTTTGTTGTGCTATTTTGCTTCTCTTAGAAATGTCCAGTCTGCTGCCAGTCAGGATGGGTCAAAAGTTCTGAGGTTTGGGTATACTGAAGAGGCAAGAAGACTTCTACAGCAGTGTAGAGAAAATCTACCACCTAAGACTACTAGCCTTCTCTCATCTTTAGTATGTCAAAAGGCCATTGAAGCATTACTAGACCAGGACACTGAACCAATGAATTGCAGGGTCCTTAGACAACATGAGGTGCAGTTTGGGGTTTTTCTGTGAAAAATGTTTCATGGGTCTTAAGTAATGCCCTGGGAATATACACGCTACCTTGTATATTAAGTGGTAAGTGTCAACAAAGAAAGGGAGACAGAGGCAGCTTTGAGTAAAAGTAAATTTCTCTTTAAGAGTTATACAGAACAATTTAAACAGGGCATTGAGGCTGCAAAAATGAAAAATAAAGGAGAGAAAAGTGGCTCTACAAAAACTGTAGCAGCTGTGTCACAGCACTAAACAAAAATAGGTCCGTAATGTGTACTTGGGGTCTTTTGCTTAGTTTTGTTCCTTTCAGTTGGAATGTAATTTTTTTTCATACATTTCATCTTTGTCAGTTTGATAAAGCCAGGTATTCATATCATCTTATACACTTTATGTGAACAGTGCTACTGCTACTATCAACAGCTAAGATGGAGAAAATTCTTTGTCATCAACCCTCAACAAACATTGCCCCCAGGCCAATATTTTAAACACGCACCTTAGTAAACTGCACGCCAGCCTTAAGTGAGTATGATTACAGGCTATTTATACTCCAACAGGGGTTTACAGACCATTACAGAGAAATAACTAATTTATCTGGGCAAAACTAATTCTCTCTGAAAGTTGCATTGGGTGATTGGAAGTATATCTAAAATCGGTAACACTTGGTAGGAGAGCTCGAATTTTCCTGGCAAGGCGGGAAGGGATCAAAAAAATAAAAATATATATTTTTAAATTTATGACTGTTAATTTCCTTTATTAGTAATATTTCTTGACATTTTACTATCTTTTACTATTTTGTTGACATTGTATGTTAAAATACTGTAAGTTATATGCTAGATTACTATTTCTTGAGAGAGGAACATAATTCAGTCATTTTGACTGTAAAGGGTGTTTTTCAATAGACAATTTGTCTGACTGTTTACTCCTTTTTAAGGTCAGCAAGCTATGGTGGGACCCCCCTCAGCCACCTCTTATCACCACACAATTGCCTCATCTGGACACATACTTTGCTCAATGGTTGTTACTTTGGATGCCACAGAAGCTTTGCAAAGTCACACTATACTGCCCACATGAAGGATGTGACAAGCAACCAGCAGCACTATGAGGTAAGTCCTAGATATTGACAGCTACTACAACCTAGCTGCAGAGTACCTTGAGTGTAGGTGTTGCCAAAGAAAGGTTATCAACTGGAGTCCTGAGATTGTAAAACAACTTGACGCTGGCCATCAAGTTCAGTTTCCAGTTTTGCTAACCTATCAATATGCTTGTGATGTCAGAATTATCAGACTGTCGAGAAACAGGGCCTTTGCAACAGCTCAACACAATTACAGAAGCTTACTGAAGAACTTAGTGAAGAGGGGTTCCAAAAATCAGCCCAGTATGACTGACTGCAAATAGTTTGCAAATGCATCCACATGTGACCTTAGTGGTCTCCTTAAGTTCCAACAGCCTCCAGGATTTGCACCAGTGTCAAAGTATAAGTGGCTCCTCACAGTGTTCGCTCCAGACATCATGGCCAGAATGAACTATATTAAAGCATCTATCGCTTCTCTCTTTAGAAGAGTATTGAAAATGGACTCTACCAAGATGATTGTGAGAACTTGTGGGAGATAGTGCTTGTAATGTTCCCAGGGCCACCAATATTGGAGATGAAAGAGGACAAGTGCTCATGTCAGTGATGACTGTCAATGAAGGAACTGGATTGGAAAACAAGGCAAATGGACTAATGAGAAGATTTTCTTTCTATGGTTTTTAACCTCCTGAGGTCCTGTACGTTGACAGAGATTGTTGTGGTGGAATCAATGGTGGCAAAACTAAGAATCTATTCTCACTCTGGGACAATTAAGTGACACACCTTGATATTTGGCACTTTATGAGACAAATTACTGCAGGAAGTAATACAGAGGCCTATCCGCTCTATAGTGTATTTGTCAGTCGTTTATCACAGTGCATCTTCCAATAGAGCGAAGAAGACCTGAAAGTTGTTTTCCGTAAACAGTGTGCAATAATAAAAAATGAACTGAACTGAGCTGAACTGAATTTATTAAAGTCTGCCAAAAGAGGTCAACTGCAGGTCAAGGCATTGCTGACCCTACTGAAGCAGGCACCATTGACAAGATTACCTCAAGAGAATTGGCTCTACATTGCCGTAGAAAAACTCAGGGAAATAGTCAACACCACTGCAATGATTTTGATCTAATGTTGGCATTAACTGGTCACCAGGGTCATTACATTACTGGAGTTCCTTTGCTCGACAAAACCCACAAATGGGAAATTTGGGACAACCAAAAGCACCACATTCCATACATTCAGAATCCTGGGGTTGTGTAACTGTATACAAAAACTGGGGTCCTGACTAAAGGTGGTGTCCAACTTCCAACTTATAGATGTGCAAGAGGTTAAACGTCATTGGAGTCATTCCCACTGCATATTGATGAATTCATACCAGGTAATGACATGAGTGTAAACTGAACACATCCTAAATACTTCCGTTTATAAAACTGTTCTTGTTTATTTCAGGTACTTCTGCAAGTGCTGCTCATTTTCAAGCTTACTTGTTAGATGGTCTGATGAGGTGGAATGCTGATCGTGCTTCTGCTGCAGTGTCAAGTACTGAATCAGGAACAGAGAGCTATAGTGGATTATTAATACAAGCTGTGAATGAGCTAAGTGAGGATGCACTTGGTAAGAAAAGGAAGTCCAATGTCCAGAATATTGAAATCCATACAGGCGAAATAATAGGAGTTGAGTATCTCTTAAATCAAACTGGTGAGATTCTCAAGGACAACACCCTAGAAGATGAAATCTGAAACCAGACAGGGAAGAACCTCTTTCAGATATTAACCCAGACCAAATAGACAGCAATAGTCAATGCTTGAAAGAGAACTGAAGCCAAAAATTGTCATTTTCTGTAACACTTTTCTTACAATGCCTAACAGAAGTAAAGTCAAGTTTAGATAGTTATTCCTGTCTGTTTCTTGGTTAAATGGAAAGAATTAGGTTTAAAACTGTGTTTTTCCTGCTTTTCGGGCATTTTCATTGCAGACTTGTAATGCTCGTCATCACTATTCTGTGATGTTTGATGTATGATGTATGATGAGCACGAGACTCAACTTGAACAGCGTCAATGTGGCCCTTGGCGACCACGTGGCCATCTTCCTTCACATGATGATGGGCGAGATCAACAGTGCGCTAGACTGGCCATTCATGGGCTGTGTGACGCTGTTGATCTTAGACCAAGTGAACAGTTCACCCAATCACGAACACATCTCGGAAACGTTGATTACAAGCCGAGTCTGTTGGCCATTCAAAGACCCACCGAGAACAGTAACTACAACGGGTACGACTACGTCGAGTTTGCCCCGGTCAAAGAGGTGTTCACCTCAAGCAAGACTTACATGAAGGAAGACTCCTTGATAGTGAGGGTGGAAGCACGGTCTACAAGAAAGTCTCTTTGATGACAAGCGTCAAGGCGCAAAAGCCAGAAGGGCTGCGCCAAAAAGAAAGTAAGGAAAAAAAGGAAACACTTCTGTGATACCCATGGGTAGAGGGTGATGGGCAAGGCAGGGAGCAAAACAGAAAAACAAGAAAGAAAGACTAGTAAAATTAAACATTTTGTAAGCGCAACGACAAGCCATAGACAAGACCATGTTTCCCTTGCACAGCGAAGGATTGTACACGTTAGTGTACGGCTACACGTTAACGTGAGACTTAAGTTAAATGACATCGACGCAGGCCTCTGCAAACACACGGTCATCTTCACCCACATGATGATGGGCAAGTTGCACAGTACACTAGACTGGTCGTTCAGGGGCTGCGTGACGCTGTCAATCTTGGACCAAGCAAAAGGTTCGCCTGATCGCAACCACATCTCGGAAACATTAATGGCCAAGCTGAGCCTGTTGGCCTTTATAAGACCCACCAAGAACCGCAACTACAAAGGGTACCGCTATGTCGAGTTTGGCCTGATCAAAGACGTGTTTGCTGCTAGCAAGATTTAGGTTAAGTAAGACTCCTTGATAGTGAGGGTTGAAGCATGGGCTACAAGGAAGTCTCCTTGATAGTGAAGGTGGAACCACAAAAGCCAGAGGGGTTGCGCCACAAAGGAAGGGAAAAAAGGAAGCTCTTACGGGATACGCACAGGCAGAGGAAGACGGAAGGAGGCAGAAGGAGCAAAACAGAGAGAGAAAGAAACACAAGTAAAATTAAACATTTTGTGGGCTCGAGGACATGCCATAGACAAGACCATGTTTGCCCTCCACAGCGAAGGATTCTATGCATTGCCGTACGGCTTCAAGATGAGCATGAGCCTCGACTTGAATTGCACCAATGCGGGCCTCAGCACACATGTGGCCATCTTTGTCAACATGATGATGCGCGAGTTCGACAGCGCGCTAGACTGGACATTAACGAGCTGTGTGACGCTCTCTATCGAACAGTTTCCTCAATTGCGACCACATCTCGGAAACATTGATTCCCAGTCGGGCCTGTTGGCTTTTCAAAGACCCACCGAGAACCGTAACTACAAAGAGTACAGCTAGGTCAAGTTTGCCCCGATCGAAGATGTGTTCAGTGCGAGCAAGACTTATGTGAAGGAAGACTCTTTGATGGCGAGGGTCAAAATGCAAAAGCCAGACGGGCAGTGCCGAAAAGAAAGCAAGGAAAAAAAGGAAACACTTTCCTGATGCGCGTGGGCAGAAGGAGAGGGGGAAGGCAAACGGGGCGGAACAGAAAAAACTACAAACAAAGACTATTAAAATGAAACGTTTTGTGGGCTCGAAAACAAGCCATAGACAATACCATGTTTGCCTTCCACAGCAAAGGATTCTACGCATTACCATACGGTTACGGGTTAACCTGAGACTCAACTTGAACGGCATGGACACTGGCCTCAGCAAACACATGGCCATCTTCGTCCACATAATGGTGCATGGGTTCGACAGTGCGCTAGACTGCCCATTCACAGGCTATGTGGCGCTGTCTATCTTGGACCAAGCAAACAGTTTGCCGGATCGTGACCACATTTTGGAAATGTTAATTGCAAAGCACGGCCTGTTGGCCTTTCAGAGACCCACCAAGAAAGGTAACTACAAGGGGTATGGTCATGTTGAGTTTACCCCAATCGAAGACGTGTTCGCCGTGACCAAGACTTACGTGAAGAAAGACTTCTTGATAGTGAGGATCAAAGCACGACCTATGAGGAAGTTTCTGATGGGAATGGTCGAAGCGCAAAATGCAAACGGGCAGCACCAAAAAGGAAAAAAGAAATAAGGAAAACACTTGTGGGGACCAACTGGTGTAGGCAAGACCAGTATGGTATTTCGTGTTTTGAAAGCACTGCAGAAAGCAGATGTAGTTGATTATTACAGTAAGGGGGGGGGGTTGAAGAAGTTTTGGGATGGTTACGATAACCAGCCTATTGCATAGATAGATGATCCTGTAAGCCCAGATGAGTGTAAATAGTAACAAGGACCTTTAAGCATCTCACAATAAGCTTGATATCCAGCTAGCAAGTTTCCAAATGTCATGTCAAAACAAAATCAAGAAAATGAAAGAGCAGAGGAGAGGAAGAAACTGCTTAGTGTAGAGAGGAGTAGTATTTAACATTTTGCTTTACTTATTTGATGGCTTTCGCGGCGAGTGACCCGAAAAAGAAATTTGCATAATTGCTAGACAGTTTCCCACGCCGCAGATTAACATACCAGACAGTTTCCCACGCCGCTAATTAGCATACGAGAAAAACATCACGAAAACAGCACGCATAAAAGCCGCGAAGCAAGCTAGCTACCCAACTATGAATGCTCATGATGTCAACGAAACAATCGACGCCACTGGAACAAATCTTAGTAGATTACTCCGAGGAATCAGATGTTGTGTTTGTGCGTGCTCAGGGGGAACAATTGATATTAGACCCAACCAAACAGACGCCAAGGGGAATAAGAGACAACCTACTCGACAAATGGCTGGAGTACCAGAATATGGGACTACATCGCACGTGTAATGCACAACGAAATACTCACTTATGGCAACAATGGAAATGGTGGATCACTCAGGAGACAGAGAGACAAAAAGGTAAGTGAATACTATTACTAATGTGACGATTCATTGAGAGTGATTTCCTTCTTTATGGATCGGGCATTTAGTAACAGTGCTCTCTTACAGGGCAAAAGATGCAAAAAGGACCCAGACAAATATGTCAAGAAGCTTGGCACAGCTACGCAATTCCCAAGACAGAAGTTACGCTGCCATTGCAATTCACCCAAGAAATACAAAAGATAGTTGGCAATCGCGCCTTCCTGTTGTACGAGCACTTTGGGGATCCAAAGTCACAGGACCCGGACTCAGACCCTGGCTGCAAAGGCGATCACTTTCATCTCCTTATCATGGGCCCTTTCAAGACAAAGACGGGGAATACGTACCAAGCATCGCAATCCTACTTGATGCAGGAGCTCAAAACCTTGGCACAGACCTATCACACTGGGCCGCCAAGTTCACGGCATGTTGGCAAAATAGGCAGCTACTTACGCTATCTGAGCCAGGAGCCAAGGAGACTAATCCAATGGTCAACACACTTCAATTCAACACAAGCAACAGGATTTTTCGAGGGCTACAGATGGCAGGATTTACCAGGCAATCCCGACAAGCCTACAAGCAAAGGATCAAACACAGCGGAAAAGGACTTCATCGAGTTACAATCACTGGTGGAAAAATCACGAACCACACAAGAGAGAGACTTCATGACATGGGCACAAGCACAAGACCAAAACACCAAACACAGAGTCAACAACAAGTACTTCAGACAGAGAGATTTCAGTTTACTATTCCAAAAAGCAGTGCAGTTACTAGCCTTCAAGAAAAGGGAGTATGCATGGGGAATACGCCTACAGCAGATCAGCCCAAACAAGGAATACATGTCCCTGGAAGACTCGACACAACTCCTGAACACATGGCTACTGAATCAGAACATAAAACCCTACACCTTCCTATCATCTATCGCGTCTATACTGGACCAACGGTGTAAAAAAAAAAATGGCAAATTTGTTTAAGTTAAAGGAGAACTGAGGCCAAAATTCAATACTTTTTTATATTGTAGTTTTAAGAAGTCTAAGACATGTAAAATCATGTTTTGGTGGTTATTTGTCTGTTGGGTTTCTTTTCTTTGATAATTTGGTTTAAAGTTGAGTTTTTCCCGCTTTTTGAGCTTAAACACTGTGGGCTCGTAATTATTGTCAGCGGCTTGTAGCAGTAAGTTGTGACGTATGATATGGGGAAGCTTGTTTATTTTGCAACAGACGGCAACACAAATCTTTGTATTTTCTGGGCATTTATTCACCTATTTATTGCCCACTTGATCGTAACCATGAGCGTACAACCGTTTCTTTTCGAGCCTACATATCCTCCCGGTGAAGGACCGAGTGACTTACGAGGGGAAGACGAGGAAGAAGGCGGTGAACTCGACGAAAATGGTTCGCGAATCAGCTCGACACGATGGTCTATTTGTGGGGTTTGTGAAGCAATGCCTACTGACGACGAATGTTTCTGTTGTCAAGAACTAGAGGAGCTAAATCAAAAGTTTGATGAATTAGGTTTGATTTTCTTGCCACAGGATAGTTTGTTTGGATACTGATGTTCTAAAACAAAGACTACACATCTCATGGATTACGTTTCTAATTCATAGTAATTCAAATATTTTGACTTTTTCAGGAGTGTACCTGTGTAGTCATTTGTAAATGTTAGAAACAAATATTTGTGTATTTCTAAATTTAACAATGAGGAAATGAAAACTAAATGTTCAAAGTTCTTGCACAGCTGTCTGACTAGATTAAATTACAAAGATTAACGATCCTTTTAAATATTTTATGAATTTTTGCAGAATGATTGGCTGCTATTATTTCTCATGAACAGGCCAAGTATCCCCAGAATGGTGCTGAGCATAGAATTGCCCACTCTGACATGTTTCGTTTGCTCTAACTTTTTGCACCGTTCCACTTAGTCATCAAGAATGAATACAGATTGTTTGTGAATCTTATTTTATTAAAGGACCTACAAAATCCAAAACTACATGACACATACACGTGTGTGTTTGTTTCCGTTTTCTTTTTAGCTTTCTTTTCCTGAATGTGTTTTCCTTTTTTGTACACTACTTTTCCTTGACTTTTCTTATTGATGATTGATAACAGTCATAAAATAACTTATAAATTAGATTAGAATCCCAGGAAGAAAAAGAGATATCTTGTAAATTACAAAGCTAATTAAATAAAAAAAGTTCTTCAAACATTGAAATTAGAGTTAGTATTGTAATTAAATAATGAAATAAGTATTGAAAGTACAATGCGTTATTATGATTACTTAATTTTAATGTAACTTTTTACTAGTTTTAATTATTTATTTTTTACACAGGACCTGCATTGATAGCATTTTTCCCTTCAAACTGATGCAGCAATCCTTTATAGATATATTTTAATTCTCTAGAACACCATTGTATTGAATTTTAAGTGATGTTTTGTACTGTCATTATTGATGTTTTGTACTGTCATTATTACCAAGAAATGTAAGTATGATAATTAAGGTGTGGTATTCAAATATAAAAGGAGAGAATGTACAGCCGCCATGAAGAAGTGAAACATAGTAGTAGAGAGAGCCGGTAGGGCAAAGATTTCAAATCATACCCTCCCTAACTATTTTGAGAAAAAAACTCAAATGATGCTTTATAATGTCAGCAGATTTGCATCATGTTGCTGATATTGTAGTTAAAATAGTGTTTAAATGTACCCTTCTTGTAACCACTGTATATACGAATTTGAACTCTATCATTACACAGTTATTAGAAAAATGACAAACTTTTAGTAACAAGACGAACCTTTAGTATCTCACAATAACTTGATAAGATTTAATTGGAACCAAATCACACTGTGTTGACAAGAGTGGTGCCTCAGTTAAAATTCTTAAAAAAGGGAAAAAATGATTGCAGTCATTTTATACTGCAACCTTGTAAATGTTAGCTCATTTCCCCCAAATCGGAAGCACAAAGCAGCATACTGTTTTTAGTAATCTTTCGTTGGATGAAATGCATCACGCTGGTTGAACGTGCCTTGAAGGCTTCAGTACAAGTGAATGAGGAAAATGGGACCAAGTATGGGTATTGAGTATCAGATGTACGATTGGACAAGCCTGATAGAATTGAAATAGCCAGCTGCACTTAACTAGCAAGCAAAAGATGAAAGCAACGTCTACCTTTAACCAATTGTTGGGTTCATTTCCCGTCATTGTACCAAAGCGTCAGTTATAAGCCACAACTAGATCGCCAACATCCAGATTTTCCTGTCTCGGAGGAGCCGAGTTGCACCGCACTATGATTGTTTGCAAAATTTTTCAAACATACACAATGCATATCAATCACAGGGAAACAACAAAGGAGATGATGGCCGCTCCTGTATTACATCTTCTAAAAGCATAAGACCCATCGATGATAAAAGGCTGCAATAAAAAAATCACTAAGTGCACATTACAAAAAAGCAGTGGTAGAGATTAGGCGGAGATAAGCCAGAGAAAGCTGAGCATGATACTGCTGTTTGCCACATTAGACTAAGGCACCCAAGAAGGGAGACATGTGATGCGAAAGAAATGTAGCAGAATTTTGTGACCATGAAGACACCGACTCAGATCCAAACAATGAAGACATATGTTGATGATTTCAAGATTTTTAATTTGATAGAGGGTTGTCCCATCCAGATCAAGTTGGCCAAAGAACTCCATCAACTGGCCAGTATCCCCCAGGGGCCTTATGGACTTCCGGAACTTCAAAAATTCCACAATGCTTTACCAGAGTACCAGATCAAGGTATTCTTGCTGGACTCACCACACTGCATCATCTTCTCTGGTAAAAACCTGCCCCACAAATAGATCCTCTTAATCAAGGTAGCCAATCACTACCACAGGTGTAACTCCTACAGTGGATTTCTATCCAAATCGTATTTCTGCCAAAATTGCAACCGGGGGTACAATCAAGATGATCTACAAAACCACCCATGCAAGGGAAGACAATGCCACTCCTGTGAGCAAATAGACTCTCCTGACTTTGTAACAGCTAAATGTCAGCTGCAGCTCCAGGCAAGTTTGCTGCTCCCCTATCACTGTCACCTTTGCAAGCGGTGGTTTCACAGTGAGGACTGTTATGCACACCATCTGCTGTGTTCACAAAAGAATAGTGACAAAGAATAGTGACAAACTTTTAGTACCAAGAGGACCTTTAAGCATCTCACAATAACTCGATGATATTCAGCTAGCGAGTTTCCAAATATCAAATGTCAAAATGGAATCAAGAAAATGAGAGATCCAAAGAAAAAGTACCTACAATGTTGCAACGTCTATGAAGTGTGCGTCCAAAAAGTAAAAAAAAGTGTGCCGTCACCCACACCCAAACATCAATGTGGTTCAATGAATGTAACAATTGTGCCAAGATGGTCAACATCGCCTCTCACAAGTGCTTCATATAGCCTGTTGATCCTGGAGATGATGAACCGAAATTTAAAAAGTTACGCATGGGGTCACCTCACACACGTCCTGTGGTTCTTGTGGATGAGGATGGTGGCAAATGGGTCATGAGATCACCACCCCTCTTCGTCTAATGTCACTGTGTTTTAATGTGACCTCCTTGGAATCATATCACACAGATGAAGAATAGTGACAAATTTTTAGTACCAAGAGGACCTTTAAGCATCTCACAATAACTCGATGATATTCAGCTAGCAAGTTTCCAAATATCAAATGTCAAAATGGAATCAAGAAAATGAGAGAGAAGAAGAAAGGAAGAAATGACTTAGTGCAGAAAGAGGAAGTATTAAATGTTTTACTTTGAGGCAAATTTGTATGAGTTAATACAAAAAAAACGTAAGCAAACGTTAGATTTCTGGACATGGCATTTGGAAGTATACGGACTTCTCCCAAAAATCTGATTTTTTTTATCAGTAAGGTTACATAAATTTCTAAATTTGACAACAGTTTTGTGAGAAATTTGTTAAGGTTCATTTATTTGAAGAGCATGTCAGTGTTATTAATGACCACTGACTGATAATGACGTCTCATTGTTTTGTTTATTTCAAGACAATACAAACCCTTTTAAGTGGGTTTTTATTTCAATTGTTTATATCATGAATTATCCTCAACACAAACTTTCAAAGTAACGGCAGTGAAATACCAGTTAAGCTATTGTAGTTAAGGACATTACTATGTTAATTCTAGTGTTTACATCACTGTAAACAATGTCACCATTAAGATGTGTCTCTCACTGAACCTTAAGTGGCAAATCTTCTTTACCATGGATTAAGTTTCTAATTCATGGTAATTTAAAGACTTTGACTTTTTCAAGAGTGTGCCTGTGTAGCCATCTGTAAATGTTAGAAACATGTATTTGTGTATTTCTAAATTTAATTTTAAGTAACATTTTGTACTGTCAATTAATAAGTAACGCAAGTATGGTAAATAAGGTGTGGTATTCAAATATAAAAGGGGAAAATGTACAGTCCTCGTAAAGAAGTCAAACACAGTAGAAGAAAGAGCCGGTAGGCAAAAGATGTCAAATCATACCCTCTCTAACTATTTTGAGAAAAATTTAAATGATGCTTTTTAATGTCAGCAGATTTGCATCATGCTGCTGATATTGTAGTTAAAATAGTTTAAGTCACTGTGTTCAAAAACGACCTCCTTTCATCATAAATATGAATTTTAATGTAACTTTTAGCTAGTTTTTGCTACTTGTAATTACTTTTTTATTACACAGGACCTGCATTGATAGCATTTTTTCCCTTCAAACTGATGCAGCAATCCTTTATAAATATAGTTTAATTCTCTATAACACCATTGTATTGAATTTAAAGTAATGTTTTGTACTGTCAATTAATAAGTGATGTAAGTATGGTAAATAAGGTGTGGTATTCAAATATAAAAGGAGAAAACGTACAGCCGCCATAAAGAAGTCAAACACAGTAGAAGAGAGAGCCAGTACGCCAAAGGTGTCGAATCATACCCTCTCTAACTATTTTGAGAAAAAAACTTAAATGATGCTTTATAATGTCAGCTGGTTTGCATCATGCTGCTAATATTGTAGTTAAAATAGTTTAGGTCACTGTGTTTAAAAGTGACCTCCTTGTAATCATATACATGAATTTGAAATGTATCATTACACAGTTATTAGAAAAATGACAAACTTTTAGTAACAAGAGGAACTTTTAGCAACTCAAAATAACTTGATAAGATTTAATTGGAACCAAATGTTACTATGTTGACAAGGGTGGTGCCTGGGTTTAAAATTCTCCAAAAGAAATAGACAAAATTATTGCAGTCATTTTATACTGTAGCCTTGTAAATGTTAGCTCATTTCCCCCCAATCTGGAGCACAAAGCAGCATACTGTTTTTAGTAATCTTTTGTTGGATGAAACACACCACCCTGGTTGAATGTGCCTTGAAGGCTTCAATACAAGTGAATGAGGAAAATGTGACCAAGTATGGGTATCGAGTATCAGATGTACAATTGGACAAGCCTGATAGAATTGAAATAGGAGTTAGCCAGCTGCACTTAACTACCAAGCAAAAGACGAAAGTAATCTCCACCTTTAACCAATTGTTGGGTTCATTTCTCGTCATTGTACTAAAGTGTCAGTTATGAGCCACTACTAGATAGTCAACATCCAGATTTTCCTTTCTTGGAGGAGCTGAGTTGCACCGCACTATGATCATTTGCAAAATTTTTGAAACATACATGATGCATATCAGTCACAGGGAAACACCACAGGAGATGATGGCCACGACTGCATTATATGTTCTAAAAGCAGAAGACCCATCGAAAAAGTAATGGCAGAGATTATGCCACCCCTGTGAGAGACTCTCCTGACTTTGTAACAGCTAAACATCAGCTGGCCCCAGGTAAGTCTCCCGCTCCCCTCCTGCTGTCGCCTTTGCAACCAGTGGTTCCACAGTGAGGACAGTTATGTGCACCATCTGATGCATTCACAAAAACAACCAAAAAAAAGTGAAAAACTATGTGCAGTCAACCAATATCGATGTGGTTCAATGAATGCAACAATAGTGCAAAGATAGTCAACATTGCCTCACACAAGTGCTTCATATAGCCTGTCAATCCTGATGATGATAAACCCCAATAGAAAAAGTTACACGCAGGAACAGCTCACACACGTCTTGTGGTTCATGTGGATGAGGATGGTGGCAAATGGATGGAGAGACCACCACCAATCTTCATCTACAGCGACTATGAAGCAGTCACCATTAAAGAAAAAAGTTTTACAGAAAACTTATTTTTTATTTTTGAGCACTGTCATGGCTTGGTTCATATCACATTTTAATCACATTTATCACATTTTGATACCATTCTGGATTGTTTGAACAGGTAAATATTATTTCCTTTCGGTTTGAATGAAATAATTTGGAAAACTTTTTTTCAGGGAAGATTGTATTGGCAGCGTAAGTAACCCGTATTGTAAGTAACGTAAGTGAGTATTGTAGAACTGTGTTTTGTAAATTACAATTATTGAAAAAAAAACGTTCGACCACCATCCGAACACCCTTGCCGTGGATGAAAATGGGGTTGGCCACAGCATCGTTGTTGTCTTCCACAATTTTAAAGGGTCCAACAGCATGTTCGTCCTTCAATACTTCTACCAAACCCATCAAGAGGTGAAGTACCAGATCACCGTGGGTACAAGGACAGTCACTCACATTGGGCCTGCTCAAGTTCATCGATTCCTTGTGTTTTCTTCCCTTTTCTCTGGCCAGCTTTCTTGCACCTTCGGACTCACAGAATTCCATGAAGGTTTTTTCCCTCACCTCATTAACACTCTTGACAGTCAGGACTACAAGGGGTCAATGCTACCTGTTGACATGTACGATCTGGAGGAAAAGAGTCCCAAAAAGAAGAGCAAGTTTGAACTGTGGTACCCTGAACAAGTGGCCAACAACTATATCTTCAACCTGAGAGAGGAGATGGAAGCCTACTACATGTCAGATGTAAAATTGTTGAAGGCCAGTTGTCAGAACTTCCAGTAAGAATTAAAAAAACAAACATGCTGACTTCAATGTCACCTCCGAGTCCAATAATTTTGGGTCCTTATTAGCAAACTGAAACAAATTTTCATGTTTTAAAAGGAGTTCTTTTGGTCAAATGCTAAGGCTATTTTACATAGGCAATAAAATGATCTGGATGCCGTTTTTATCAATGATTGATAAATATTCAGCATGATTTGGCATTAATCAGACCTTAGCTAGGTGTGAACGTATTTCCTGTACATGCATCATTTCCTAAACATTTCCACATTAGTTGTAATATATAATTACCGTAGCAATTTGTCAATAAACACTTTAAAGCTCTCTTGTAAACAAGCTACCCAAACTTATGTGGGGAGCTGTAGAGTTTTTTTCTGTTCAGCAGAGCTTGTAAGAACCATCTGTACCTTTACAAAAACCTTTGGAAGTTGTTAGAAACAAATCCCACTATGTTGACAAAGGTGGTACCTGGGTTTAAAATTCTCCAAAGGAAATGAAAAAAATGATTGCTATCATTTTATACTGTGGCCTTGTAAATGTTAGCTCACTTTCCCCCAAACTGGAGCACAAAGACTTTGTACCGTGGGTTGAGGTCACAAAGTATAATGACTCGAGACCCATTCAAGCCACCTATCGCAATGCTTCATGTTGTCAATCCAATTCAATCCAATCCAATCCAGGACAAATTGACAAAGGTGAGAAGCTTTTAGGAGTTTTCCCAGGATAAAAAAGACTCTCTACCAACCTTTTCAACATGTGGCTGTTGATGAGAGAATGGTAAAGTCAAAACATTGGACTGGAATATGCCAGTACATAAAAGTCAAACCAACAAAGTGGGGAATAAAGCCATGGGTTTTGGCAGATAGTCTTAATGGATAAACCTGTGACTTTGATGTATACATAGGGAGAAATACAGGATGGAAGGTAAGTCCAACTGTTTTAGGGTATGATTTCGTAATGAGACTTGTTCCTCTGATGAAGCAAGGATATCATTTATAAATTGATAACTTGAATACCTTGAATGTAAATTTTGTAAATGGAAATTTGCCGACTGGTCCAATGTGGTATTGGATCAGTTGGGGGGTACCAGAGATACTTTCCAGCTCTACTTACATACAGGTATTTTTTTGCTTATTTAAGTTTAATGCATTCTTTTGCTGAATGATATTCTATGTAATATACAAAATAAAATGGTTGCTGTTGCTGTTATTATTGTTGTTGTTGTTAAATATGATAGCTTCATTTCTAGCTTTATTTCTTTAAGTTCTTTCTTGATAGCTTCTTTTAGCTTTATCTGATAGCTTTCACTGTCATTGCCTTTTACTATGAATATCTGTTTCCCTCTTTATGATGTTAAATTTACTTGCTTGCTTGTTCATTTAAGTTAAGGAACTTGAGTTTTTCCCATGGCTTTTCTATGTATTCATGTGATTTGAGGGTTGTGTGACTTTTTCGAGAGAACATAAGCAAATTCTTTAACAAAGGTTTATTTTTGCAGTATACAACGTAAAAAACAGTTAACTGTCCAAAACCAGTCATTTGGTTTATGGATAATGGACAATTTTTTTGAAATTTTTGTTCATGTATTCTGTTGTTTTTGATACACAGGTGTCAAAGAAATTAGGTAGAAAAGCAACTGTTACTGTGCTATCACAGGTGACTGGTGACTAATGTTGGTAATTAGCATGGGCAGGCGCTCATGTCTGTGTTGACTGACTCAGAAGGGGATGGACTTCAAGACATGACTGAAGGGTTAAACAATGCAGAGAGGCAAATGTTTCGCATCCTGAAGTACTCTATGTTGACTGTGATTGCCGCTCATCAAGGATGAAGTCAAAATTCCACCAGTGGGACAACACTGACATCAGACTCAACCCTGGCATTTTCTGTTCTTTTGCTGTATCAGAATTCCATGCCTTATATTCCACTGTCATGTCCCAGTTGTCTGCCTGTGTGTTTGAATGGGATCCTGACAATGTTGATAGGTTTCACAATTCACAATATGTTATTTTTTGTCATTAGTTTTTACTGCTAGTTATTAATTGTAGACAAGCTGCGTGATGAAAAAAGACCGTATGTACTAGACGTTTTGGCGAACTTGCCCCCAGTGGCAGTTTTGTTGCATATTTACTAGACTCACAATTTTTAAAGGAAACAAACAACAGAACTGGGTCTCAGGCAGTTGTGAAACTGTGCATGAATACTGCATAGATTATGATGTCCCTGTTTTCATTTCAGACAATGTAGCATACATGAAGAAGGCATTTTGTGACAGCCTATCCTGCTTATTCCCTTTTTGCATCTGCATCACTTACCACAGCCACATTGTAAATCTTGTGGCTTCAGACTTCAAAAAGGGTTTCAAAGAAAAGACCAAGTTTGGTAAGTGTTTCCCAAACCTCTTCTTTGTTTATGGTGGAAGGAAAAACGGATTTCTGAATTTCCTTCAAAGGGCCTTAAGTCCAGGAGACCACGTCACAATGCCACCAAATGCAACAATTAAAAGCTGTAGCACCAGGTTTGATGCAGTCCTCTACCATGCAGAGCTCTATTTCTTATTTGAAGAATTTGTGCGAAGGGAACTGAACTGGGTCCGAAATGCTGTAAACAATTCTCTGTTATGGTAAGAGGAAATGTATCAGGATGAAAGCTTCATGAGGAAGCTTCACACCCAATTTATCTTTCTGAAAGTTAAGGCACCAACTCTTATGGTTTGCCTCAATTATTTTCAGGAGTGAATGCCACATGCTACCCAGGCACATAACAAAATGGAAAACTTGTTGGAGTATCTTCAGGCTAATACTAAGGTGGAGAAAGAGGATTTTGAGTATTGTTTTGAAGGTGACTTCACCTGCCAAGAGAAGAAGGACCTGATGTGCCTCTTCAGTTCAAACTTCAGGGATGCTCATGGTTAACTTTGCAAATATTTTGTACATGGGGGACAGCCTGTTATTCCATAAATAGTATTCAAGGATTCAAAGCAGTCCCAAGAGATAAATGGGAGCTTTATATCAACCACCTAGGTTCTTTGGCTGTGAAACATAACAAGGATGCTAACTTTTGACTTGACTTTGCTTTGGAAGTCAATGGCAAGCAATCTCCCTGAGCTGTACAAGTTGGTATCCTTGTACTGTACAACCACCATTGGTTCTTATGATGTTGAAAGCTCATTTTCTGCATACAATGACATTCTGGATAAAACCCTTGATGAAAGCACCATCAAGGCTTTCCATTTCTCAAATTAGAAACCTGCCCACACCAGCAGCCATGAAATCACAAGAGCCTCATCCTCCTTCCTCCAAAAGGAAAACATTTGCTGAAAAAGTTGTAAACTTGTAAAAGAATTTTAAATATTGAGTAACAGATTTATTTAATGCTTTAGAATTTGGAGTTGACTCTTTCTGTCCAGCCATTGAAGGCAAACAATTTGAAAATAAAGAGGCATGGTTGGAAGCATGCAGAAAAGATAATCCCACAAAGTAAAAACATATGCACGCAGGGCATGCAAAAGTTATTTTTTTGTGAATTAAAAGCCCCCGAAGGTAGCAGCACTCACTCTTAACAGTTATAATTAGGTTAATCCAACAAGTTTGTTTAGTTACGATGTACAGTGCAGAAAGAAAAAAAAATAGAATTTGTTTCACTGTAGGTTTAGCTTACACTAAACATTCTTTAGTTCAAATTGTGTAATCATCAATCGTCCAGGTGAGGGTAGTTCTGAAAAGAACTGTTGTTGGTGACTGACGTTTTGACAAATCGAGCAGAAGACATCTTCAGCATCAAGTGAATAGTTTGCCAGTAGATGGTGTTATAAATCTGCTCCGTTGAAAGTGATTGGTCAGTTTAGCAGTGATGTTATTGGCTATAAGACTCGTGTAAAATTGTCATCAGTCATTGGTCGGTTTTGATCCGTCGATTGTTAGTCAAATCAGTCCTACTGTTAGTCAAATTAAGTTGGTCTGTTAGAGGTCTGTTTGTCCGTTTCGTTTACATCACGGATAAAGACATTTGTAAGGTGATGGTAGTTGTTGACATCTGATAAGAGGTGTTTGTTCCAAGTTAGTGTACCAGCTTTCCAGAGTCAGTGGTTGAAAATAGGTTGTACTGTAGATTCTCTTTGAAACACTTCTCAGTTGTATTAATCAATATCATTGTGTATTAATTTGAAGTGGTTTATTGTTAATGGCATATGTGGCAACAGAATAAGAACACGCTATTCCGTTACTCAACAGGTCAGACTTGACCATCTAATAATTAGATTAGTTTTTGTTTATCCGTTAAATGATAATTAGCAATGTGAAAAAAAATCATTCTTGTTCCATTTTCCACCACATATTTAACTTTATACTAGTTTTCTCCAGCAATGAAGAAAAAGTACATCGCCCCTAAGTTTTTGAGAAAACAAGAGTTTCGTTATGTATACCGCTATGAGGACAACAAAAGTATCAAGTTACAACAGTTGGTGTAAAATAGTAAAATTGCCATGTTTACTGGTCAACGGATCATTGAATTTAACTCAATTTATAACAAGACATGTTCGTAGAAACCACTTCAAATTATTATCGATATCAAAACCCACTTAAAGGAGAAGACATTAGCCTTACCTAACTTGAGACTTGAAACAACCAGACACATGAAAAGCTGTATTGATTTTGTAAGATGCTATGAAATCTGCAGAGTTTGGGATGTTTCCTTGTCACATTACCCTTCCCAACACCCGAGACTTTTTTGGTTACAAAAAGTCAGTTACAGAAAAAGTCTTGTCACTTTATGAGACGTAAGTTAACCTTTTTGAACCATGCAAGTAATCTGTTTCAAAATGAAAGAACATGTTGCCTCAAACTTTAATCTAATTAATTTGCGGTTTAACTTGCCGCCATGGAGTCTTCAGGAATATTTGAAGATGTTCTATACCACAAACCGTAAAGAAAATCTCTATTAAGAATTACCGTTTTTAAGAATTTCTATAAATACAAGAAATTAAAATGCCACTGAAGATACTAAGAGAAGAGACGTCAAAACATTTATATCAAGTTAAAGTTCCTGGACGAGCCGCTAGATTGGCTTGTTGCTTGTTTATTCTGACCGTGTAAACAAGAGCCACTGTTTCGTCAGTTTTAATTGCAACTACTCGTGCGTGTGAAAAACAAAAGCGTCAAGTTACCACTTGAAACTAACAAATAAAAATATCATGTTATGTTAATCTCCAACAAAACAAATTTCAAAACTCAGCAGTGTTCTCGTTCATAACTAGCCGTCCATAATTTCTTTGGTTTTGACAGAGAAAACCATTTCAAATGAGTATCTCAGTATCAATTCCAAGGAACATTTCAAGCAGAAGACCGTATTACTCTGTGAATAGCCAGCTAAATAGCGCTACTTAATTGAAACTTGCTTTCACAGAAGCATGTTGTGCAAACGTTAACGGTTTGGACTGAATTCTTTTTTCGTGAACTGTATGTATTATGATATTGATGGGACCTTGGCAAATACCATCACGGACAAAAGCCCCCTCACCATCCCAACGGTGCATTTTGCACTACTAACAATTGTTCCTGTCCTAGAATTCACCAAGTTACCAAGCAGCTAAGACTCATATTTCATTCGAAATAGACCCTTTGCACGATCCGGTCACATGGTACGGAATTAATTACGCTGGGACGCAAGTTACACAGTGGGACTTCCAAAACAAAGGAACTCGTACCAGTCCAGCCCAACTTTCCTTTGTTTTGCAAGTCCCACTGTGTAACTTGCGTCCCAGCATAATTAATTCCATACCATATGACCGGGTCCTGCAAAGGGCCTATTTCCCGGGGCAAAGCCTCGATGACATGTTAGTGTATTCCAAAGACTATGATTCTTCGGCTGATTATCGAATTCTGAACTCTTTTGAAACCCATCCACAAAGTCCTGGGCTCAACCATAGTAAACAGAAGCGTCACAAATGTCAGAAGAATACGTGTTTCTGTTTGTAGAAAAACAAAGATGGCCATTCTAAAATCAGGATGAAAATCTCCACATACATGATTCACCTTAACAAGTGGCAATTTGATTGGCTGCTTATTGTAGCTCCAATCTGATTGGTATGACATACATACATCTCTCACTCAGTCACTCATTCACTCATCCATTGACCCATCCATAACATACCCCAGACGTGCCAACTAAGAGGTATTTTTTTGTTACCAAAAAATAACCCAAAAAGAAGTGATAATGTTATTGCTGAGTCAAAATAAGACATAAATATTACTATTAATACTGTACAATGCTGTCCATAAAGCTAGAGTTAACTGCAGATTTCATTTACAGGAAGTAATTTTCTTCTAAAGTTTCTCTTCAAAAGCAGTTTTGAGATAACTATGTGTAGGACATCTTTACAATAACAAGTTCAGCAATTAAATTACTTATGTTCATTTAGTAATTTATATAAGTGTACACAAGTGAACAGAAAGTCTGACAGAGCTACAAAGCCAATATGGTGTGTGGTATAGTCCTGTGAACGGCTATCAATGACAGAGAGTTCACTAGAAAACAAACCAGTTGATCGACTGAGTCAATGTACTCTGAACCTTTGCCGTCACAAACGCAACCTGAATAAATCGAGTCCTTGTACTCAGTGACCAGTGTGCCAAACGACCCATTGTGGTTATCTTAAACCAACTGAATTGAGTCATTGTACTCTGACTCTTGGTGGTCACAAACCACGTGAAAGGAGTCGATGTAACTAGTGGCCATCATTGGAACAAATGAAAAGTTTAATTGGCTTTGCCATAAATAACACAGTTAAGAAAAATACCTGGCTATCTCTCTTTGTAGTACACAAGATCACGATCAAGCTTTAGCAAATGGTTGTCTAAGGAATGTGCATACTAATAAGATATCAACACCACACAGTATTTCTTACAATAAGGGATACGACATTCAGACTCTTAACACTGAAAAATAATTGCAAAAGAAGACGTGACAGGGTACCATCTTGAATTCCTACCGAGAAAATTCTAAAAGCATTAAAAAAAACTGTTGAGAAAGAGGACACAATCTTCCGTAAAACAGTCTCTTCCAGACTCCTCATTTATCAACTTGTATAAGAATTGCCAATCCTGGCACTTGTGGTACACGCTCCTAATTTTCATAGTAAATACGTTTTCTTCATGAAGATACAGAAATGCAAAAACACCATGGAAGCATTGTAGTTGTAAACAAACATGTAATGATCGGCTAGATATACATGTAAGCTGCTTCAATTCTATGGTGAAATTCTTTTCACCAATTTCTAATGACAGTTCAACTTTGAAGGGAGGTAAATCTCTCAAAGACATGTTGGTAAGAGCCAAATTTTGAGAGACACATACAATCACATCACATCTATCATGTGGGAGTCCGTGTAAATTTAAGACCTTAAGAACGTTTTCAGCCTCAAATCGCAAAAAATTATAAGAACATTCAGCCTCAGCTCCAAAATTAGAGGTTCTTATATATCTATAAAAAAAGAGTATAGTACGCGACCTGTTGCAAGTACCGCATGCTTCTTTGGCAATTTGCCCGCAACCTGCTCAACGCTAATTAGCCACATTCGCACGCACGTACTAATCTATGATTTCCTACTACTAGTAGTAGAAATAAGACAGATCAAACGCACTTTACAAGTCATTGATTATTACTAGTATCGTGCATAATTCATACCTTTAACTCTTTGGATTAACCATCTTAAAAAGCTCTTGAAAAGACCGAAATCACGGGCTTGAAGACCAAACACGATATCGATTTCCTTGAATTCCAAAGATCCCACCAGCAAGCATGTTTCCCAAGTTCAATGTTTCAATTCAAAATACCTGCCATGAAAAGTTTGATATCAGCTGACCTTTTCTATAATTGAAATAAGAATCGTGAATACAACGTATGAAAACCCACGAGCGAAGACAGAATTTACGACAAATCGCTCGAGCGGGATAACACAAAGGGCGGTTTATTTATGGGCGCGTAAAACTACATGTACATGCTCACGCAATGTCATATTCCATTCATTCTAGTCTATCTTTATAACAAAGGAACCCACCTTATGTAACAAATGAATCATAGATCATGTAAAGTGGAATAAAAATTCGCTTGAAACGTAGCAAAGTACACATACCTCTTTCCTAGTGGAAACGAATGCAACCTCGCGTACTCCTCAGATCTCTCTCGATACAATGAAGCGGCGAATCCCGTGGGAGTTGAACTCTTTCCAATTTGCATGAATTTGCATTTAATTTGACAACTGAGTAAGTAAGTTAACGCCCACGCCGCTGACCATAAAGTTCAAGTACATTATAAAGGCAGTCACGCCATTATCACCGAGAGAACACTGACGAGAAGAGCTCCAGAAAACCGTGTAGATCCGTGTAGCATATTCTGTTTTCATTAGTATTCAGCTGAGGATAATTTCAAAATTGCTGGTCAAAAACACAGAAAGTCAGAAAGACAGTTTGGGGGAAGCCATACAATTTCTCAAAATAACAAACCCAGAGAATAGTGAATAGTTGAACAAGTAAACAAGTAGGCTCAATGGCAAGTTTCTCATGTTAAGATATTGCATGTATACATACATACAAATACATACAAACTTTAATAATTTGTTAGTTGACGATCACGCCGCTGACCATAAAGATCGAGTACATTATAAAGGCAGTCACGCCATTATCACCGAGAGAACACTAATGAGAAGAGCTCCAGAAAACCGTGTAGATCCGTGT
Organism: Orbicella franksi; assembly: GCF_964199315.1. Classification (NCBI taxonomy): domain Eukaryota; kingdom Metazoa; phylum Cnidaria; class Anthozoa; order Scleractinia; family Merulinidae; genus Orbicella; species Orbicella franksi. The sequence continues at coordinate 17,551,656 of NC_138154.1, forward strand.
AGTATATTCTGTTTTCATTAATATCCAGCTGAGGATAATTTCAAAATTGCAGGTCAAAAACACAGAAAGTCAGAGGGAAAGTTGAGGGAGCCGTACAATTTCTCAAAATAACAAGCCCCGAGAATAGTGAATAGTTGAACAAGAAAATTAGTAGGCTCAATGGCAAGTCTCTCATGTTAAGATATCGCATGTATACATCAAACATACATATACATACAGACTTAAATAACTTTAATAATTTTGCTCTACATGTATTTGTATCGAGCACTCCTACGATAATTTTGTGTGAAACCACTTCTATTTTTCTTGGTTTTTTCTTTGTTTACATACAAACTTTATAAATTTTGAAGCTCCCTAAGTGGGTTTTTCAGCTACAATGTAAACGAAAAAAACAAATTGAAAAGCTATAAAAATACAAATTGAAAT